>NC_141358.1:25834734-26332234 GCF_057382095.1 Aulonocara sp. 'chitande type north' Nkhata Bay
GAAAGAAACATCTGGAGATTTTGTTGAAGACTCCTTTTAAAGATGGAAAACGAGTTTTATTCTGAAGGTCTGACTGTTGTTTGGGTTTCAGACCGACTACTTTGGCATTGCGGGGACCGTGTACTGCATGCTGTTTGGGACGTACATGCAGGTGACCAACGAAGGAGGCGTGTGGAAGACGAACGGCGTGTTTAGAAGGTGAGTGCTCAAAGGAAGCTCCCATTTGTCTTTATTTGACCTCGTTTTTTGTGCATATGTGTGCTGATGGTAAAAACCCCCCCCCCCCCAGAAACCCTCACAGCGACCTGTGGCTGGACTTGTTTCACACGCTGCTGAACATTCCAGACTCCGGCTCGCTGCCGAGCCTGCGGAGCCTCCGCTGCCGGATGAACACGGTTCTGCAGGAGAACTATGGCAACAAACTACCCACGCTTAAGAGCCGGCTGGTGGTGCTGCTGCTGGAGAACCGCAAGACGGTGCGGAGATAACGGATATGCCTCGCTCTGAAAAAAGGCTGCTGTTTATCCTCCGTTTGCACTCGTTTAAGCGCACACTCTTTGACACATCGGACTGTGAACGCATAGCGGGAGGAGTGAAGCATTTCAGCTCGTACAAATGCATAAATGTATATTTCTCTTAGGTCACTTTTTAAATTGAATTTGTTCCCATTTTGTGAAACAATTTTATTTTTTATTTTTTTTCCCTTGAAAAACAAACGATAGTCTGTTTGAAGCTTCACTGTAACACGTTTTTCAGTGTTTTGTTTTTGACCTTTTTCTTCTCTCATTAAAACAACCGGACAAATCAAAACATATAAAAATTTGATGTTGTTGTCTCACTGACAATCTCAGGAAGTAAGTGAGGCAGGGACTTTGGTAAATGTCCCAGCCTGAAAACAGGGATTAAGATGGCAGGAGACAAACATAAACTGATAAAGCATAAATGTTGACCTGCTTTTATTCTAAATTTTAAAAACAGCATTGAATTCAGCTTCTTTCATTCATCTTATGATGAGAAACATTAAACATCAAAATGTTTTTGTGTGATTTTAGTGGAAAGATGGTCGTAGTTCATGGGTTTATTTCTGGATTATCAGTCACATGTAAAGATATTTGTACCTGTGAGTGTTTTATGTTCACTGTACACAAGTTGTAATGTTTCATGTTCTGTTAAACGGCGTTTATTTTTATCTTTCTGTCATTGACGCAGGTGTAATAATAATTTTAATAATAATAACAAGCATGCCTCACTGAGAAGGAGAATTGTGTCAAAGTTATGTTGAACGAAAATGGATTTCATATATAAAGCTTCATTTTTTGTCTATATTTTTACATTTAAATGAAAGATAAGGGGGCTTTTCTGATCAGATGATCCCCTATCAGCAACAGTGGGAAGGAAAAAACTCCCTTTTAGCAGAACGAGACAGAACCAGGATCACAGACAAGCAGCAATCTTCTGATAGGAGCAGAGATGAGAACGAAACAAACCTGAGAAGAGAGAAATCAAGTTAATGAAAGGGAGTGGTGACGTATAAAATTCCCAGTGCATCATGGGAAGTCTTGCAGCAGCCTGAGTCTGGCAGCATAACTAAAGGATGGTGATGATGATATTGATGATTCAGTAATAACTGAATTGAGAACCTTTGGGGAAGTTTACAAAAATGGACAACAGTTCCAGACAGTAGATGCCCCTCGTGTGGCCATCTTCACCACTTGGAAAAATATTCCCACTCACCTCATGCATCAAGCATGCCGCAATGAATTTTTAAAGTGATCAACAATAACGGTGGAGCTACTCATTACTCTTTTTTTGGAGGTGTGTTCCTAAATTTTTTATCAGCTGTAAAACAGCCTGTTTCAGTTTAAGCTTTGTTTTCAGTAAATTGCATGCTCATTAAATGTTTTGTCTCACTCCCATTTCTTCTTGCTGCATGTTGAAGCTGTACTTGGAACTTGTTAAGATCCAACCATGCAAAATATGATTTTTTTTGCCATTTTTCAAGTGGTCTTAGACTTTTGATCAGGAGTGTGTTTACTGTAGATGATTCCATATTTAAAGTCTTTTTTTGTTTTTCTGTCCAGTCATGTTACTTTTGCTGCCCCGTTGAGACGTGTCGCTGCCTTTTTATGATGAATAGTTACAAATCTTTACATTCTGTTTTTATGGATATTTTTCACAGCGTCCCAGCTTTTTAGAATCTGGTGATTTCAGCTCGGATTATCATCAGATAATGAAGACTTTAAAGAGACTAATGTGTACTGTATAATCTCAAACTATGCATTTTACTTTAAATGGCTTTTTAATCACACCCCCAGTTCACCACCTGCATGTTTATTTATAGAGACATCATGATTTCATCTTTTAAAATAAATTTTAAAACAACTTTTTTCTCTTTTTTAAAGTCTCAACTTCAACAAAAAAAACCCAAAACTTACCCAGCGTGTGTGTTTCATGTTTAGAAATGACTGAAAGATTTGTTGAAGTGAAGTGTTTTGAGTTTTGTTCAAAAAAGAATGACTTCATATAGGAAAAAATATATATCACATATGCAGGACACCTTAAACTAGTTTTTTAATTAAGCAGCAAGGCAGAACAAAATCAGGGCTGCATCACGACACGAGGACTAAACCCCAAATCAACCAGACCCAGAACTGATCCAGAATTAAAACAGGACACAACAGTTCAAAATCAGGACTACTTGGGATTTAACCAAGACAGAACCAGAATCAGAACTAGATGATAGTAGCACTAAAAATCATCATAGACCTGCACTACACTTATTTTTTAATTCTACCAAAGTCCACTATTTAGATTGAGAAAAGTTTATATAATTATTTAGCCTTGTTGTGCAAACAAGCCTGCATAACTTAATAAATGTAGAATTTGAAAAGTAACAAATGGTATTTAAAAAGTTACACTAGGTACGAGATACATGTTCTGATGAGTTTTGGCAAACAACCGTTTGACTAACATGTGTGTCTCGCCTGCTCTCTCTCCCTCTTTGTGCTGACAATCAAGCCAAACATCAACATCATCAAACATACAGTGGAAACCAGATATTTACATACTCTTCAGATCAAAACACAAACACTTTTTTAATTGTAACATCAAATCAGACTAAATGTTTATTTTTTTTAGATTGATAAATATAAAAACATATTTGTTAACTTTAAGAGTAAAGAGAGAAACTATCTGTATTTCTTAATTGCAAATGGCACCAAATTGTATTCAAAACTGAGCCACACTTATGGAGCTCCACAGTTCTGTTCCTGGTGTTTTGGTTGACATCTCTTGATTTTCCCATGTCAAAGAAACAGGCTCTGTGTTTTGCCTTATATGCATCCACAGCTGTGCCACCAATTTACTCACATGGACTCTACGAACCTATCAGAAGCTTCTTCAGCTCAGAATGGAATCGTCTGCAGTTTTCTTATTAATTAACAATAAACTTAGTGTATATGTGCTCCTACATTTGATGAAAGTGATAAAAAATAGACAGCTCTGTCTCTCTTTATTCTGACATTTAACTAATTCAAAAGATCTTTCAATATTTATTTATCCAAAACAAGTTTACTCTAAATTGGTGTTTACCAAAAAAAAAGGTTTTTATGTTTTTCCCTAAAGTGTATGTAAATATCTGGTTTCAACTGTGAATATACTGCTGTGTATTGAAGTTCCTCTTGTTTTGCATAGAAATATACTGAACAACATACAAAGCATAATATATAAATTTTATATATTATGCTTTGTATGTTTTGTATGCTTTGTAACACGTATGCTTTTTTTTGTATGCTTTGTATGTTGTTCAGTAATCATTTTCCTCGTGTTATCCTGAATCTCACTGCATTCATGTTAAAGTTCATTTTCCATGTCCTCCTATGTGTTACACTGAAACACACAAAAGTGATACAAAGTGACATAAAACGACGTCTGGATGACACGAAATGACAAATTTCATGTGGATTCTGGTTTGTGTTTCCTGCTCTTATTTTGAAGTGCACAGGCACAGAGGAGTCCAGTGTTTACCCTTCTTTCAGCTCTGCTTTGGTCTCCCCCACCTGCTCTCTGCAGGACTACATGCTGCAGCAGACGATGCTGAGGGTCAAAGATCCGGCTCGCTCACTGGACTTCTACACTCGAATCCTGGGAATGATGTAATTCCTCAGTCTGATCCCAAACTTCTCCCGTGCTGCTCTGCCTTCACCTTCTACTCCCTGGGTTACGAGGACAAGGCGGACACCCCGGCAGATGTCAAGGAGAGGACAGTGTGGACATTTTCCCGCAGAGCCACCCTGGAGCTCACGCAGTACGTATGGAAACAACCAGTTCAACAGTTAAACTCGATATGAGTATTATTTATAATAAATAATATTCCTCCACCTGTCAGTAACTGGGGCACGGAGTCTGATGCAGATCTGTCGTACCACAACGGGAACAATGAGCCGTGAGGATTTGGTGAGAACTTGTTTGTTCAACGTTCAGACCGTTTCGTTTGCTTCTCAATGCTTGACTTGTTGTGGTTGTCACTGCTGTCCCGCTTCCACGCAGGTCACATCGGCATTGCTGTTCCTGATGTTTACGCTGCCTGCAAGTTATTTGAAGAGCAAGGAGTGAGGTTTGTCAAGAAACCAGAGACAGGTGAGTTTTTCAGTCAGCGGTCCAGCCTCAAAACACCACCATAGTGAAGCCAAACTCCACTGTTCATCAATCAGCCCCTACCTGTCCTGCAGGTGGCCTTTCATTAACTGATTTTTTTAAAACTGAAAAAGCTTTTGAGCCTCTGTGACTGGTGATTAGATTAAACATTGTGAAGTTTGAAAAAGTAAAAAAATCTTCCTCAGTCTTGAAGAACCTCGTCTGCGCTCTGCTGCTGACACATCTGTACCAGCAGGGGGCGCACAGACACAGCTGGTCAGGTCGCCTGTTTGAGTTGAGGCCTGTACTTTGCAAGGAGTGGATGGAAGTCAGCTTCTATCCTTGAACTTCACTGATGACAGTCTGTTTCTGCTGTCGCAGGTAGAAGGAAGGGTCTGGCCTTTGTTCAGGATCGAGATCTTAAGTCCAAACAACACGTTCTCCCTCATGTCGTCTTAGAGTCGCATCACTGAAACAGAGGAGGACTGTACGTTATGAACGTTATGTCATGTTAACAGTAAAGGATATAATAAAGTAATGTGGCACATTTACGCTTTAAATGGATAAAAGCACAGATGGTCAAACCTGCTCACTGTTTGTGCTGTTTTTTTCATTATTCCAGATGTGCAGCACTTCGCTGAACAGCTGTTTTTAAATGTGCCATAGAAATAAACTCACTTGACTTTGAGTGTTTCTATGTCATGCTGCTTTCTACTTGAATTCCACTATATGTTGGGTGTAACTGTCATACTTTTTACTTCATGACATTTATTTGAAATGGTATGTAGTAAGAGTGATATACATATATTAAGCTGTGTTTTTTCATGTCAGACATCTGTATGAGTGCACAGAGCTGCACGCACATAGACATCCTGCTTACTGTATTTATTTCTGATCAAATTACTTGTTTTTGCACAAATTCAGGTTTCAGAATTATGTTTGCAGCACACACTGTCTGTATATAAAAGATGGAAGATTTCCTGCTCTGAAAAATAAGGCTGAAGCACCTTAAACCTGTGTTCTTTGTCTTGGCCAGCAGAGGGCGACTCCTGCGTCAGCAAACAGGTCTCAGCTCTGATCTGAGGGAGGGTTTAAAGATGGTAGACGGAGACCATGTTCAGCTTGAGACTTCCGAAACTGTCACTGTGTATTTTATACAGTTATCAGTACTTTTACTTGTAATGGAGTATTTTTATTGTGAGGTATTTGCACTTTTAACTGAAGTCAAACAGCCGAGCAGTAAATGGAATCTGATGAATTTAAGAGATGAAAATGTGTCATCAGTTTGTAAGTACTCACTACAGTGCCCAGCTCACGTCCTCCTCGCTGTAATCCGTCCTCTCCCTCTGTGAGGATATAAAGCATGAATCATGTCACCTAATTTACTGCCGCTTGATTCAAAGCCGCGTCGCAGCGTGAGAACCATGTCGGCTGACCGGAGCAGATTTACGGCCCGCAGCGTCGTTCCCAGGGCTGTCGGCCTTTAATCCTCCACTGAGCTGGAAGTGACACTGTTTTGTGCTCTGGGAGGATTTACCGGCTGTAACGGCGATTGAGCCACAAGACGAAGGCAAAGACAAGTGTGTGTGTGTGTGTGTGCGTGCATGTGTGTACAGTGTGGTTGGTCACACATGCCATCATACTGAGGTAAAAACGTTTGCCTTGTGGTGGACGACCTGCTGTTTTGTCCAGCCCTGAGGAAGATCACGTGACCTGACTGAATAGGTGAAGTCAGCTCACCTGGTCTCACACATGTAAAAGCTCCTCCCCCCTCACTGTAGTGTTGTCTCTGCAAGATAGTCTGTCTCATTTTTGTGCGTCTTTGTATTCATGTCACTTTGTCTCAGGATTGTTTTGTTACGGTCCTTTCCTCGTGTCTTTCTGGTTTCTCTGAACTTTTTCATCTCATGTTGTGAAAGGAGTAATTTTCTCTTTGTTTTTGGTTACCATCATTTTGTGACTCCTGGTAGAAGTGTTGTTTTTGTCGTTGCATTTTTCTGTCATTTTGCTGTTTTTCTGGTGTATATTTGCAGCTCTGTCTCTTTGTACTTTGCCCTTTATGGCCAATTTTTTTGATTTGTTTCTGGAATTTTTAAAGCGTCTTTTTGTATTGTTTTTGCTACTTTCTGGTCATTTTATAGTCATTGTGTCTTTTTGTGGTCATTTTCTTTTGTCTTTGTGCCTTTTTCTGTCAAATAACTAAGGATATTATTTCTCTCATGGTAGCTTACGTGTTTGTCATTGTGTCTATTTAAGGACATTTTTCTGTTACTTTTTTACATTTTGTGATCGTTTTTAATTTTGTCTGGTCTTTTTATTGTCAGTAAGTCTCTTTATGGTTCAGTGAAACACAATGATGAAACATGCATGTAATTGCCACCTCATTACTGTGGTAATTATGACGTTATGAGGTGGCATTTACATTGTGAGAGATCTCATGCCTTACCTGAGATCTCTCTCTGAACACTAACCCTCAGTAACTGCTGAGAGTTGTTTCTTATTTTTTTGTTAAAAAATAGTCATAAACTCTTTACTGCAAACACATTTCTGAATATTCTGTCCACCATATTAACACACATGATGGTGGAAAAATATCGGAGACGCTTGTCAGTACACAAAAAAACACCTTTTATGAAGCAGAAAAATCATTTTACAGACTTCAACGCTGCCTGACACGTCAGAGTCAAAAACAGCGGCAGAGCTGCTGTTTCGGGTTGCAGTAGAGCAACAGGTAAAGAGCCCGGTTCACAATTTAATTATAGATATAAAAAAAATAAATAAGTAAAATAAGAAAAAGACGTCACGACTCGAGCTTTCACTACAGCAGCAATCTGTTTAGTCGTCTTTATTTGTACAAGGCACACAAGGTATCAGAGACATTTGGCTCAAAGTTCAGTGACAGTTCACCTTTAACCTTTAAAGAAGATTTCATATAATCAAATAGCAATATTATTTATTTAATATTGAGCTTTCTGAAGTCTGCTGGGGAACACTTTTCTGTCACTTCATAGATTCTCCATCAAAACGATCAAATACGACAGAAGTCTGTTTGTGTTAGTCAGGTTAAACGTGAACGTGAGTTTGTGTCAGGTTTGCTTTAAAAGACGCTGGTGTGCTGGAGTCTGTGGTTAATCACCTGTAGATGGAGCTTCATACCTGTGTGGACAGATTTCTTTAACACCATCAAACTGCAGCTGAGAGAGTCAAAGAGTCAAACTCAAGCGTCCCGGCTGGGTGCACAGTAAGCTGGTGGTGCGGCTTGGTTATGTGTCCCTCACGCTGACAGCCGTTTTTCAGCGTACAGGGTTTCTGCTGTGAAGGGCTGTATTTTAAATACAGGAAGCAGAAGTAGAAACACCAACCACAGCCTGCTGGCTGTTAAACCTGACACATGAGACCAGTGCCTACCCCGGCCCTGCTGCCCCCTGATGTGGACCGCACAGCAGGTGCATCAAAGTGAAAAAACACCTGGTGTGTGGCGGTGCAATGGGATGTGATAAGCAGCATTACCTGGCGTCTTGTCGGTAGCTTCTCAGTTTTAAAAACTGGAACAATAAGCTAGTTTTTAACAAACAGGAGGAAACTGGGCATCTGTTGGGACCTATTTTCAGTGGCAGACTCATTCACATCTCACCTTTTAGTGAGCATTTGGGCAAGTAGCATTGTATATGTGGGGTTGAGGTAAATTAGTAATAAACAATATTTAACCTGACTTATCTCGGTTAAACAACAAAGTTTTTGTGAGTTTGAAGCAGCTGAAACATGAAAACTATGCTCAGAGGAGACAAACCACACGTTCCTGTTCTGAATCGAGCCAGTGTGTGAAAGCAGCAGGTGGAAGTCAGTCACAAACATCCCCAAGAAGTTAATAACGAGATGCTAACACCAGCCGTGGAGCTCAAACATTTCCAGGCTGTTAAACTGTCAGCAGAGGTTAGTGAGCAGCACACAGTCAGAAAGCTCCGACCTCGGTTCCCCACGGCCTGTAGGGTTTACCGCTGCTGCTGTGTGGAGTCTGCGAGGAAGAGGAGACGGGGGGACTGGCAGCAGAGGAGGTGAAGGAGGAGTGAGGGAGGATGGGAATGCCTCCGTGGAGGGCGATGGGAAACGACGCTGAGAGGGAAAGCAGGGAGGCGGAGAGAGGGGTGGGGGTGCAGGGGAGCAAGAGGGATGAGGAAGAGGAGGAAGAAGGCGAGGAGGAGGTGGAGTCTGCATGGGAAGAAAAGGAGGAGGAGACAACACCGCGCTGGGAGCCTCCGCCCCCTCCAACGTCTGGAGAAACCAGCCCGCTAAGTCTGTAGGGCAAAGGACGAAAGGCGGCCAAAGCAGCCGCCCAATGGTGCGGGTGGTGGAACGGGTGAGGCAGGGGGTGGGGCTGCTGGGGGTGGTGTGACGAATGGGAGGCAGTTGTAAGGGCGGCGGCGTCACGCTGGGAGGCACAGGAGGCAAGGTGGGAGAGAAGACGGGAGCGCAGTGGGTCGCCGGAGTCGAGCCCCTCCACAGCGCTCAGGTAGCGGGAAACCTCAGTCACGCACTCCCTGAAGCCCAGAGACAGGAAGTCCAGGGCGAGAGCGTGGGCGTCGAAATAACCTGCAGGCAGAAAAGGGTGGGGTTAACATCATGGAGGGAGGCGGGGCTTAAAATCAGATTCTAAATCAAATTGAAAAATTATGAGGGCAGCCAGTCATTACAAACTCCACCAGAAACACAAACGTCACCAGAAACACTAAACAGGTTTCCCTCAGTCACTTTGGGGTGACGGGGTGTTGGTTTAAGCTCAGCTGTGGGAGGACAGGTGAGCACAGGTGAAGCTGAAGGTTCAGGGTTCAGTGTCTGATCAGTCTCCTATTTATGCACCATGCTGGGATCTATGCAATGTAGCAGTAGTGCACCTGTAAACTGGTTTGTTAATTGGCCAGTAAAATTAGAATAATAATTTTTTAAAAAAGAGTAGAAGACAACAAAGAAGAGTCGATCACCTGAGCAGGTGATGCAAACACTGTGCCTGTGTGTCATGTTGGGACACACAGAGCAGTGCTGACATCAGTTACACATTAAAATGTCTATGAAATAAAAGTCTGCTCATGTCTTCATCGAGCATGTATGTGACCGCACAGAATAACCCCCCCCGCACAATCACAACCTCCAACCACAACAGACATATTTTGTTTTCAAAATCCCGTGCGGTTCATTTCATACCTCAAACATTTAGTAAACAATTAAACAAATAAAAGTAAACTGCAAGAAATTACAGGTAGCAATAAAATAAACTACTGACTCTTTTACGCCTCGTCCACACCTACACAGGTATTTTTGAAAACGCAGCCGTTTCTATGCGTTTGGCCCTTTCGTCCACACGCAAACAGCGTTTCGAATCACCGAAAACTGAGACTTTTTTAAAACTCCTGTCAGGTTGGAGATTTTTGCGTTTAACTGTGGACCAGGAATACGGAGTTCGTCACGCAACGTCAAAGGTATGTGCCCGTTTTCACATCATGCTGTGCGCCACGTTATTGTTTACATGAGACGAATTTCTACAATGGTGGATAGAGATAAAATACTGTTACTGTTACTCTGACTATCTGCAATTTTTACACGCTTACATATACACACGCAGTTACTGTCCCTCTATTTAGAGAGGCAGAGGCGTCATGGTGTAATTATTTTATGTGTAGTTGTTTTTTTTCCTGTGTAATAATATTAAACATCGCTATCAATACATTTTTTTTAAAAATGCCTCTCTGTGCAAAAACATAAACAGCTGTGGGATACTGTTTGTCTGTGATTTGAACCGGGGGAACAAATCGTGGCAGGATCACCCTAATATTATTTGTATCCCACTGTAACTTTACTGTTTAAAGAGCTGACATCTCCAAAATGACAGGAGTAGTTAGTCATTATAAGAAGTGTTTGTGAACTAAAATTCCACAATGTGGGATACTGTTTGTCCCTTTTTGGGAACCTCTGGATCTGGGGTGTCAAACTCCAGGCCTCGAGGGCTGGTGTCCTGCAGGTTTTAGATCTCACCCTGGGTCAACACACCTGAATCAAATGATTAGTTCATTCCCAGGCCTTTGGAGAACTTCAAGACATGTTGAGGAGGTAATTTAGCCATTTAAATCAGCTGGACGTGTCTAAAACCTGCAGGACACCAGCCCTCGAGGCCTGGAGTTCAACACCTGTGCTCTGGATTAACCAATAATCTGAGCTTTCGTGTTCTTCTCTGTCTCGGTCCTCTGTTTCCATTCTCTTTGGAGTCTAATGATGATGTTAAGGTTGTCAGTCCTGTTTTTCTGTCACTGTCTCTGTGTTCACTGCGGGTCTTCTTGTGTCTGTTTCAGTTTCCTTTGGTTATTTCTTGTTCATGTCTTGTGTTACCTTTGCTCCCGTGTGTGTGTGTGACTGCTTTTACTTTTGTCTTGTTGCACTGCTGCTGGATGTTCAGGCTAGTGTGTATAAATAGTCCTTCCCCTGTATTCCCTGCCATGCTCCCTCTTTTTGTTTGACTTTTCCGCCTCATTCTTTCTTATTTATTGATTTATTTGTAGACGTCTTTATGCCTGAGCTGTATTTTGTTTCTTTGTTTTTGCAGTAATTCAGGAAAATAAGTCTCATCTTCTATTTACCTTGGCTTTTCTTCAGGAGCGGACTGGAAGGTAACTGGCTGCAGGCACTTTCCAAAATCAGCGCTGCACACTTTGAAGCATGCAGTACAGCAGAGATGCCTAAATTTCTTTAAAAAAATGTTGACCATGGAGGCAGGCATGATCCCTTCAGATGTAACATAAAAAGTACTGTGCATAAGTTTTGCGTTTACTGTGGCTTGGTTCATTTATGTTTGTCTGAAGCTCTGAGGAGCATTAAAACAAAAGTGGCCTGAGTCTGAATCCCAGAAACCCGACACGTTCTTTTTGTGACGCATCTCATTACTGAAAAGGTCTGCAGTGGAGTGAAGATCGGAAGTGATGTAAGCCTGTGGAGTGACAATATTCAACACTTTCAAGTGACGCTCAGCTTCACTGTGCGTGACAAACGGCCGTCATTGCTTCCCAAACACTTCCAGAGAAACGTTTGCACTAAGATTTCAGTTTGTGAGAGCCAGACGTACTCTCAGCTCCGTCTCTGCTGCTGTAAACCCAAACAAATGCTGCACAGACCGCCTGTGAACGCAGCCAACACTGCCCGCCCCCCACCTCCACCAATCCGCTTTATGAAAGCAAACAGCGCTGCTCAGGGTCAAGTACTACTTTTATCCCTGCAGCGTTTTCCCATGGACTCACCACCGCCCTCTCTCTCTCTCTCTCTCTCTCTCTCTCTCAATAACACACACACACACACACACACACACACACACACACACACACACACACACACACACACACACACACACAGAGTCCTGTTTGTATCACTTCAGAGGACATCACACTGACGTACATTCAGTCACTTTCTGCCTACTTAACTTAGAATATTCCAAAACCTGACTGTGCATCACTTCCACACTGACGACCTCCCAGTACATACCCAAACTCTGTTTTTATGCGAGGTCAGCAGAACAAAATCCAAACCCTGATCAGTCATGGCCTAGCTACCAATCAGCTGTTGTTACCATAGCGTAGAAAATCATACTGTGGTAGTATGGAGTAATGTGGGTACCTTTTCCTCCTGTGGCCTGCAGCATCTTCAGGTGATCCACAGTCATCTGGAGGATTTCTGCCTTCTCCAGTTTAGCTGAACTCTGACAGAGAGGGACGACAGATAACAGTTCACACCGATTCCAGTAAAACATCCTCTTTTGAGGGTGACTCCAAACCAGGCCTGCGGGTTGATCCACTTTCACCAAGTACTGAAGTTTTACATGAAATAAAAACCATGTTTGCAGCACACTTGGAGTGAGTTTATTGCAGCTGTCCATGCACAAAAGCTTCTGATCAAAAGTCCGATTAAAATGCAACTGCTAAGCAAAGAAAAGTCATGTAATGCATCATCTGTAAAATCTTCCACTTGGAGCGTAACATCCAAGTGATTAATGCTTAGTAATCTAAAAATACAAACTGCTGTAGATTATATCTGTGTTTTTGTAAAATCCATTCTGCTATTCCTGCGATAGTTTAATGCACTGAGCAACAATTTGTAAACAAGCCCACATGCACGCTGCGATAAATGTTTTCAAGACAACTACGCTGATTATTTCAGGTTTCTTCTCGCATGTACGTGAAACTCCTCACTGCCTACTTCACCTGTCTAGTGTTTAGTTTTAGACCTCATGATTTATTAATCCATCTGTCTGCTACTTCTAAGGTCAAATCTTGAAATTTCCCATATAAGAAAACATTTCTTTGCAGATGACACTCAAATGTATTTTGGAGTGGAGTGGAAGCGCTGCACAGACACGTGGCTGTGTCTCAATTCAGGGACTGCATCCTTCGGAGGCTGCATTTGAAGGCTGATTACGTCAAAGCGACGTGACAAAGGATGTCCCTATTAGAAGGCTGCTCCAAATTAGGCTGACAAATGCGTCCTTCATTTCCCCGAATTTGAAAGATGGGTCGATGTATCCTTAGTGGCCCAACCTATCCCAGAATTCATAGTGTGGCCCAGCCATTTCCAGTTTCCAACAATGGCGGCAGCTACTTAGTTGTAATATTACTCTTATTACTCTTTTCAATACTAGTATTTTCATAATGATATAAAATTCTTGTCAAATGTGGCAATGGTGGAGGAGCGCAGCTAAAGAGTTTGAAATATTGCTCTTTCTGGGTCACAATATAAAGTTTTAACATATTTTCAGGCGAGAAAGTAGGTGTGTAAACTTCAAATATCTGCTCGGTTTATCAAGACATCACATATCGCCAAAAGTGCTCTGTCGTTTTCGGAGAAGTCTGTTACCCGCCAACTTGATAGCTGACTGGGTGATGAAGGCTCACTAGAGCCCGGCAAGAACAGCAAACTCCCGGCACATCGTTTTCAGACCCCGCGTGGTCTTTCACTACTCAGGTTAAACATGATATATAAGTCACTTAGATAACTTAAAAATGTTATTGTTTGGATTTTTTTTGGTTTTTATTTGGTTTATACAGCCCCTGAATTGAGACACACCCACTGAGCACGCAGCAGGTAAACAGGAGACTGTCAGTCGGTACCTGTTTCTCAAACGCTGTTGGGACAAGTCTCCGTAACTCCGACAGGCTGTTATTGATTCTGTCTCTGCGTCTCTTCTCGATAATCTTAAGAAAAAATATTAAAATCAGTTGAAATCATCACCGTTGGATACTCCTGTACACATCCGCTGACAGAAACAGTGACCTTACCCCTCTGCGTTTCTTCCTCGCCATCACTTGCGTCGTCGTGGTTGGAGAGCCACATCTTACCAAAGATTCTTTCATGTGTCTGTGGAAAATAAACGAACTGTGGAATTTGGTTTTCTCAGACCTTTTCAGGCATGCTCAGAAGAAGAAAAGAAGCCCATGATGCACACAAGAAATTTTTTATGAATAACTAAAAATAAAAAGTTCGATTTTATTAAAATAATGTCCGGAAATCATCAGTGACCCCCCCCCCCCCCTCTCTCTCACACACACACACACACACACACACACACACACACACACACATAAATTATCACCTCAGTCTCTCTGCATAATTTTCCTGGTGGTGCACAAAGATCCCTGCAGTGTCTCTGTGCCCCGCCAGGGGGACCCGCCCCAGAGTTTGAGCACCGCTGTGTCGACATAAACATGTGAACACCGGGACTGCAAAGTTTATTCCTCTGCTTATTTATGAGAGATGAAGGTTAGAGAGAGAAGAGTAAACGCTGCAAAAATCCGTGTGACAGATTTTTTATATTTATTTATATTTCATCATGTGTTTGTCTTCATTTCTTATCTCTAACCCATCATCCACTCACTCCTCTGCAGATCACCCCACTTAGTGTAGAATATTAATAACACTGCATGCTTGGATAAAATATAGTAGATTTTATTAGACTAAACTGCCCAATTTTATATTAACATATAATAAACGAGCACCGCATACTTCTTACAGAAGACATTTACTACACAGCAAAATCTCCAGTGTTAAATTAACACTGGAGAGTGTCTATATGGGTCCACTCCTCTGAGTGTTAAATACAACACTGTTGAGTGTTAAATTATGTTTATTAAATGTTTAAAAGTAACCTAGTGAGTTTTGAAGATTAACAAAGACTAACACTGAGCAGTGCTGGTTTTCTAACACTGGAATATTTCTAACATTTTGAGTTATTTTCCAGTGTTAGAAAACCAGCACTGCTCAGTGTTAGTCTTTGTTAATCTTCAAAACTGACTAGGTTACTTTAAACATATAACACTGTCAAAAGTGTTAATTTAACACTCAACAGTGTTGTATTTAACACTCAGAGGTGTGGACCCATATAGACACTCTCTAGTGTTAATTTAACACTGGAGATTTTGCTGTGTAGAGTGTAAGTCTGAGGTATTTAACTTCACTGTTTCCATTTCATGCTTTGTTCGTTTCACCACCTTTAAGATATTAATACTGCGACAATTAAATTTAAATAACGACAAAGATTGTTCAGTTTTACAGAAATAGTCTTGTAACAATTTTGTAACACATTTAATAAAATGTATGCCGTGATTTCTTTATACAGTGGTCTTTGAACTGTTCCGGTGAAAAAGCAGCTCCTTTAAACTCTGCAAATTACTACACAAGATTTCGGAGAGACGAAGCTGGTTTTGATTTCCTTTCCTCTCATCTTCTTCTGACACCGAAGGTTTATCAGGCGATCCTTCGAATGGGGAGTAACCCTTAACTTGGGAACCGCTCAACTAAACTGATCGTATTAAAAGCAGATAAAAGCAGCTGATTACACGCTGATGGATTTCTATTAAATGCATGCATTTGACTGCACCAGTTCACTTTAAAGGTATTTATAAGGGTGTATTTAGAATCTGCAGTACCTTTATTTTACTGAAGTATTTGAGCATTTCACCAACAGTGAACATAGAATAGAATAGAATAGAATAGAATAGCCCGTTATTTCCATTATACATGTACAACGAAATTGTGGGTGCTCCACTCCAGCTGTGCAGGAATAAAGTAAAATATAAATAGTAGAACATGTGGAATAAACCGAGCCCTTTAAATTCACTTTTAAATTCAGAAATACAAAACTGAACAAAACCAAAACAAACAAACCATGAAAAGTAATTTGGAGGGAAAATTAGCTGAAAGTAAAATTTTATTGTTTTGAACTTTTTCCAGCTTTGAGCGGATTTTAAGGTTCAGTGACGTCACTCGGTAAAAACGAGCGCAGTTTTCATCATGTTTATTCTCCTTTGCCTTTTCTTTCAGGAATAATTAAAAGCTTGTGCTCATCTCGGTTTTTAGGAGATCTGCTGAATTAGCAAACGTTTTTGTTTGACTCATTTTTGAAGCACAAAGTCCCTGTATTTACATGTCTTATTTATGTTCCTTTTTTGTCTCATTCACTGGAAAATCTGATTAGAAATGAAAGGTTTGCCAATAATCTTTTGTGACATTTTATGAACCGCTAAAATTCCTCACATTTATTTTTAGGGCGATTAATGTTTGTTTAGACACATCAGTAATAAAGAGCTCCGTGAGCGTCAACATTTAGGTTGAAACGATGTGAAATATAAAGACATAAGCTAAACGAACTGCGATGTTTTCATTTCTGTCATAAGAAAAAGAGAAACGTGTGTGAAATCTCACCCCGGATAAATGTTCTCGCTGCCCACGTCGATGGTCTCCTCTACCTCGCTCTCCGCGGAGCTGCTGTCCTCGCACGGCCGCTTCATAGCGCGTTGTTGGCGCGGAAATGTGGCCGTCTGTCCCGGGAGGAGACGCGAAGGTTTCAAAGACTTCTTTTATTCCTGCGAATTTGCTGACCGGAGATCAGACCGGAGTGAATGAATGATCGAAACCCGGTGGGTCCTGATGATCTGGTGTTAATGTGCCCTAAGAGCGTGTGCGGTTAATCCACGGGGTCAGGTTCCTGAGACAAAAAACGTTTTCTCCAAATAAAAGTCACGTTAGTTTCACAGGGTTCCGGTTTCTCTCAGCGGTGCGTGTCCGGCCAGAAGTCCGGGACAGGTGGCCTGGATGTCGGCTGCAGACTGGACTGTTGACCGGTGAGTCCTTCTCCTCCTTCTCCTGCTTCTCCTCCTCCTCCTCTGCCGCTGGAGCTTTCCCACGAAGCCTGGGAATCACACACACACACACACACACACACACACACACACACACACACACACACACTGTGAGGTGCGTCTGGTTCGGAGGCAGTACGCACGTACACGAGCGTGCGCATGCGTGCATGTATGGGAACGAGGCCATCAGAAAACAACGATTATATCAGGCAGCAGGTCTGAGAGTGACTGCTGCACCGCAAACCTGAGGTCCTCTGAAGCTCTGAGGTCCTTTTATTTCCAGCAGCTCACCCCACTGATGCTTTATTCCATAGTATAAAATACTTTTCAAAAAGTTTATAAAGTACTTTTCTCGTCTTACTGACTGCTCAGAGCACTTTAGCAAGAGGCTGATAGAGCAGAAGGCTGAAATGGCATCATGAATGTTTTGGGTACATTCAGCTTCAGCCCACTGGAGGCAGGAGGTCAGTGAAGGTGGTGACCAAGCGTCCTCAGGCACGTCTTAACAGTGAAAACCTGCAGCTTGAGCGTTGGTCTCTGTGGTGTGATGGAATTAGAGATACATCAAATATTTTGGTCCAAATATCTTTTTTTTCCCTCAAAACAATAATAACATTTTCTTTAACACTCCATTTAACTCTAACACTCCATCCTAGAAGGACGTTGGTCAGGAAGCTGAATGTGGTCAGTAGGAAAAACGACACGAACTTGGAAGCGTTGGCCGGATTTGTGCAGGATGAAAGAGACTGATGCACAGACATCAGCGGTTACCATCGTGCAGTAAAGAGGGGTGAGTTGTATCTCAAGACACAGTAAGATGTTGAACCTCAGCTTGACATAAATGCTAGGAGAGATGAGCACGAAACACCCACAGTCAGCTGACGGACATGAAGCAGAGAGGGCCAAACGTCCTGACCGAGAGAAGTCACTCACCAAATCGTTACTTCAAGTTCTTGTCTGTGAGTCTGAACTGCGTTTTGTGTATGTGATGTTACTTTGCTTTTGCGCCCCAGGGCAGCTGTGGCTACAATGTAGCTTGCCATCGCCAGTGTGTGAATGCGTGTGTGAATGGGTGAATGACTGAATGTAGTGTGAAGCGCTTTGGGGTCCTTAGGGACTAGAAAAGCGCTATACAAATGCAGGCCATTTACCATTTATTGATTTTTACACCAGATTCAATCTTCACTTTAAAATGAGGCTCTGACCCACTGGACCTGCATCCACCAATCCTTTGCTGCCATGCCGGAAAGATGCTTTAGCCAGAAACATTACGTATGACATGTCAGAAAAAGGCTAGTGTGTGTGTGTGTGTGTGTGTGTCTGGTCTCTCTCACACGATGATTGGGTTTCAGTGAACACAGCCAGGAGCTGTGGGAATATCACACACACACACACACACACACACACACACACACACACACACACACACACACACACACACACACACACACAGAAGCATCTGTCTTTTCACACCTGCTAATCTGTTAGCGGTGCAACAAGGATTTAATGCAGGAATTATACTGTACCAACACACACACTGATACACACACTGATACACAGACTGGTCTCACTGCGAGGACTAACTAAAACCAAACTGGTCCTCACATTGATGCAGATACGAGCACACAGACTCACACAGGACCCCCCTCCACCGTTTCTCCGTTCGTTCTGATAACTTCAAGTGGGCTTGTCAGCACCCTCTCATTGGCTGAGCTCCTCCTCTTTCTGTCCGGGTAATTACTGTAACAGTGAGTCTGTCTACACATCTACACAGCAAGGCCTTCATTAAAGCTCAAATCTGAAATGCAATGAAATCTCAGATTTTTCCTGCGGGATGGAAACCTCTGCTGCGGGTCAGTTAATGAAGACAGCAAGAACTCCAGGTGTTATCCAAGACATGAGTGATGAATCCTGACTCAGTTTAAAAATCAGTAATTACATTTTTGAATCTTAAAAGGTCTGCTTACTTTATGCGTGCCTGCACGAAGTCATGAAATGACAGTACTGCACTTCTAACAAATTACCAGTCGAGTAACAACTTTAATTTAGCTGGAGTCAAATAGTCCGTACACATTCCGAGAACATCAGAATTTTTATTTCATCACTTCAAAAATGAAGCAGTCAGCTGTCCTCAGGTTTCGCTCTCCTGGAAGGTCAAGTCTAAGGGACAAAAGACTTACAGGAGAGGAGGTGAACTAAACCCATCAACTTTCAAAATAAAATACTTTAGGATTGTGATGGTCCTTCATATATCCATCCTGCAGGTCTCTCTCATTGCACCGCTGATGAGGCCGCCCGGTGAAACCGTAGTTATGATTTTTGCTGTTGTTGTGCTTCATTTCTGTTGTTTTGAATTTGGTAAAGCTAAAGTTTGGAACAACTCTGACTCATTTTATGAGGCTCGTATTCGCCCTCTAACTTGGGAGTTGTGACTTAAAGTAATACGCATTACTCTGTACTTTTAAGAAAGAAAAAGAAAAAGTAATGCATTATTTCACTTGTTGCTGCATGTTTTCAAGAATGAGGCTGATGTGCAGAGCTGCAGTAAGCACAGAGGGATGATGAACTTCTCCAAGAAGACCTCTGTGAAGCTCTAAGAAGAGCTACACTCATTACATCACTTAAGCATTATTCATATGAAGTCCACAGTGTATCTACACAAACCCGTACCATAATAGGAAAATCTTTCTTTATTACCACAAAGCTGAGAGCCAAGCTCACAGAGGAGCTCAGATAAAGTGCCAGCTTTGGGGTTGTGCTGAGTTTGCGCTTCATCGTCACATTCTTGTCACTTTGTGGCACTGAGCATGGTCCAGAAGTTTTAGCTCAAGCTGCTGTTTTAGTTCCATCTCCCACATGAATGACGTGTGAGACAGCACACAGGAAATGGAATATTTGACTGTCCATCCACCCATCATGGAGATAAACAAAGTACAATAACTGTTATATTAGTTAGAGTGGCACCAAACACTGACAGAAACAGAAGCTTGGGTTTCTGCTGGACTGAAAAGTCTCACTCCAAGGTGTTGCCTTGCAGCTGTGGAGCTCAGGTGAAACTTTCCCAGAGTTCAGCTGTGGACTGCATCTGGGACAAACTAACACAGCTCAGTTCATGCAGCCTCACACGGCGTCAGTCAGAAAACCTCTGCTTCTGAGCTGAGACGGAAAACAAAGGAACAAACGAACAAACGAAAATAAATGAGCAGAAACTCAGATGTCAATTAAACACAGTTAGTTTCAGTTAAAGTTGTTTTACAAGAGAAGCTGCTGCCAACGCACTCCCGGTTCTGTGTGTGTTGATGATATCAGAGGTTTATTGGTGTCGGGGGTCACAGAGGACAAGCAGGGCCATCCTATAGCAGGAAACGCAGCGTGTCAAGGGAGGAATATCTCTGTGTGTAGAGGGTAATATCTCAGGGAGCGCTGAGCCAGAGTGCTGGGCCGTGAGTCGGAAATCCTTTTGGAACAAGGGAACATGACTGGGAGGTGTGTGTGTGTGTCTGTTTATACACTGTGTGTGTGTGAGAGAGAGAGAGAATGGGAGGAAATGGTGTATTATTCTCAGTTAAATGGTGCTCGCCGCCCGTCCGTCGTTACGACGCCTCGGACCTCACACCACTCGACCCCTCGTTCCCACAGGACGTCCATTACACACACACACACACACACACACACACACACACACACACACACACACACACACACACACACCATAATTGTCATCTTTTTTCCAGAAAATAAGAAGAAACTCAATTTTTATTGCAATAACTTGTTAAAGTGATTATAATACGTTTTTTTCTTTTCTGTCTTCCTTTTTTATGTTTATCAGGCTTATCATGTTACAGTGTCCTTACAGACTGTTCAATGAACCCTCACACAGTTAGTTAAACATCTTTTCCTTGGGCTGAATCACAGACGTTATATGGTTTCAGACTCCTTCAGGCTTTAAGCACTGCTTTGGACACATCACTTTTTATAGTAAGGCAGTGTGCTCAGAAACAACATGGAGCACGGCTCGTGTCTGAGCAGATAACTGCTGCTGTATGCGCCTCCCGCAGAGGCTTCAGAGTCCTCTGTGCAGTTTCAGCTCATGCTGTTTCACCTCACAACTCCTTTGAATTTTGGGAGGACCTGTGAGACTCCAAGCAGCACCATGGACATGCAAATCATGCAGCAGAAACCCTTTCAGCCTCTCTGCCTGTTTTCAGGGTGTTGCATCTGCAGCTGTCTGGAGTTTGATCCTTTTTCTTTCAGTTTTGTGTCGCTCTCCTTTGTCTCCTCCACAGCAGGACCGTTTTGTTTGCAGAGCTGAGTTTTCCACAGTTACATGGCATTTCCTCTGCTGCTAGGGTCCATTAGTGCAAATCTTATAATGGATACGGAGCAGTATGGGGACGATGTTCATCAGCTCCAGATGAAGATGGTGGCGTTGGAGCACTCCCACGACTGGTACAGAAATCCTTGAGTTTTGCTGCCTGACCCTTTACGTAGAATGTGGGTCGTTGAATTTGCAGAGATTGTGGGACTTTTGTTCATCCATCCATCCATCCATCCATCCGCACCACAAAGCTAACAGCATGTAGCCGTGTACATCGAATGCTAACTGCTCGAAAAGTTCATCAAGACAAAGAAGCTAAAAACAAATCAAACACACGTTAAAAGCTCAGACGATGACTGATGCAGTGGGCAGTGTTCACCGATTTCCTTAGTTTCACTTTCAGCACAGAGACACTCTTGGTATCCTCACACGTCTGTCTCATCCGCAGGAGACAAAGTACCAAAAACAGCTCATCACTGCTGTTAGCCTGCCTCCTGGTGACCTTACAAACCTGCAGCATGTACACATAAATAAAATCTACAGACCAATGATACACAACCACACCTAGACACTGAGTCTGCATCAGTTCACAGACAGAATTTGAACGTGGAACCAGTTGGAACGCTGATGCGCTGTTCTGTAGGAACTGCGCAGCTCCTTGTTGCCACTGCACAGCATCCCGTCTTCTTCTGTCTACATCTGTGAGCTGAGGAGAGTAGCTGTAAACTTTAACAGAGGAGCGTTGCCCCGTTCTGGTCTGATGGAGGATTCTAGCTGCTCAGCAGTCCTGCCACTGCTTTGTCCTGTTGTGGGTTTCATGATGCTCCAGATGTTCTCAGCTGGTCAAAGGTCTGGACTGCAAGCAGATCAGTTCAGCACCCGGACTCTTCTGTTACAAAGCCGTGCTGCTGGAGTAGATGCAGTCTGTGGTTTAGCATCCTCCTGCTGAAATATGCAGGCCTTCCATGAAATGCACGTCTGGATGTGGACGTGTTTCTGTGTTCTATTGTCTATGAAATTTGGATTCATGAGATTAGCATTGCATTGTATTTATATTTAGATCTTAAACAGCATCATGACAGTGGTGGAACGTGCACAGTAAATAACTTGCCTGCTGTCTGAGGATGCTCTCTGAAACAGCAGATCTGTGGATTCTTCTGGTAAAAGGAAATCAGCTTCTCTGTGAATACACACATTGAGTGATTGATGCCTGACATGTTTTTATTAGCAGCTTCCTGTGATTTGGTGTTTGGACAAAGCCAAGCCAGACACATCCTGCCCAGATACCATCTCTTGAAACACCTCCGAGTCCTGAATTCTCCAAGTCCTGAATATTCTCTATAAATACATATACATATGGCCGATGTGTAAAAGAACACGATACAGCACCAACCACATTCTGTTTGGTGTGGAATGAATATGCTGACACTTTAGAGGGCGTATTCATGTTTTTATTCTTTGCGGTGGTTGGATTATTTCACATTCCTGCTGTGAATTAGCCCGGGGACAGACTGGTGACCCGTTCTGAGCGCACCCAACCTCCAGCCAGCCTCCTTGACCCTGAGTAGAATAAGCATTCAGAAAAATGGATAGATGTGAATTCTGTACTTGCATTAAAACAGTCTGACACATTTGTTCTGCTTTCCCCCAAAACAACAATAAAATTACAATTTATTTAATTATTTAAACCTCTACATGTGTCTTGTATTGCTGATGATCGTGTGCTGTGTTGCCGACACTCAGATAGGAAGTAGATTTAATTGAAAATGCTCACCAGCAGTACCAGATATTAAAACATCAGCACATCGATGGCGAAACTTTAAACCAAAGAGTAGATGCAGAAACGACATCTGACCACTTTATATGTGAGAGCTCTTTATTTTCAAAGCGAAAAACTGAAGCGCGTTCTTAACACCTTTACAGGACGTCTGCATGCCGGTGGAGGTGGGGCTGAGGGGTGTTTATCAGCAGCTTTAATGCACTCCCACAGACTGTATGAATGTCTGCTGTCTGAGGACAGAATGCTCCATTGTTGTGATGAAGGAAGCTCACAGACGCGTCCTCTGGGAGCCGTGCGGTACGAATAACCTGCAGGTGCAGCACTACCCCGCTTCCTTCCTGTCACCTGACCTGTGTTTCTCATCGGGACACGATGCAGATGTGTGTGTGTGCGTGTGTGTATGTGTGTGAATCAGCTGTGTTTAAATGTCTCGCAGAGATTGTGGTATTAAAACATGACAGAGAGTGTTTGAAGAGCGACTGAGATGTAAACGCTGACCGTTATTGACTCTTAGGGTCATTTTAACACTCACTTGACCACTGACCTTTCCTCCACCTCCCCTCTAAGAAAAGAAAAGCTAAGTTAAGCAGAAGCTGTCTCATCAAGAACAGAAACAGAAGGAGAGAAGCACAGCGCCAAATCACAACAGCAGTCGCCTTAAGACGCTCAAAAACCCCCCAACAACAATCATTAGCACTATGCACTATGAGCAGGAATTGTAGCAGAACTGGACTTCCTCTCAGAAACACGAGTGTAGTAACAGTCCAGTTTAGTCCTGTGGATTTTTTTTGTAGTTCATTTTGGAACTTTTATACCTTGTCAGATATGCGCATGCACTTGGAATAAGTCAGTAAATATAACCTCCCAGCTCAGCGAAGAACCCTTGAAGACCCTTCACTTTATCAGCAGAGGAGGAGAACTGAGAGGAGAAGATGAGAAGTTCCCAGCAGAGATGAAGGTGGAAGAGTGTTGAAGGAGTTTAAGCCTCTAATCTCCAAACACCTCATCACACACTCAGGAACTCTCCGGAAAATCTGCAGTAAATATGTGAGAGGTGAGGTTGTTACAGTCCAGGCTGGAGAAAATACCTGTCAGCAGCTCCATCACACACACACACACACACACACACACACACACACACACACACACACACACACACACACACACACACACACACACCTTCCTATATTACCAACACGTACCTGGACTTTCATGTCTCATCATTTTAAAAAGTGAGAATGATAGAAAGCAGTAATTAATCCAAGTGCATCAAATTTAATGGGTTTTTTTTAGTCATCATCATCAGTGTGTGTTTTCCCTTGAATAAACTGCATATTTGCATGTTTGCATACAATTTTAAGCAATAAATTGTACAAAAACATATTTAAATTCAAAGGTATTTTATAAATATAAACCGACATTTAAATGTAATTTTTTTTATTTGCCAGACAAAATTATAGTTTTCTGGCAGTTATTTGACGGCTCAGGCTTCGCGGGGTTAAAATCTTTTTACTAGGATTTAAGCTCTGAAACAAAGAAAAGACGTTTACAACAATGCAAACAAACTCAATGCTCTGATAAAACTTCTAAAACTGGAAAATTATGATTTTGTTTTATTTAAATGTCTGTTTCAGTAAATTGCAATGAGAATAAATAAATGTTTCTTTCCTTCAACAGTTACTATGCAATATTTCCATATTTCAGTGTTTTCAGAATTTGAACACATATTTTCTAACTCTCACACTGCCTAGCCGTCACTGTTGATATGCAATACAAAATATCATAAAATATTTTTATAGGTATATAATTTGAGACTTTCATTTTTTTTATTTAGCTAAATTGTGCTTTTCATTGTGTTACTCTGCTACATGCAGCAAAATGACACACTTATCAAGCACTTTAAAACCAGATCTATTGATATAAATACTATATGCTTATATTATTGCATGTTTATACCCCCCCCCCCCCCCCCCCCCCCCACACACACACACACACATATGTATATAAAAAAAACCCACCCAGCACGCCCCTGCGGGCGGTTTATCCTTCAAGCTCGGGTCCTCTACCAGAGGCCTGGGAGCTTGAGGGTCCTGCGCAGTATCTTAGCTGTTCCCAGGACTGCGCTCTTCTGGACAGAGATCTCCTATGTTGTTCCCGGGATCTGCTGGAGCCACTCGCCTAGCTTGGGAGTCACCTAGTGCTCCGATTACCACTGGGACCACCGTTACGCTTCACGAATTTGCGTGTCATCCTTGCGCAGGGGCCATGCTAATCTTCTCTGTATCGTATCCAATTTAGCGTACGCGCTTGCCGAAGGACCGCCGTTACCTTCACCCTCCACATCCTCTCGAGCTCTTCTCTGAGCCCTTGGTATTTCTCCAGCTTCTCGTGTTCCTTCTTCCTGATATTGCTGTCATTCGGAACCGCTACATCGGTCACTACGGCCGTCTTCTCATGTTTGTCTACCACCACTATGTCCGGTTGGTTAGCCACCACCATTTTGTCCGTCTGTATCTGGAAGTCCCACAGGATCTTAGCTCGGTCATTCTCCACCACCCTTGGGGGCATCTCCCATTTTGACCTCGGGACTTCCAGGTTATACTCGGCACAGATGTTCCTGTACACTATGCCGGCCACTTGGTTATGGCGTTCCATGTATGCCCTGCCAGCTAGCATCTTGCACCCTGCTGTTATGTGCTGGATTGTCTCTGGGGCATCTTTACACAGCCTGCACCTGGGGTCTTGCCTGGTGTGATAGACCCCAGCCTCTATGGATCTTGTACTCAGAGCTTGTTCTTGTGCTGCCATGATTAGTGCCTCCGTGCTGTCTTTCAGTCCAGCTTTGTCCAGCCACTGGTAGGATTTCTGGATATCAGCCACCTCCTCTATCTGCCGGTGGTACATACTGTGCAGGGGCCTGTCCTTCCATGATGGTTCCTCGTCTCCCTCCTCTTTCTTGGGTTTCTGGGTGCTGGACTTGGGGTGGAACCCTCCATGCATGGTAAGGAGCTTTCTTGTCTTTATGTCAGTGGCTTCTATCTCCTCCTTTGGCCAACTTATTATACCAGCAGGGTACCTGATCACGGGCAGGGCGTGGGTGTTGATAGCCCGGATCTTGTTCTTACAGTTCAGCTGACTCCTCAGGACTTGCCTGACCCTCTGCAGGTACTTGGTGGTTGCAGCTTTTCTAGCGGCCTCTTCATGGTTCCCATTCGCCTGCGGGATCCCCAGGTACTTGTAACTGTCCTCTATGTCTGCAATGTTGCCTTCTGGCAGTTTGATCCCCTCCGCTCTGACTTCCCTCTCTTTGTTATTATCCGACTACACTTCTCCAGCCCGAATGACATCCCAATGTCATTGCTGTATATCCTGGTGATGTGGATCAGTGAATCGATGTCTCGTTCACTCTTGGCATACAGTTTGATGTCATCCATGTACAGGAGGTGGCTGACAAAAGCTCGGTTGCGTAGTCGGTATCCGTAGCCAGTATCCGTAGCCAGTCTTGTCAAATATCTCACTGAGGGGGTTCAGGCCTATGCAGAACAGCAGTGGGGACAGAGCATCTCCTTGGTAGATCCCGCACTTGAAGGTGAAGTTACTTTAAAATAGTAACTTAGTTACATTACTAGTTACTTCTACCAACACGAAAACTGCAGTCGTGGTGCTTTCGATTGTACTCAGAGCTCGGAAATTCTTCCTTCTGAATAGGAAGATGTAGGTAACACCAGACTGCAGATGAGCTGCATACAGGGCTGGACTGGGACAAAAAAATCGGCCCGGGCGTTTTGACTGACCGGTCCGCCATTATAGGAAAAATCATAAAGCCTTTGAATGAAAACAAACACTGTTGTGACAGTGATGTACACTGTTCTGATGGTATATATGTATCAATCGTTTGTTGTAAGATTCAGATAATTACTTTTTAAAAGCTAGACATTTTAAATGAGAATAAGAAAAAAGTATTTCTTTGTGCCCCCCTTTCCCTGTTAACGCCCTAACTGGCCTCCTGGCAACACTTTGCTAGACCCGCCCCTGCACAGTTACCAGCTGTCAGCTACATAGAAAAGGATCCTGGGGTTATTTGTCTCTCAGAAACAGTTCATAACTTCCCTTCACCTCATTCATGTCACCTAAAAGGTAAACCTGTTTCTCCATCACCTGTTCAGCTCTGATGATTCAGTAAGGACATCTCCTGGTTTCATCTTCATGTTTCCCTCTCACCACATAACCAAACCATATCATGACCAGCAGCTTTTACAGCTGTGGCTCCAGCAAACATCAGCTGATACTAGAAATTAATATTAAATAAATTCTAACAACAGCTTAAACGTGCTGCTGTTGTTTAGCGCGACATTGGTTTCTTCTTTCTGGCGCGAAGTGGGCAATAAACAAACAAGAGAGAAAAGCTGATCAGCTGATCATTGATCAGTTTCATGATTGAAGTAGAAACGGGAGAGAGAGAGAATAAGAGGAGAGGAGGCAGCTGTGCAGCAAAGACACAGAATAAATACAGCTTTGTGTCTTTTTCATTCTAGCTGAAGTCCGGGACAAACTGTGTTCCTTTTCACCTCAATACGAAACGAAAATATTACAAAACGCGTAATATTTTCTCTGAATACAGAACGATTCCATTTTTTACGGGACGGTTGGCAACTCTAATAATTAACCTTATGAATAAAACAAAGTTCAGTATCAGTAACATCATAGCACCCACCCAGCTGTATAGAAACTCTGTCATGCTAGCTAGTACGCAGTACGAGTTAATGTAACTGACTATAAAAAGTCAGCACAACGAAAATAAACTCCACCTAAACTTGGTTTATATCTGACCCAGATAGACTGCAGGTCATAACTTCTTACCTGAAGTTCAGCCGCTTCGGGTCTCTCCTCCTCCTGCCTCCCCTTTCCCTCATCCACCTGCTGGCCTCCACCACTTGCTAATGTTACTGAATCTGTGGAAGCTCCGCCATAGCCACCACACGAAGTAACGAATAAGGAGCCTATCTAAATCCCAGTAATGATTAACGCGTTCCTGATTTTGGCATAATAACTAGTTACCGTGCTCGTTACCACAATAATAACGTAGTTACTGTAACGCGTTACCCCCAACACTGTGTATATATATATATATATATATATATATATATATATATATATATATATATATAAAATTTAGTTATCTAATTGTGTTTAGAACATTGGAAATAATAACCAATCTAAATAAAAAAGGACTCAAGTCAGTTTTGCTTTGAACAGATTTACAACATAAATCACCTGAAGGAGTGCTGCTGTATGATTTAAACTAAACTGGTTTAAACTGAACATAGTCTATTAATATAACCAGGTGATTTATACTGTACACACCTGGAGGTGAGTATTGCTGTGTGGATAAACGTGTCTGCAGAGCCTTCAGCGGACGTGTTCTTTCTCTAATGACGGTAATTCTGTGTGAAGTTTAATTAAACCATCATCACATGTTGGGAAAAGAAAGAGAGAGCTGGTGTAGATTTCTCCCATTCTTTCCTTATCTCTCTCGCCCACAGTCGTCCCTTCTGCACTGATACAACTCGTCTGGTTTTGAACTTATCAGAGGCAACACCCAGTCTGGAAATTCACACACACTGAAGTGCTTTTATAAACTCTTTATTAGTCCAGCGCAGGCCTGCTGAGACTTTAGCGTGCTTCACACCATCATCATCCTCCATCCTCGTGAGAATATTTGAACTTCTGTGGCTGGTGTTTGGGTCATTTCTTCCTTCGATCTTTAGGGACAGAGCTGCATCCAAATCCATTTTTTTTTCTTATTTTAAGTACAAAAGAAATAAAATATAGACATGAAGATGAAACATAAGTATGTTTCCACTTACATGAAGTACAATTTAATCGTTTTACTGATTAATTAATTAATTTGATTTACATTTAAATGTATTTACAAAAGAAAGAAACGTGACAAGCCTGCTGAAAGCTCAAAGTTTCGGCACCTTTTCTTCTTCTGGTAACTATTTTATTTTCCCTCAGTCAACATTTAAAGAGTAAAATGCTGTCCATCAACCTCGCCCCCCATCACTGAAACAAAACCCTCCTGTCTTCATGTCGGGAGGTGTGAGAGCTGATGTTTGTAGCAAGAGCTGCTCTGTTCTCTCCGACGTCCTGTTCAGCATTAGTCTCACCTCGGGAGGCTCGGGCACTTCCATCAGACTGACACGACACACACCACACACATGCATGCGTATAAGAACACATTCACACACAGTGTTCACAACTGGAATGTGTGGGAAATGAAGTTCAGCAGCACCTTTGTCCGATAAATCAGACAGGCCGTGGAGCTCCAGGTGATCGGGATTCTCCTCTTCTGTTTCTCTGCTGTGGTGTGCATGTGTGCGTTGTATGTGTCGTGTGCATTTATTTTTTGTGCTGATGTGCGATGGGCAGTGACAGCGTAGGCTCTGTTACAATAAGAGCCTGTGTAGCAGTAGCAGGGGGCAGGAAGCACCAAAAGGGGCAGAAAGAGGGCATAGAGGGGCACGAAGTCAGGTCAAACACCCTGGGAGAGCAGGCCTGGGAAAACCATGGGAACAGGGAAGGGAAGGGGCAACGGAGGAGAGAGAGGGGGATTTAATAGAACTTGAAGAAGGCTGGGGAGTCACGTCTCAAAGTATGATTCAGTGCTGATATTTCCAAATATCAGCGCCAAGTCGCTCGCCTATTTTTTGAGAAAAACCTTGAAGTCACCACAGGCTGACCATCCCTGCTTGCACTGCCAATGTAATAAAATCCAGCATCATGTTTGATGTTTCAGTAACATTAGATTATGTGCTGCGCATTATTTATATTAACCATCCGTTCCAATCGCATCCTTCAAGGGCTGATTTAGATTCTAAGGTGAACTTGTTGAAAGCCGTCAGTCACAGTCGTATAGAGTCAGACATGTCCATCACTGACTCGTAAGCCAAGCTGTAATAAAATTAACTACAACTAAGGACATTTCCTCTGTTCATTTTATTTCAGTTTTTCAAGTTCACAGAATCGTTTCAATTGGTTGAAATTTTTTGATTTTAGTAAATTAAAAAATATTTTCATGTTTTTTTGTAATGTATCCTGAGATGTCCGACAACAATTCAATTCAATTAAATTTTATATATACAGGACCAAATCACAACAACAGTCACCTCAAGGTGCTTTATATTGTATGGTAAACCCTGCAATAAGTATCATTACTGCTAAAGGAGGCTGAGGAGTAACTAAACATCTCACACAATGAGAAGGAAAGTGCAGGGGGTACAGGTGAAGAGGCCATGCTGCTAGCGAGTCGGCTATGAGCTAAGCTAAGCTAGCAAAACAATAAAGACACGGTGAGTGAATACTTTGGCTGTAAATTAGCGAGTGAGTACATGAAAAGTGTGCTTCTGATGAAGCACGTGAGGATTACACTATGAAATAAGAATTTATCTAAAGGGTTTTAATTTAATTGCTAGAAAAACAGCACTGTGTGTTGGAACAGGAAGAGGAAGTGATACTCTACTACAGAGAGAGCAAAAACCAAGTGACAGTGCCACATTTGTGAGTCCTTATACTGAAGTTATGATTATTTTAATATAGTGACACATGTATTGTTATTTCCTGAATGAAAACGTAGCCAGAAATGAACAGGAGGAATCAATGGTAGGGAACAGGCCAGCTAGAGGCAGCGTTGACCTGGCGTGTAGGTACTTATCTGAAGCATAAATCCCCAGTTAGGCCCCAGCCTCATGGGACCACATACCTAACTCCACAGTAACCAGCTATGCAGAAAAATGTATTTTTGTCAGCTGGCACCACGCATGAAACACTGGGATACGATCACACAGTAAATATCACATAATGCACCAGCTCGAGCATTAACACCAGCATCATATCAGCCACTTATGTATGTTACATACACATGTATGCAACATGTTTTAAATCAAGTCAATAACACCAGCAACCACACAAAATGAGGCGCTGTAAGCGGAGATTAAGCCAACCACTCCTTCCTTTCAGCCACTTCGTAAACACTGTAATGGCCGTGGACCAAACTGGACTTGGAAGCAGGGATCAAAACAACAAACTGAAGTCCAGCATTTTTAGTTCAATAAGCAAACAGTGAGTCGACACGCACGCAGGCAACCGGGGAAGCAAAGGACAGAATCCAAAAATACACAATGCATTAGAAGTCAAGCTGCAGACAACATCACGGGTCAAGAATGGGCAGTAGCCATACACAAATAACCCCTGGAAGCACGAGCGAAGGCTGGAACATTTGGAGCAATCTGGTGACTGAACTGGAGTTACGTCTGGATTGTTTGGTTTAAAATGGTTTAAATTTGGTTATACAAATACGTTTGGAGCTGACTGCAAGTTTCCTTCATGTTCTGTTTAGTCTCAATCAGATTTCTGAGACCAAGTGTACAAATAAAACATCAACAAACCTTGAGGCAGATTTTAGCTTTTTAATTCTCTAGAGTCCTTTTACTGGACCAGGCCAAACAACAAAAAGCACAAACCTGGAATTTTATATAATGGTTCGGATGTTTTGGGCTATTACAGATGATAAATGAACAGATAAAGACACAGCGACCAGATGGGCTTCATCTCTCTGCAGTTTCCTGTCGAATCCGGGAGATAATCTTGGGTAAGCCTCCTCCGGCAGCTCGTGGATGTCAGGTCTGAGGGCGACTATCGGGATGTGTGATCTCTCATGACCGGTCCCACTTGTAAACTCCACTAAACAATGACCGCCTCTCAGCAGCACCAAAGAATAACAGTCTTTCACTGCAGGGACACACAATTATCCTTTTCTCTCTTCATCCACCGCACTAGCTCCCTCAAACTCTCTCAGTCTTTCTTTCATCGGTCAAGATGTTAATTCACTTAAAGAACAACTTTTCGCACAAAGAAACCTCCTCTGTCCTCTATGTGAGTGTTAGTCACCATCAAAGCTGTTCTCATGTTCAGTATTTATAGAAATGGATGGGAAAAAGGAAGAAATGGGACGTTTTCTAATGTAAAAGTTCTTTTTTGTTGTTCTTTCTTTCTCAGAAGACCTTTTTCCCTCGCCGAGTTCCAAACTAGAAGCTAACCACATGTTGCTCAACCCAAAGCTGCCAATTTTACATATTTATACTGTAATTAATAATTCAAACTGACAAAACAGAATTTACTGAAGCATTACAATACTTCCCACAAAGGTTTCTGAAGTTCTACTATTTATTTATTTGTTAACCACCAAAATAGTACTGTAAGCAGAAAGGACCCAGAGCTGTATGGTATCATATATTCAGGACGTCCGTATTGCCGGCGCCAGCCTGTTACAACAGTAAGGTTTTCTTTGAGAATGGAACACGAGCAGCATGGAGTGGCTGCCACTAACAACACACACCCACTAGGAGACTCCCAAAGCTATTACAATAGTAGGGCAACCCCCCCCCCCCAGTGGTGCTATAACCCAAAAGGGTTGTTACAATTGCTGATGACATCATCAATAATAACCCATCATCACAGCACAAGCAAGTTGAACCTTGGTTAGCTGTTAGCATTAGCCTGTTAGTAACGTGAATTTTACAGTGTTTATTTATCAGATAAAATAAGCTTAATGTCGCCGTTATTACTGTCCAGCCGGAAACAGCGGGGATGTCCAAATTCAGGCTGCATCCTCCTGAGGACCTGGCCTTTGTGGTCTACGTGGGCCAGGTCCTCCGAAAGCCGGGTAGGCCGGAAGTGAGCGACTGTGAAATTTGACCGTCTACCCTTCAGAATTACGTCACAAGCTCTCTCGGTGGAGTGAAACTCTGCCGTCTGCTCCTTGCTATCTAAAATATGACCGTACGCTGCCGTAAATTCTCGACCATCTCACACTTCTGTTTAATCAGTTTTCTGTTTGATGTTTATTCATCCCTCCATCCATCCATGTTTATTCAGCTGTGTGAAAACCCCAGAGTAATCCTCCCGAGGGATTAAAACAGTTATATTTAATCTAATCTAATCTACTAACTTTAATCTTAGCCAAACCGATTTACTCACGAACAAATAAAACACTGAAAAAAGCCAAACAATAACATTTTTAAGTTATCTTAAGTGACTTATATATCATGTTTAATCTGACTAGTTAAAGACCGCGGGCGGTCTGCAAACGATGTGCCGGGAGTAGGGATGGGTATGGAAACCCGGTTCTTGTTGAGAACCGGTTCCCACTGTTTCAGTTCCTTGGAATTGTTTGCCATTTTTGCAAACGATTCCTTTATCGATTCCAGTCGCCCCGAATGACGTCACCACGTTGCGGAGCGTCATTTACCTGGCAGGAAACACGGCGTGTAAGCGGCTCAAACGCTAAAAAGTTTGGCTATACTTTACGAGAATGGATGACAACAGGGCAACTTGCAATACTTGCAAAGTAGCTATTTCATTTAAGGGAGGAAACACTATGAATATGCAAAAGCATTTGCTCACAAAACACGCGATGACCTTAAATGAATGTCGTGTTTTTAATTCCGCTCCGGACTCGTGAATCTCACCCAGCAGCAACGGTAACGTTTGAAGGTCCTCTCCCGTTAACGCGGCAGGTAAATAATCAACTAACAGTGCATATTATGTTAGTGCGATCTGCCTTATTACAAAACCTGCCATTACTGTGCATTTAGGTGACCATGATGAGACAGACAGAGTCTGGCTCAGATGCTGGCAGTTGTTGCTGCAGTCTACCGGTAGCGTCTATATATAAGTCACTCAACCCTCCTGCCATCCTTTAAAAAACTCACACCCATCACCCTAGGGACCATTCTCAGCCACGCCATAAAAAGACCATATATCCATATTTTATTCCACTTTAAATTAGCCAACCTTGTAAAACTACTTCTCCCTGAAATATTCATGTAAAGTTTTAATTATATTTTCGTTGTTTTAACCCTTCAAATCCCAGTGTTATTACATGAGCGCCCTGTGTTATAAGCCCCAAAAACCAAAAAACGAAACTAAATATTTCCACAAAAAACCAGTTGAAGTAATATGTGATTGTCATTATAAGTAGGCCTTTAGATGGACCAAAGATTGGCACCAACATACATTTTGACCTGCCATTATTTTTTTGCATTTTTTTTGCAATTTAAAAATTAAAACTTCAAGGCCCTGAGTCTTCATTGACATCCAAGAAAAGAAGAAAAAATAAAATCATATGATGATAATTTGGGGTTGAAAAATAGCGTTTATAATGGAAGTCAATGGGCAGAAAATGGTCCCCAGGGTGATGGGTGTGGGGATTTCTGCTGCTCAGCCATTTTAGGCTGATTTAAGGAATTCACACTGGAATATTAACATTGACAGGTAAAAACTATCCTGTGGCAAGTTTGGTTATATTCCACTGAACACAGTGGAAATGGCAGCCATTTAACACATAGCAGTGGCACAAAAAGGTCCCAAGAAGGCAGGAAGGTTAAGATAACTCCTAAATTTCTATCTTGTTCAGCGAGAAGATATAAAACAAAGTTCTAAGCTAATCGACCTTAGTGTTCTCCTTTTTTAAAAAGAATCGATAAAGAATCGAATCGTTAAACAGAATCGAAAAGGGAATCGGAATCGTGAAAATCTTATCAATACCCATCCCTAGCTGGGAGTTCGCTGTTCTTGCTGGCTCAGATATTTGAAGGTTACACAGCTACATTCTTGACTGAAAATCTGTTAAAAGTTTGTTTTACGACCCAGAAAGAGTAATAAGAGTAATATTGAAACTAAGTAGCTGCCACCATTGTTTGAAATTGGCTGGGCTGCGATATGAAATCTGGGATATGGTTTTTAAATTTTGTTGTCCGGGTGGAAAATCGGGAGAAATTTGGGAGAATGGTGGCTCAGGGAGATTTTCGGGAGGGGCACTGAAATTCGGGATTCTCCTGGAAAAATCGGGAGGGTTGGCATGTATGCCTTATGCGCGCTCATCCATGTCGCAAGTAAAGTACACCTCTCTTTCAAATATCCTCCATGACTGATGGAGGTTTCAGTCTGAGTAAAATAGCCTGTCATTTTGCAGGTGTTATTCAGCTCACTGTGAAAAGCACTCGTGGCTACTGATCAGTGATCATCCATCCATCCATCCATTCGCTTCCGCTTATCCTTTTCAGGGTTGCGGGGGGCGCTGGAGCCTATCCCAGCTGTCATAGGGCGAGAGGCGGGGTACACCCTGGACAGGTCGCCAGTCTGTCGCAGGGCCAACACACAGAGACAGACAACCATTTGCACTCACATTCACTTGCACATTCACACCTATGGGCAATTTGGATTAACCAATTAACCTATCCCCACTAAGTGCATGTCTTTGGACAGTGGGAGGAAGCCAGAGTACCCGGAGAGAACCCACGCAAACACAGGGAGAACATGCAATATCCACACAGAAAGACCTGTGTTCAGGTCTTTCTGAACACAGAAAGACCTGAACTTTCTGAACTCAGGTCCTGAGTTCAATTCCACCATCAGGTGGTCCTGTTGCCGCACAGGACCTTCTTGCTGTGCGGCAACAGTGCTAACCACCGTGCCACCGTGCTGCCTCTGATCAGTCATCATGACACGTTGAATTCAGTCTTTTAAGTGTGACGTGCAGCATCACTGAGAGTTACAGACTGTCTAAATGCTTTCATCGTTAATAAAATGATCAGTGTGGCTGCTCTACCAGGGGTAACGATTAAGTTTAACATCCAGGCATCCATGAAAAGAGAATTTATGATATTTAACAGAGTTAGAAGTTAGCAGAGAGTTAGCTCGCTAGTTTTCATCTAAAGATGATATACCATGTTTTGATGGAGGGATTTCTGAAAAATTAAAATGTACAGCTCTGCTATCACTTCTGACATAAATGAAGACAAAACTAAACAGTAATGACATTTGTAGGGTTACTGAAGTTGGGCTGGCTGGTATATAATTATGTGCTACGTGGAGGCTAGCTACACAGCTATAGTTAGCATAATATAAACACATTGAAGCTGGAGGATGAACGCTAACCTTTTTCCACTCAATAAAAGTTAATGTGAGGTTTCCCGATGGTTAGGGACAAATACAATCGGATGGTAGGATGCTAAATGGACCAAACTTTAGTCAGGAGAACAACTAAGATAATCCATCCACAATATGAGGTTCGTCATTAATATACTGCTGCATGGGCTGGGCTGTAGCTACATCGTAAGGTTTTAAAAACAGAGCTTTAAAATGAATAGTGGTAATAAAAACCGAGAGAGGCCAACAGTGATCACTGACTTTTTTTAGGGGCTTGTTCAGATTAAATGGAACTGGATACGAAGCATTAAAACATGTTTTAAACACAACAACTTTAATAAACACAGAGTAGGAAGCAGGGTTCATACGTCATCACTTAACAACCGGATACTGATGATTGTGCAAGCTCTGATAAAAGCCTGATTCCAAACCCTGATGATTTTTCACTCAAATGATCCATTTCTAAGTATTGCAGAGTGATTTGATTGGATGAACACTGATGATGTTGAATATTTCTCAACTTTCAAAGCAAAGCAGCAGATTCATAGTCCAGAGTGAGTGATTCTTCCTGGGGTCACAAAACTTTACATGTCGACCCTGCAGTAAAACAACACATGAACATATAAAATAATAATAAACTGCTCCAGACACCACAAATTAGCTCCATACCGAGACAAGCATTAATAACATAATTACTACAGCTCACACACAGTGATCCAAGTTCATATTAATAATTTATACCCGTGAATGGAAGTTATAAAACACAGGAAATAAAATCACCAGGAAGACTTTCAGAATAAAATACTTCTACAGTTAGAATTTTTACCAATCTAGAAAGAATTTCAAACATGAATGCATGTGATGTTTCTGAGAATCTGCTCACATTAAAATATTATTGTAGACGAGGGGACTTTCCCAGCAGCTCTGCTACAAGGCAACACACACACACACACACACACTCTCTCACGCACACACTCTCTCACACACACACACACACACACACACACACACACACACACACAGATAAAGTGCTGGGAGAGTTGGGGGAGTCAGGGATCAGCTGACCATGTGTGAGAGTGTGTGCGTCCTGGACAGTCTGAGATGGGCGAGCAGGTCTTTCCCACACCCACTTTCTCTCTTTAGAAAGTGCCACAAATGTCAAAACACGCGCACACACACACACACACACACACACACACACACACACACACACACACACACACACACACACACAGAGCGCGGCCAATTTCAGTGGAACGTGTGGGGTCGGGAGGTCATGCTGAGCTGGGTCACGTTCCTGAAGAGGAGAATGTTTGCCAGCAGCTGAACCAGAACACCAACAAACTGATCTGAGGTGTGCAGCTGAAAACACAACAAATTGAAATAATCACGAATATTCATATTCACGGAACATGAAAGCATGCTACATGAAACAAACATGCAATAAAATAAAGAGTACTCGAAATGAACCCAGGCAGCAGCTGTGCTTTAGAGTTTTGAGGCACTGAGAAAATTCAGCCTGTTCAATGCAAACTCCACATTTCAACTGTGACAAACACTGGGGGGCAGGGACGTGCAGAGGGTGGGGGGGGGGGGGGGGGGGGGGGCTAGAGGGGCTTGAGCACCCGCCCCTTTCCTGATGAGTGCCCAAAGTGCCCTTTTGTTGAGGCAACTTTTAAATTTTTTTTATTTATTTATTTATTCTTTTTATGTGTGTGTGCGTGCGGAGTCCTGTCTGTGCCCCTCAACAATAATATTTAACTATTAATCATAGTTTTGCTAAATAAAAGGATCTGGCTTGCATCAGTCACATGATCACATTTAACCAATGATCGCCCTCGACGGCAGAACGCGCTGGTTACGAGCCGGGAACGAGCTCACAAAAAGCACGCGCATTTTTTGCGGTCCGGAGCTGTAGGAGAAACACAAGTTAACTCAGAGACACAGACTGATGCGACAAAACCAGTAAGTAGGTGTACAGCGTACACTGTAGTGTGTAGCACACAGGAGTATTAGCTTATTACATACACGTTGGTAAGTTGTCTTGTTGCAACTGACGAACTGAAACAAACGAGCGTGCTGTGTGTGCAACAGCGCGACAAACATTACCTGTCCTTTTATTAACTGCACAAGTAGTGCTGGTCATAGCTGCTGGCTACCTGGCTGTCATGGGTCTGTAGCTCTGTCACCGTTTTAGGGAACATATTTAGTTTTAAAGTAAGTTTCTGGGCATTTCCTGCCTTTCTGGAGGGATTATATTTCACTAAAAAACGATCTAATATGCATGTCCACATAATAATAATTATAATTATAATATATTAAAAAACACAAGCTGTATTTTAAAGAACATACATTAAGAAGCAGATTATATTAGATTTATATTTTAAATAAGACAAAAGTTGGATTTTACAGCAGTAAAATGATTGTATCTCTACAGTTTAAAAATGTAATAAGCTTTGCCCCTGCACAGAGTGGATAGTGAAACAAATGGAATCATCATAAATACATTATTTCATATTTATTACTTCCCCCTCCTCATTGCTTTATTATTGTAGCTCTAGTAATAAATAATAATGTAAAGATGCCCATAGTATATACAGTATTCTGAAGGTGGTCTAAAATGTCACTGTGTGTGCATGTGTGTGTTTTATTTAGCTGGATTTAAAAAAATATTACTCATGATATAACATTGTGCAGACATGGCTTGTAAGGACATGAGGAGGAAACAGCAGGAGCTGTATGAGGCTACTAAAGGCAGTGCTATAACATTTTTCTGTCATCATTTTATTATAGATTAAGTGCAAGAGTTGTTAGGTGTGGATAATTAGATTATAGTTTATTGCAATAGCAAGTTGTGCCTTGTTCTCAGATAGACAGCAAGTGGAGAGTGATATATGAAATGATGGGATGGAAGAAGAGAAGCAAAGAGTGATTCACAGGCAGAGCCTAAATTATTTCTCACAGTTTATTGTTGCCTTATGGTTCCAAGCGCTGTCACCAATCTTTGCATTTTGTTATTATCTCATGACACTTGTTTAATCAGCTACCATCTCTCCTATGGACTTTTTAATGTCTACAGTCTCAGATCAACACAGCCCTGCCCTTCCCATATTAGATTCTTGATGAATGTGTGTTGTTGTTATTCAGCATGGTTCAATGTGCCCCTTTTTAACTTTGAGCACCCGCCCCTTTAAACCTCTCTGCACGTCCCTGCTGGGGGGAGACCAAACGTGGTGCTGGGATGGAGAGAGCAAAGCTTCAGTCGACCAGCTCTGAAAGACTCCACAGGTAAAGTGAATGCAGGAGGGCCGTCACACCTCATCCTAAACATCTGCAGGCACAAAAGTTTCTAATGTTGTTATAAATTTGATCACAGTCAAGCAAACGGAGCTGAACTGGCATAAAAGTGTTGGTCATTTTTAAAACAGTCTTTCTTACTATACTAGTCTGCGCACGTGGCGTGGACGCTGCATGACCATGTGACCACACCCGTGTACCAGTGTGTGCTCGTAGGTTGCATGCTGCGTTCTTCTTCTGTTCTCCTCAAGTTTGCTGCATTTCAAGTATAAAGGACACACACAGCACTGCAGCTACAATGGCCTTTGCTCTGAACCACTTCCCACTGTTGTTGTAGGCGATGGGCACAACGATAGGCCTGCCACACACACACACACACACACACACACACACACACACACACACACACACACACACACACACACACACATACAGCAGCGATACGCTTTAACCCCTCCACCCTTGTTAAATACTATCAAGATAAGAAAGCACTCCCGTGTTTCCCACCATCACACACACACTCACACACATCCTCGACAGTCTGCAGACACTGCTACACCCCGCCGCACACGCACGCACACACACACACACACACACACACACCCTTCCTCTCAGGCCTCTGTGGTGACTGAAGGGGAAAACCAGCAGAACAGAGTCACACACTGCCGTGAACACACACTCGTCCTCACCTGGATCACCGCACACACGGTGTAATGAGGTGTTGTGTTAAACTTTACTCTGACTTCATGAATGTAAAGATGGGCATGAGAGGAAAGCCCACAAGGCTGTCATGACTAATGGTTTACAGCCTTTGTGCAATACTTTAGATACTCTGATATTAAAATGTTTGTGCCGTTATTCAAGAATGATTTACACTTTTATTGATCATCCTCTGTCACCATGCTTGGCTTATTGAAAGCTAGTTTGAAAAGTCAAAGAAGAAGAAAAAACTGAAGTTGCCCCTGTTTTGTCACTCATGTAAACATTTTGGTTGCAAATAAAATCACCAGCTTCAGATAGAAACCTCCAAAAGTTTCTTGGTTGTTTGCATAAGACTGAACAAATACCAGCAACTTTCCAGCAGCGACATTATCGTATAAAAGACCGACGTTTCCGTCTGCAGCTGTTTTTATTTGGCACGATGGCAGTTTGCTCTGCCACCTCCCTGTTAGTCCATGTGCGCACATAGAAATTAGTGGTGGGTAAAACAGAAGTAAGACCCCCTGAGAGGCCCCAGCGACTGAGTCAGAGCCTGCATGAAAAGAAGGAGCTGGAGTGGAGTGGGTTGCAAAGCAGCTTGCACACATGTAGTAGCTGTATGAAGCTAAAATTTTGCACTTGAAATTAGAGTTGCAGTTTGGAACTGTACAGAAGGGGGTCAGCTGTAACATCACATGTTTCGCTGTGACTGTGACTGAGACTGAGCTTGACTTTGTGACCCACTGAAAGTAACAGCATCCATTTCATAACTGACACCCCAAACTAAAGGAGTAGGAAGAGGACAGTCACTAGAGTTCAGGGTGGAATTCTTTAGCAGAGGTCACACGGACAAACAGATGATAAGGCGTTTTTCTCCAGGAAAACTGCTCATTTAAAAACATTTATGGGCTCACAGGTTTTCATTGTTTCTCGGAATAACTGCCCAATCCCACCCAGGGGGACGGTTCCCATTATTTACCTTTACTGCACCTTTATTTATTTGTGCTGGTATTTTCCTGTGTTGTAGCTCAGGGCTAAACCCTGAGCCGTGTCAGGCAGCATGACTGCAAAGACAAGAAGGCCGTCGGTGCCCTGGATTAATAAAATTTGGAGAAAAACAAGTTGAGCGCCAGTGAGTGAGCAATCCTCCACTTTAGTCCAGAACAATGAGAGCAGGAGGAGGAGGAGGAGGGTCATCTGAAATGGCACAGAAGAAGGAGGGAAGTCGGAGAAAAGGAGGAAGAGAGTGAAGGACTCGTAGAAAGAAAGACTGCCCGTCGTGTCGTGACTGTTGGTGATTTATTGGTAATTAATCAGAGAGCGAGAGGCCGAGAAGCCGGGACCGAGGGCGCTGCGAGGATCCTGGAGAGGCAGAAAGCGAGGAAGTGGTGCACGGCGTCTGGAGTGTGTTTGTGTTCATGTGCTGCCGTTGGCGTGTTTGTTGACTCAGGCAGCGAGCGGCTCGACATTAATTGTTTTTTTTCAGTCCCTGAAGTCAGATTCTCAGGCTCAGAGTTCCAAAGTGCTTTAAATACACGCAGAGAGGCTCGACTTCTGATTGGTTTACCGACCAAGGACTCACACGCTGCATCCATCTTTGATATACAGTCTGTGGGTGTTTCAGGATGTTTCTGTTCAATGTTTGTCACACACACACACACGTGCGCACATAGGCTGACGTATCCACTGTAGACTGTCACCTGCCACATTCCCGGCGTTCCTCACGTTCCCTGCTTTTAATCTCTGTGGGACAGTCATGTGGACACCTGACTGCGTGCGTGAGTGTGTGTCTAGTCAGCACTGCGAGTGTGTGAGTGTGTCTACTTGTCTTTCATCGCCACTTTAATCTCTTTAATTAACTTTAAAGTACATTTTAACACTTTCCTTTCTCACCTCTTCAGTCTCCTCTGGAACTTCTGGGTCAGGAACCATATTTAGTAACTTAAATAGGCCCCAGATTTGGCCTCCCCGTGACTCACTGTGAGCGTGAAGAACCAGCCAATCAGCAAAGATCAGCTTACGTGACATTATTGCATCTGAAGACTCAATAATAGTCCGCATCATTCTAAGAATTCCAGAATTTGTAGGAGGTTTTTAGATTTTTTGCCGTTACCCACTGTCACACCTGTGCTCATAACATCAACACTCAAGTTCAATCAGCAGTCATAAGCTGATGAAACTTGTACATTATATACATCAGTGTTTAAGCTAACAACAGTATAGAGCATATTGGATGTATCACTACGTAGTAACACTTTTACAGGATATTAATAGTGAAATATTTGAATCTTTGAAACGTTATCGATCAAGTTGTTAAAACTCAGAGTTCAGAGTCCATCAGATGTTTCAGGTGTCTCTGTGTCATCCTGTTTTCGTTCAACTGTCTTCACTTTCAATTCTCTTCAGTTTCACCTTCAGCCTGTTATTATAATCATGTGATTTAATTAGTAACATGCAAACAGTTAAGCCACTGGGGACGACTATGGGACACGAACCGGCTCCAGCATCCGCTTCGACTCTCTGCTCCAACCTGATGCAATGGCTGGAATAAACAGGTCACCGGTCTCCTTTACCTTTACCCCTGTAACTCTGTCACTCTTTCCTCATAGCTGCATCCACGTTCTCTGTAAACCACACAGCTGATTCATGCACGATAACAGCATGCATGTGAGTCACAGGGCGTGTTACTGCAGAGCAGGGGCGGAGCGTGGGGGTGGCTTACGGGGCTTAAGCCCGGGTTGTTTTGTCAGAAGCCCGGGGTATTTTGGAGTGTAATTTTTTCATAGTTAGATGCCTGGCTGACAACTGTATAAAACTAAAAGTACACACAATATTCGAAGCACATAGTGCACACTGTGGGAATTTACGACTGTGCGTGAATCCCCCCCTGATATTGGTATGATCCAAGCTCAGGCACTAAGCGACTGAGCGAGGGGGCGGGGCAGCTGCTGCCCGTGAGTGCGCTGTTGGAGAGACGGAGCCAGCCATACTAAGGAGAGCTTAAGTTTGACCAGGTACCAAAGCAAATCATTCGCACCGTACAAATAATGTAAATATGACGGTGCATCACGAAAGATTGATATGAAACTGATCACTTGACCAATATTACGTTACTTGCTCTTCAAGTGAATCAACAAATGGCAAAATGAAAAGCCGAACAAATGCTATTTTTTTTTAGAGTCTTAGCTTACGTGTGTTTATTTCATATTTTCAGTTCTTACCCTCCCCGACTAAATCGGTTTCAGTTATGTACTGAAACATAAGAATGGACATTAGAGGGTTCTTTCAAAGAAAAAACTCAGGTAAATGTTATTTTATATATTATGCTTTGTATGTTGTTCAGTATATTTCTATGCAAAACAAGAGGGATTTCAGTACACAGCAGGATATTCACAGTTATAACCAGATATTTACACTTTAGGGAGAAATTTTTTTTACTGTACAACATCAATTTAGAGTAAACTTTTGTTTTAGATAAATATTGAAATATATCTTGAATTAGTTAAATTTCAGAATAAAGAGAGACAGAGCTATTTTTATCACTTTCATCAAATTTAGGAGTACATGTACACTAAATTTATTGTTAATTAATAAGAAAACTCCAGACGATTCCATTCTGAGCTGAAGAAGCTTCTGATAGGTTAGTAGAGTCCATGTGAGTAAATTGGTGGCACAGCTGTGGATGCATATAAGGCGAAACACAGAGCCTGTTTCTTTGACATGGGAAAATCAAGAGATGTCAACCAAAACACCAGGAAAAGAACTGTGGAGCTCCATAAGTGTGGCTCAAGTTTGAATACAATTTGGTGCCATTTGCAATTAAGAAATACAGATAGTTTCTCTCTTTACTCTTAAAGTTAACAAATATGTTTTTATATTTATCAATCTAAAAAAATAAACATTTAGTCTGATTTGATGTTACAATTAAAAAAGTGTTTTTATCTGAAGAGTAAATATCTGGTTTCAACTGTATATTTGATGATTGTCAGCACAAAGAGGGAGAGAGAGGAGAACGAGGACAGAACAGATGAACAAGAGCAGGTGAGACACACATGTTAGTCAAATGGTCGTTTGCCAAAAGTATCACCGTATCACAGGTCCTCATGTATCTCGTACCTAGTGTTTCTTTTTAGGTTTGTTATTTTTCAAATTCTGTATTTATTAAGTTCTGCAGGCTTGTTTGCACAACAAGGCTAAATAATTATATAAACTTTTCTCAATCTAAATATTGTACTTTGGTAGAATTAAAAAATAAGTGTAGTGCAGGTCTATGATGATTTTTAGTGCTATCATCTAGTTCTGATTCTGGTTCTGTCTTGGTTAAGTCCTCAGTAGTCCTGATTTTGAACTGTTGTAGTCCTGTTTTAATTCTGGATCAGTTCTGGGTCTGGTTGAATTGGGGTTTAGTCCTCGTGTCTTGATACAGCCCTGACCTTGTTCTGCCTTGCTGCTTAATTAAAAAAACAGTTTAAGGTGTCCTGCACATGTGATATATATTTTTCCCTATATGAAGTCATTCTTTTTTGAACAGAGCCTATTAATCTTTCAGTCATTTCTACACCCCCCCCCCAAAAAAAAAAAAAAAAAAAATCCCACATGCATACTACTCTTTGGGCTAAGCCCCGGGTGTTTCAAATGTCTGGCTCCGCCTCTGCTGCAGAGTGTGGACTTTTCCTCAAATGTTGTAAATATGCAGTATTTTGTCTTCTAAAGGAAGTAACCCCTTTAAAAGAATACTACACATACTGTGTGTGTGTGTCAGTGTGTGTGTGGGTGTAATCACATCTCTTCTGGCAAAAGGTGACCCATTTCTCAGCCTTGTCTGGGGCTGCGTTACATACAGGTGTGTGCGTCTGCTCCCCCTCATCACCTTACTCCCAGGACACTGCCAACATCCTGGGTTGCTCACATCGCACAGACATGTCGCGCACACACACATACATCACACACACACACACACACACACACACACACACACACACACACACACACACACACACACACGTCCACCAGGAAGCTTAATTGTTAGCAGTTAAAATATTTTTTTCCTTTTCCCTTTAACACTATGGCGATAAAATAAAATTCACTGGGGGGCTATAAAAAGAGTTCAGCGTGAGTTTTTAAAGGTTCTGGTTCTATTTTTATTTACACTTCTTTATTTAATTCTAAATAACTTCTCACTGACGAATCATATTTCTCATAATGGCTTAAAATGAATCTTGGCCTCTCACGCCTGCTCTGCTGCCTGCTTGCTGCACCTCTGCTCACCGATCTCAGCTCAGCTTGTACATAGCTGACTCTACATCCCTGTGTTTGTCCATGTTTTCGGGATTTCCTGCTGCTACCCAGTTTGCCTGTGTGACCTCTGGGTCTATTTTTAGTCCTTGGTGACCTTTGACCCCTGCTGCTTTATTTAATAGTCTGAGAAACTGATAGGGATTTCCCCAGCTCACTGTGTGTGCTACGCTGTCTGTAACCCGAGCATAACTTCAGTAGGTTATTTTATGTTTTTCTGTGGGTGCAGCGTGCAAGCTTCTCATAGGAAACAAAACACACATGCAGAACACTGAAGCTATCGTCCACTGTGAGGGAACACGCTGCTGACCTTTAAATATAAAAATTCGATTTTGGCCTGATCATGTTCATACGGTCGCTCACATAAAAGCAGCTTAAAAGTCGATTACCAGCTGGGAAAATCACTGACTTCTGGGGTCACGGGTGGTCTGCAGCCTGCTTTGTCCTGTTTCTGTGATTTACCATAATTAACACAGAATTTAACCATCTGTGAACTTACTGTTCATGAGATCACAATAGTCTCCAGATCGCAGAAAAATCTGGGTCTAACTGGGCTGCTTTTGGTATTTACAGCTCATTTATGGCCCCTGTAAAATGTTCTGAGGGCCACATGTGTTTGGCCCTATTATGACCCACATCTGACTGAGTTTCGCTGCACATGGCAGGTGTGTTGTTCACTTTATGGAGCGCTGGAGGACATCCTAGCGGATAAGGAGCTAACAGTGTCGATGTAATAGTGTAGCATCTTATCCAATGTTGTATGCAGGTCTTCTCTAAATCAAGGCACACAGACCAAATCTGGCCCATTGCAAAATCATAACGCAGCTCACATAGAACTTTATCAGAATTTCATTTGCTTATAAATATTAACTAATGAATCTAATCCTAGTAAATTTTGGCCTCCTGGCTTTGCTCTGTCCAAACTAAACAGAACAACATGAGAGAAAAAAAAAAGTTCATCCTGAAGATGGACAGTATAAAGGGATGTGGGTCTATTTTTCATGAGGACGCTTCAAAAGAAAACACTCTGTATCATCACTGTGATGTTTGAATCCACAAACCAGCAGAGCTATGAGATCAGCCAGTGCTCAGAGACGTTAGCCGGCGGTGTGGAGAGCTGAACGTAACTGCAGCACAGCGCGAGACTCTGAGCTCTCAGGTTTAACGTTCAGCCGGTTTCTCACCAGAAAACCAGCCTGCACACTCATAAAGTACTTTCCTCTTTGTAATAAAACCTTTGAGTTGTTGTGTTCATGTGGACATTCTGCAAAGCATAAGAACAAAACACAATATTCTTTATTTTAAATGAAACTTTCTACAATGATCCATCGGACCAATAGCTGTGAGTCGCCTCTGTTGCAGTGTTAGAATAAGAAAACATTATTCTGCTGGACTGTTTAAGAGGCCAAACATGTTTTATGTTAACTTTGCGTCACATGGAACATGTGATGCTTCATTAAACTCTGATGTTTGGGTCTCGAAGAGTACAGGGCTTCAATTTGGGAGGGATGCTGCCTCCTGGAGGTACATGTCGGTCTAACTGCAGTGATGATGACCCTTTCTGTGGTGGTCAAAGAAACACAATCATCTAACAGGAAACAGACGGCAGATCTCCTGCTTGGGGTTGAGCCGCAGGAGGACTCAGAGCTCACCTTTGCGTCCTGCTGCTTCTTGCAGCTCTGCGGCCGACTGTGCGAGCGGGAGACTCGTTTAAACATACGCCATGACTCACGCAAACAACAAAAGAACAAAAGCTGTCAGGTTGTCAGTCAAAGCCTTACATGTAACTACAGAGATATAGACACACCCTGCCTCTCTGTATCTGCTGCGTCTTCAAAGGACTCTTTCATGTTTTATTTCCTGAGCAGCAGTACTCACATGCAAGTGCAGTCACACAGCTTTATTGTACAAATGACATTTACTTTCCAGTTCACATGATGCTTCAGGGTTATCTTTGAAAGTAGTAAAATTCAAGTTTAACATGACTTATCTTCAACAGCTCACCGAAGAAACCAAAGGAGACCACGTCAAGCTAGAAAGACTCTGGAAGGCGAAACCGTGATGTTGACTCCGTGTACTGTAGCTCGAAGACTGAAGGCTTTGTTTCTCATTATTAACACCGACTTGACGTCACAGTGGAACTGTTCCTGATCAGCAGACAAACATGTGACTCTCTCTTCCTTTAAGTCCAGAAAAATCACGACTGTAAGTTAAAATTATGAAGATACATAGACAGAAGACAGACTGTCATGTCATGTATATGATTATGTATGTGCAGATGAAATATATGTTTTCTTTCTCACACAGAGAACTGCTCTATGGTGTGTAGACCTGACTAAAGATGGCACTTTTGTGGCGACTGCCTGAAAATCACCTGTTAACTAATCATCTCAGGTTATATACCTGATTATCTGTTGCTGTCTACATACACAGATATTCACATTAACCACTTTCATTCAGCCAGAAACTCATAGGCCTGAAACTGAAATTCCTCCACAAACAACACTGATGCTCGGCAGCCTCCTTTGATACAGGACTCTAACTATAACTATAACCAGTTGAGTGGAGTCCCCTACTTTAGCGAGATAAGTTGCAGATGAGCTGCACTTGTCTGATGTGCTGCACTGCGTACTGCTTTCGTCCATTCTGTCTGCGTTTGTAAGTGGTAATGATTATTTGCAAACCTTTGCCAATCAACCTGCAACTGCGTGGAGACAGGTTGCCTCCCATCCAGCAACGTAATGAGCTGGTCGCTGCAACTAATTCCAATTGGTCCCCAAATGAGAAAAAACTCACCGTGCCGTCACTGGGCAACCACACTTTTTTTAGGTCGTTGTCCCATTTGTGAGCCAAATGGCTCCTAAGGAGGACGCTGTAGGTTTTCTTTTCTTTCAGTGATTTCACATCAGGCGCCATGCTGGCTGTAAACAGGTGTGTGACACATACTCGAGGGCAGGCTGGCCAAAGAAGTATGTCAGTAAACAAACAAACAAATACAAATTATTTATCCTGTTTATTGTGATTTTCTTTGATGGAGTGAACAATAGTGGTGGGCAGATCGATCCAAATATCGATTGTATCGATACCAAGTTGGCATCGGTATCGAATCAATACTAGGCTGCTGAGATGGATTCTTTACTTTAAGTTCCGCTCTTGTTTGTAATGCTGTGCTTTTGGCAAAGACGAAAGTTTGTGTAAACTTCTGAAATGTTCAACAGTTTCCATTTTGATTAACCTGACCAACATATAACATAGAACACCTTTGAAGTGGACCTCGCACCCTGTCGATAACTTCAAACACGTCGAGGTCTTCAGAGGCTGAACTTTGACCCAGCATCACACTTGTTACGGTTATTAGAAGGAAGCCAGCCTTTAGACATCCCCACAATGACATCGTGACCAAGGGTCTGTTGCATGATTTTTAACATGGCTACAATGTGTCGTCTGCTGAGTCATCGTTTAATACAACAACGTACTGAAAGAGAGCATTCAGCATCTGACTGAGCAGGACTAACCTTCCCTTTCAAAAGTGAAAACTGCAACATAAAACTGGAATACAACCAACTTCTAATGAAATGTAACATTTTATAACATGAACACAGATTCCAGGTGAGCTGTGTCTTCCAGGACTGGATTTACCAGAACAGGTATGAGGATGGTGCCTGACGGGCATGTACGAGCTGGAGTCGATCCCAGCTAACACAGGGTGAGGAGACAGATGACCGTTCACACTCACACTTATTCACCAGTTAACCTAACCCCACTACCTGAATGTCTGTGAACTATGGGAGGAAGCCAGAGTCCCCTGAGAGGACCCACACAAACACGGGGAGAACATCCAACCTCCACAGAGACTCTCTCTGCACTAAAAGCACAAAATAAAAATCACACCGTCATGTAATTTAAGAAACTGGTCTTAAAAAACAGTTAATCTAATATGTCCAAATGGAGCCCGTGTTAAGGTCCGTACTGGGCTTCAGAACATCAAGTGAACAACGTCAAATGGGTCAACGTCAAAAGTGCGTTGTCTCCTGATAGAAAGTGCTGAGGATCAGAAGGACTCAGGGACAACATGGTATCTGTCCAGCAGAGGGCGGCATTATTCCAAACGGCTCCATCCTAGAAACATGATGTGGAACAGCTGACCTGTAGATCTGCTCAAGAACAATCGTCAGTCTGATGACAGTCAGTCCCACATCTGCCATGTTCTCAGCTTCCTTTAGTACAGGTAGCTTTAATGATCCTTTCAAGTGTGGTTGTTTCATGGAAACAGAGAGCAGACTGCAACATCCGTGACAGCCACCTCTAACAATCTGATGGACGTGTGGACAGCAATGCTGCCTTGAACAGTACCGATGTTTCAGGGCTGGATGACGTTTTTGGGTGGGACATCTACATCCTGAGATATCAAGGTTACTTTACTTTTAGGTAAATTTGCTTCACAGAAAAATAATAGCATTTGTCATCCCTTCACAAACACACACATCGATTTAAACCTGACAGACACATATTTGGAAATTAGACGAGATGAATCAAATCAGAAAAACAGTTATTAGTTATTAAGTTTAGTGACGGCAGCAGGGACAAAGCTGCTTTTATAAGACTTTGTCCTGCATCATTCTCATGATAAAACAGACTCAATGGCCGCAAGATATTTATATGACTGCACTTGCTCAGGTTTGTCCGGATTTCAAACTGTTCTAAAAGTCTTTTGATTGAAATATGGGGCTGTGTTATTGAAAGCAGAAGAGAAATTGATGAACTGAAGTCCTTTACTCTCTACATGTTTGACAGTCAGGTGAAGTAGAATCACTCCTCTATTGGGCTTATGTGCAATCTGCATTGAATCAAGCTGAAGTTCGGTGTCTTCCATAATCACATTTCTGATGATTTTTTTCAAAGACTGAGGTGAGGGCAGCAGGCCTGAAGTCGTTTAGAACTTTTGGATGACTAGATTTAGGACCAGGAACCACGACAGCTTCTTTCCAAAGAGAGGGCATGAACGATTTATTCAGAATAACCTAAAATATAGGACTGAGTTCTTTAGCACAAGTGTAGGAGCCATATGAGTTGTTCCTTTTTGCTTTGGATTAAGAGGGTTGGTTTAAATGCACACCTTGTATTGGTGCACGGGTGTGGGGCGTGACTCGTGGGCGTGTTGAGCAGAAAGGTAGAGTGAGCATGAGGGGAAACCTGTTGACCCCAGCTTGAGTCATTTTGATGCATTTTTGACTCTAACTTGATGTATGTTTTATGCACTAATTGATGCCATAGGCCAATGTTGTAGTTTGGTGTAGTAATTGGTGTAATTTTTTGTGAGTTGCAGTCATTTTGTTTGTGCAGTCTGTGCATTTGTTTAATAGTTCGATGTGCTGATTTGTATAGTGGACAGTAACATGTGGAATTAAAGGAGCAAATAGTGCAGAAGTCCATCTCATGTGTTTATTGTTGTCATCATCAGCGTCCTCATGTTTAGCCTGCTGCGGCCATTTGCTGGAGGAGCCACAACAACTTGTCAACAGAAGAGTTTGTAGGTTTTATTGGATTATTTATATATAGTTTTATTGGTGAGAGTTTTATGGTTCGCTGTTGCCTTTTAGAGTAAGCCTGTGGCTTCACACAGCTGGTTTCAATCAGGAGTCTTATTCCCCTGTTAGGTTTCAGCAGTTTCACCTGCATTAGGCTTTGTACTGATTTGCTTTCTAGTTATTGTGCATCAGGCGGCTGAAGCCATTGGCTTGGGAGTACCGCTGCAGTTTGTGTTTAAGACAGTTTGTCTTCCTCACACCTAACGGTATGGAGGTACATTGATAGGTTTGTAGCTTGTACCTATCCGCTGGAACGTTGAAGACAATATAGTTACACTGCAAAGCAAGACACAAGCAGGCTGGTTTTACTCATGTATGAGGGAAAGCTGGCTGGAACCGAGTGTCGTTCCACCACTTGACCTCCGTCAGACTCTCAGCCAGGCTCCCCATAGCACTCCTTTTATTGTGGTTACATGAATATGCATAGGTTCATTAACATATGACATCTTACATAGGTATACATGTGAACAAAGAATACTGTGTGTGTGTGTGTGTGTGTGTGTGTGCGTGTGTGTGTGTGTGTGTGTGTGTGTGTGTGTGTGTGTGTGTGCGTGTGTGTGTGTGTGTGTGTGTGTGTGTGTGTGTGTGTGGTGTCCAGATGTGACCCTGTGAAGACTCCCCAAAGCTGGTGCCAGGAGTCTAGCGGTCCATCTGAACAAAAGGCTCTTATACTTAAACAGATATACGTGATACGACCTCTCCTAGGAGGTGTGATCTACGCCGGAACACTCTGTAGAGGGAGTGAACGCACTCCCCCTTCATGCTACACAGAGCTGTTACAGACCTCCTAGGATGAGACATTCTTTCAATCTACAAATGGTTATACACTTCTAAGCATATGTGGGTAAATGTTTCTAAGCATAAATGACAATCAACAATACAAATCTAACATACATAAATACCCATCGCCAGTATGTACGGAAGACTAGGCTGAGTTATTTAGGTTTAACAGGCAGATTAGTGGGGGATGTTACTCCTGTTAATTGTGTGTGTCCGAGGTTTATTGAAAGGAACGTCATTAATTTGATGTGTTGGAATGAAGCTCTGTGGCATAGGTGCAGTTCAGCGTTTGGATTTTGTGATGTTTGAGTTATGAGATATGTGAGTTATGCAAACAACAAAGTTTTTTGCAGCTGTTTACCTAAAAATGCAGTCAAGGCGTTTTTAAAATAAACATTTCAAACTATTTACAGAACAATCGGCTGTTCTGCATCAAATCTGATGCCACACAAATTATTTGTGCCACTGCAAAAAATAATTTCTGTCCACTATGAGATAAAGGAGAACAACAGCCTGATACCTGCAGGCCTGACAACAGGAGATGTATCACTCCACATCAGCCACGCCGCTTTGCTAGCTAAAACACCGGTGTCGGCACCTAAGGACGCTGTCATAGCCTGTCAACCACGTTGATTAGCTGCGTATATACGAATGGGAATCGCATCATGGACTATGGGATAAGGTGGCATCGTTCTAATCCCATACCGGAACAGCCAGTCACTTACTATTAACTACTCGATTTCAATCAAGACGCAACCTCTCGCGCTTTCTCTCTCTCTCTCTCTCACACACACACACACACACACACACACACACACACACACACACACACACACACTCTTTATAACAGTCATCTTCAAGATAAAAAAAATCAAGTTCCAATAACTAGTGAAAAATGTAAAAACTCTTCAAGACAGCTTCATTAACATTAAATCCTAATAACTATAAACTCTTTTCCATAAATGATAAACTAGAAAAAGATTTCTGTAACATTCCTGTTAAATCAGAAATAAGATATTTGGAAATTCATCTCACAAAGGACCAAAAAGTAAATCGGTCATTGAACGTGGAGAAGAAACTAAAAGAATTCAAGACCAAACTGAACTCTGGGCTTTTGTCACGGTTCTGGGTCATTTTGACCCAGCATTTTCAGTTCTTATATTACTTTGCATTATGGTTTGTATCCCGATGCTTTTGTTATGCTTTGTTTATTGGTATTCTATGTTTCTGTTATTCTTAGTGAGGGATTAGTTCTTAGGTTGTGTCTCGTGTTTAGTATAGGTTCAGTGTCAAGTCTGCGTCTGTTTCTTGTTTCCTGTTTTATTGTGAAGGGTTGTCTCATGTCAGTGTGTCTAGCTTTGCTCCCCCGTGTCTCGTTAGCCCAAACCCTCCCAGTAGGGCTGTTCGATATAACGATATATATCAGATGACGATATAAAAACATCTATCGTTTCATTTTACGCTATCATTTGTTTCATGGTGTCGCAAAATAAACTGTTTACGGCAATATTTTTTCAGCGTTTTTTTTATGGTCACTGTAGTGGCTATATTCATTTCTTAAAGTTCTCTCTTTCTCTTATATTTAATATAACCACACTATGGACGGACAAGCGCCTGTTTTTATGGTTTGTCGTTAGCAACAACGACGGTAAAACCATTGCATGTCCGCTTGTTTATTTTCCACATAAACCTTTCACAATAAAGCTCAAGATCCTGTTGAGACTTTTCAACAGTCTTAAACTGAATCACGTGAAAAAGTATGCAGAGTATTGACGGATGAGAAGCAAAAAAAAAGAGTCGTCAGGTGCTAAAAAATAAACCTTAGACTCAAACGTTAGAACAGGCTTTTCCCCGCAGCACGCCGTGTAATAAATACTCACAAAGAAAACAGCGGCTGTTACAACCTATGTCTAAAAATGTGTAGTTTCATGCATCGGTTAAAACACTCGACTCCAGGTACACGACGCCCAGCTGGAAACACTTCACCTACCCGAGATTCACAGAATTTACAGAAAATATAACATTTTTTGTGATTTATATCGTTATCGGACGATAGATGTTTTATATCGGGATATGAGATTTTGGTCATATCACACATCCCTACCTCCCAGCTGTGTCTCCCTCCCGTTTCTCTTTCCCTGATTACTTCCCTGTGTATATAGGCCCTGTGTTTTCCTGTGCTCTCGAATTTATCTAACAAAAATGGAAAGTTTACCAAGATGTATCAATCCAACGCACACTAATGTCATTCCAGATAAATGAACAAAAGCTATTAATCAAATAAACTTTCATTTTATCTGGAGAAATAAACCTCACTACATGAAAAAGAAACATTTGATCCAATATACTAAAAAATGGACTGAAAGCTGTTTACTTTGACCTCCTTAAAAATAAACTGTTATGCATTTAGTAAAATCAGTTTATAATTTTGTGGTACTACTTTCTGTGTAAAGTAGAGAACACCAAGTGTGGTGTATGTGCGCATTGATATGCCTGTGCCTTTCCACAACATTGTTAATAAAGTAAGTTACTAACAACCAAACAGGTGTTGTTACTTTACCAGTTAAGTTATAAGAGAGAACATAACAAACTGGTTGAGATCCTGGATTAAAGAGGGAATGGGAAGAGAAGAGGAGTACAGAGGACTGATTGGTCGGTTCGTGAGGTGGTGTGAGGAGAATCATCTGAAGCTGACTGTGGCCAAAACAAAGGTGCTGGTGGTGGACTTTGGCAGAAACAGATCCCTCCCCTGTCTGCACTGGTGGGAATGATGTTGAAATAGTCACATCCTTTTAAGTATCTGGGAGTTCATCTGGATCACAAGTTGGAGTGGTCTGCCAACATGGACGCTGCCTACAAAAAAGGGTCTGAGCCAGCTTTACTTTCAATGAAGGCTCAGATGGTAAATGGGCTGGTTCTTATATAGTGCTTTTCTACTCTCATTGAGCACTCAAAGCACTTTATACAACTTGTGCATTCACCCAATCATACCCATTCACACAAGCACTTTATCTAAGGTTTTTAGTGCTTCACACTTGCATTCACTTGCATTCACACTCCGATGGATGCATCGGAGGGCAACATGGGGTTAGTATCTTTCCCAAGGATATTTGGCATGTAGACTGAAGGATCCTGGGATGAAACCACTAACCTTCCGGTGAGTAGGTGACCTGCTCTACAACCTGAGCTACAGCCACCCCCAGGGAGGTCCTTCAACATATGCAGCAGCTGCTCTATATGTTTTATCAGTCTGTTGTTGGCATGAAGCTCTCCACCCTGGAGGAGGTGATCTGTGACAGACTGCTGTCAATCATGGACAATGACTCTCACCCCCTCCATGATACACTGGACACTCTGCACAGCAGTTTCAGCAACAGGTTCCTTCAACCCCGCTGTCTGAGGGAACGTTACAGGAGATCGTTCCTTCTGCTGCCTTCAGACTCTTCAATTCATCCACTTGGTCAGATCCACACATGTGGAACAGAAATAATCACACCTCAGTGCAGCCTGTCACTTTGTACACCACAATATATTTGCACACATACTTGTCCTTTTATACTGGTATGTATATTTATACCTATATTTCCCTATTTATCTGAATATTTATCTATCATAACTTTGTTTCTACACTCACTTTATATGAGTGCTTGTTGTTTCTTGTATATTTGGTGCTATGACAACTCAGTTTCCCTCCTGGATTAATAAAGTTTTTCTGATTCTGAAATACAGTGAGCCATTATATTTGTAGTCTAACAAACAATATAAAGGCTCAGCAACCGATAGTGCCACAGCACGTCCCACTGGCAGCTGAAGGAACTTTTAAACAAAGGACTTTGTAATTTAATCTTTATTTATACAGGTAGGCTCATTGAGACTCAATGTCTCATTTACAAGAGAGACCTGTTCCAGACAAACATATTAAAATTACAACAATAAAAGAAAAGTTTGTGTAATGTACTCAGTCATATTAATAACGAGAACAAGTTCCCAGAGATGGTTTCACAAAAACATGTGTACGTCTTTTGAAGTCTGCAAGTGAAATCAACTGAGAGAGCCTTAAATCCTTCGGTTATGTTTTCCATGAAGACGGAGCAGAAAAGGAGAACGCCTTCTTCCCAAGCTCTGCACGAACTGATGGAACAGTGAATGTAATGATGTCCTGAGACTGCAGGCTATGACTAAACTGTTTGCCTAACATGTACTCTGATAAATAGATAAACAGATTTATAGATAAAACGATACTAATGGACCATCGTGTGTAAGACCAATGAGGACCAGTTAACCAGAGAACACAGAGTACAGTGGTGTGTTAAAGGTTTACAGACAGTTATAAATCTTAATGCCCCATGATGGACAAAATCCAACAGATGAAGAGAGCGAGCAGAGTCATTCATATAAATCATGTCACTGTAATCCAGGGCAGGTAAAAAAAAGGTGGCAGCAACAAGCTTTTTCCTGTGAAACATGATCTGTTCCTGGAAGAGAAGCCCAACTTCAGCCTCAGTGTCTTTATTAGATGTTCAATGTGTGGCTTATAGGAAAGACTGTCATCAATCACAGTACTGAGGTATGTGTACGAGGCCACAGTTTCAATAGAAATACTTTGAGCAGATACAGGAGAAGGAAATAAAGCCGGACCCTCTTTCTGTTTGTGAACAACATGACTTTGGTATTTTTAAAGCCAGTCTGAGCCAGCTGAGACTGAATACTACCAACAGCTGCTGTAATGGTTTGAAAACTATGTTGATGGTATAAAATGAACAGATGAATCTAGATTTTGTGCCACACCGTTGACATAAGTAGCCCAGGACAGAACCCTGTGCACTCGTTTAGTGACATTTAAAAAGCTGGAAGAGAGACCATTGAGCTGAACGCACTGCTAATATCCAAAAGAACATTAAAGAACCAGCCAGCTGCTCGGTCTGAAAGGCCTATTTCCAGTAATCTATGACATAAAATGCTGTGGTCAGCAGCTCAGCTCATAAACCAAGGGACTGGGAGCAGCTGCTACTGAGTGTTGCTGGAGTTCCTGTGCTGTTAGATCCTCATCCTCTCCACGCACCTTGGAAGTAGGTGAAGTTGTGCCAGAAGATTTTTTTTGTGGTCAACAGTGTCAAAGGCTTTTGATAGATCAATAAAAAGAGCTGCATAGTCGTTCTTTGCATCCAGCGCTTCATAGATGTCTTTGAAAACTTTTATCGAAGCAGTTCCAGTACTGTGCAGTTTCCTAAAACCAGACTGGAAGTGAGATAAAATCATATTTTCATCCAGATAACTTTGAAGTTGATTATTTACCAGCCTCTGAAGAACCTTAGATAAGACAGAGTTTGGAAATTGGCCTGTAATTAATAACTGTTGAAGAATCACCAGCTGTCAGTGGGGGAGTACAGAGGCACACTTCCACATCTGTGGTAAAGCCTTCTGTTGTAGAGAAAGATTAAAAATATAAGACACTGGCTCAGCTATGATATTTGCAGCCAAGTGCAAGAAGGAAGGAGAACGATTGTGAGGACAGGCCGTTGTTAAGGTTCACATAATTGAGGAAGGAGAGTACAAACAACCAGGTCCAGAAGATCTTGGTCAAACAATTGATTTTAATAAATACACGCGTGGGAAGACCAGTCTGTACGCAGACAGGAATTAATCTTCGACTTAATCAAAGCATACACAGATTTTTATAGCATCAGGGTTTGAATTAACGACGCCCCTTCATACGTCACAGACAGAATATATACATACGTCAAATCAAAACCACAATGACTTTTAACACAGTTTAAAAGAACGTTGTCTTCTATCTTCATGGCTGGTACATCCTGTCACTGCCGGATGCTCTCTTGTCATCTTGACACATCAGCAGCAGTTCTGCGACAAACTGCTCTTTTGCAACCCCAAGCAAAACATGATTAAACTTCCACCTATAAATGATTCTCTCTAACTGAGTGTGTGTGTGTGTGTGTGTGTGTGTGTGTGTGTGTGTGTGTGTGTGTGTGTCTATGTCGTCCTCAAATGCTCTCTCAATTCACCCGTTGCACTTCTGACCTCTTACCAGACCAGAGGCTCATCCTTATGTGTAATAACCTAACTGAAACTATGTGTACTATGTTGAATAAATGTTTTAATCAAGAACTTCTACTAAAAGCTTAATAAAAGAATATAAAAGTATAACAGACAATTTGAATAACCTAGTAATTCAAATAGCCTCGTCTAACCTGCTCCTCAGAATAACTTAGACTCTGCTTTCACTTCTGCAAACTCTCTGCAACTTCCTGTCAACTCCTGCAACTTAGTCTTTCTGAAAGACACACACTGTTTAAACCTCTGAATACAATATCAATGCTGCAGATTATATTATTAATGCAATAGTAATGATGATGATTATGTACCAATAGCAGTAAAATAATTTCCCTGCTCCACACCGTGTTTCTGGTGTTGGGGCTATTCAAAGCCTTACAAACCTCTTCTACTGTGACAGGTGTGAAGGAAAAGGTATCAGTAACGAGGAACTACGAGCAGAGTTGTGTGCAAGAGGTTTACCATCAGATACTGTGCTGAACAAAGAACAAGAAGCAACAAAGTGTTTGTTAAAGCAACATTTCAGTTTTGTCTGACACAGGAGTGGAGTCGATATTTAAGTGTGGAGGTAGCTCTGAGGAGTCACAGCTGGCAGAGACACTTTATAGTTTGCCAAAACCTCCTACGGTCGTTTGTACTGTCACTCGTTAAAGTAAAAAATAGTCACATTGGATCTTGATGATGGAGGCAGTAATCCGATTACACAGCTAATGAAAACGTAGCCAATCAGCATCAGAGCCAGACTTCCTGCCCAGGCCTGGTTTCTCTCATGTAGGAGGTCAGCCGGTACTGAACCAAACCGGGCCTGTCCCGACCTTTCACCCTGACCTGGCAAAAAGGGGCGTGTCTGTCCACAAAGTAGATACAACTCTCCTGTAAATATTCCCAAACTGACATTGTCAGCCTGTTTAATACGACCCCAGTTAAAACTGATGCGGGGCTCGGAGCGTGAGATTTTAGTGTTTCTCACAGCACCAACTATGCAGTGATCATTCAGGTCGTTGGCAAAAACTGCAGATGTGGAAAACTTACGCAGCATATTAGTTAAAAAAAGGTCAATAAGAGAAGATTTATCTGGGTGTTTAGGATCAAGGCGTGTGAGGCTTTAAATCAGGGCTGCCCAATCCCAGTCCTCGAGAGCTACCGTCCTGCAGCTTTTAGATGCATCCCTACTCCAACACAGCTGAATCAAATGAATGGCTTGTTATCAGGCCTTTGCCAAACACGATGGCATGCTGAAGAGGTAATCAAACCATTTGATTCAGCTGTGTTGGAGTAGGGATGCATCTAAAAGCTGCAGGACGGTAGCTCTCGAGGACTGGGATTGGGCACCCCTGCTTTAAATAATTTGAGTTAGTTTTAAAAACAAGCAGCGTGCCTTAAAATCATCAGATACAGAAGAAAGCCAGTCCCAATGAAAATCATCCATCTGAAAGATGGATTTTCTGGGACAGTCTGAGCGCTAAATGTTAAATCCATCAGTTGCTACGTTTTTATCCAGTAAAGATTCGGAAAGTCTCAGAAACAACAATGATACCAGCACCGGTTGAACAGGCCCAGATTCCAATCATATCCATGTTAGGAAGCACACGACGTGATGCATGTGTAACCCAGACAGTTTTTAACATCTGCTGGTGTTTCACATTCAGCCAGAGGCCCAGGGTTAGGTTGGATACCAGACAATAATAAAAGCATCGTTATTAGACTCTAGAGCTCGTATTATAGCTGACACCACATGTAGAGTTTAAGTTCACACAGAGACGATGACATTTTTCTAAAACCAGCAAACAATAAACAAGAAATGTAACAAGAGTTTCAGAAGAAGCTGTTTTACAGAGAAATGATTCCCTGAAGACAAAATTATTATTATCATCCTTTATTTCTCCAGGTGCAAATTTAATTGAGATTAAAAAATGTTGTTTTCAAGAGAGACCTGACATCATGGCAGAAAGAGTTAAAAACACATAATAATTCAAACAAATACAAAATAGAAAAAACATCCTACATAAACTTCATAAAGTTTCATTAACAGACTTTGAACAATGGACTTCAAACTTCCCCCCAAAACAACAGAAACACATTTGAAGATAATGAATGACATTTATCCCTCTAAAGATTGACTTAGACTACGATTTAATATGAATGAGAACATGTTCATAAATGGATGAAACCAAAGATTTCATCAATCCCTGATTTAGAAACAACAGAACATTTGGTTTGATTTCAGAAGATAAGAATGACGACTTAGTTGGAAGATTGTTTTATGTTTAGTCAAATCTTTCACACATAAAGTTGGATTACAAAATCATCCCCTAAATTTGTTGTTTTATTCAAGGAATTAAAATTATAGAGAAAATCTGTGAAATGACTTAAAGAAAACAAACCACAAAAACTCTATGATACTCTAAACCCCCTGGTTTAGGTCGGCAACCTTTCTGGTGACGAGTGCCATCTAAAATTTCCTCAGAGGTCAGTGTGCCATATGATTGCATTAGCAATAAATTTAATAACGCTCTATATTAACAGTTACACACTATATAGAACCACTTTATAGAATTATATTTGTGCGCAGATGTTGGCAGCTATCAGCGAATAGTTATCAACTATTTTGAAACAAAAAAAAGACTTTTTATCCATAACAGCAAATGAACTGTACAACAGAAAATACAAATGCTATTTATGGCCTCCTCACAACAATGATAAGAAAAGTAAACTGGGCCAATATGGCATGTTTGTTAATACAGAGACACACATGTCAATGTGATCTCTGGTCTCCCACTCAGAGACACAGGTCTCCGAGAGAAAATCTGCTCACACAGATATGTAGAGCCAAATACTGTCAATAAGGCCTCTGCAATGTTCTGAAGACAGTTAAACTTGTCAGGTAGTGATGTCCAGCAGGTGAAAATGCAGCTCCATGAACACGCACAGCTGTGGATTCCAGCGTTCGTAGTTCTGCAAACTTTGACCCCCACAGAGTCGAGCTTTTCAGTTCAATCAGCTGCATTTCGATGTCCTCTGTGTCCAGCCAGTTAATGCGACACAAATCCAGCTGCTCATTAAAGCTTTCTGGTTTGCTCAGAAAAGAAAACATTGGTCCATACACAAGAAAGTCCCAAAAACCCATTGTGAATTCTGACTCGAGTATCCGGATGTATCCGTGTATTTACGTGGTACTGATGCTCCTGAAGCTTTTGAAGTGTCTGAATATGGAACGTTCAACATTGCTTGAAAAAACTGCCAGCTAGCAACGTCCCTCTCACCGGTAGGCTAAGTTATTTTTAGCCAATTACAAGTTTAATCTGGTAGTTGGGGTTGTTAGCTAAGATACCGTCATTAAGAAGCGGCACCAAAGCAAATCACTGTTTTTCAATTTACAGAAATGTAATGTCCATATTACAATCAATTACTCTTTTTGATTCAATGTTTACTGTTTTTACTGTTGCCATTTTACAGTTATTAACTGTAATTTTTATGTATATTTCTTACAGTGTGGCCAATCCACCACCTTTCATCGTTTATACCGTTACAAAAAAACACAAAAAAAACCATCATTTTCCCCCCATAAAAACAAAAATCACCATCGGTATGCCCGATGGCCAGTGCAGCTATGATCGTGCCATCAGTTAACCCTTCACGTGCCAGCTGTGACACGCATGCCCAGGGTTGTCGATCCCTGCTCTAAAGCATCCGATTTGGATTCCTGAGATCAAATATATTTTCCTTTGGGGTTGTTTTCTTCCCATTTGTGGCTTTAATGTAGTGTTACATCCTGTTTGTTTGCTTCCATCTGTATACATGTCCAGATTCACTGTTATGTTTCTATTCTTACATTTCTGTGTGATCACTGTTCCCTCTGCTAACTGATTTGACCTTTTGTATCTTACACTGATACTTGTCATATTTGTATCTGCGCCTAAAAGATAAAAAGTTTTCCATGCTAAAACACAGCTCCACCTCCTGCAGTTCTCCCTCTGAACCACTAGATAACTCTATTATCTAAATGAAGACGTGCAGCACAGCAACCACAGCAGCCTCAAATCACACGAGTCCGGTTTTATGTATAAAAGCATGAAACAGGTGAGACAGGTGGGATCAATATTAATGTTGTGGAAATATATGAAAAAGCAACAGAAGAGCGAAAACATTTCGTATTTCTAGAAAGATCTTTCAGCTCATAGTTGCTCACAGACTGTATTTACAAGTGACAAACTGCAACTCTAAAGTACATCTACAGTATATATCAAATATATTCTGTATTCAAATCTATTGAGTGATGTTTGAAAGTCTTTCCAGGTGAGTTTGATCCAGGAGGATCTGAAGCCAGAGTCAGACAGAGACTGTGCAGAGACTGTAGAAGGACAGAGCAGCAGCAGAGCAGTCCAGATACACTGATGATCCTCTGTCAGATCCAGAGGGACACACAGGGATGATGCTGGACTCTACATTGTGTCTGATAGTGGAGCTGTTCTCAGAGCAGTTCACTCTGCAGCACTGACAGTCATCTGCACTTCTGCTTATTCCTCTGTCAGTCACTGCTGGATGAAGCTCTCCTCTCCACCTCCCAGTAACATGGCCCAGTCAGAGCATCTCTACACACAAGCTGCTGCTGCTTCAACCTCTCTGGATCATCAGGACACAGCTCCTCCTCCCTCAGCACACACACCGTCCTGTTTACCATCATCACCTCCACCTGCAGAGAGAAGAATGAAGAGCAGAGGAGATAAACAAGTGTTTCCAGATAATCTTCATCAGCAGTCAGTCAGTGATGCAGCACATCCAGTATAAAGAGCAGCAGGGACTTCAGTGCTGGGACTGTACTAGGACTCATTGTTGCTTCACTTTTTCTAATCTTTGGATTTTTATTGAAGTTGATGAAAATGTTTTTCCCTCCTAGTTTGAGTTTGGACTTTCATTCATTAGAAGAACCTTGGTGTGTCCACTGAGCTCTGTAGGAACCCCAACAACAAGCCCAACAATCCAGATGGACGGTTCCAGCTGTTAACTGGAGGAATTCCATCCAAACATCTGCTCTCACTAAATTCTTCCTCAACTACAGACTGTGTTCTTCACTGCTTTAAACTTGGAAATGAATGCAGTCATTGGTCTGCGTGCTGCTTTGTTCAGAGAGCTGATTGGCTGTTGACAGTGTTTGATCAGAGCGTGTTAGCCGTTACTATGGTGACCATAAACTTCAGAAACAGGAAGTTTTTGTGTCCAATCCTGAAGCCTGTCACCATTCTCCTCTCACAGCTTCACTGAGAAGCTGCAGCTTTACATGAAACACTGGATCTTTGTTTCATACTGACTGTGTTTAGTACAATACTGCTGACAGCACCACCCACTCACTCCATCTCTCTACTGACCTCAGAGTCTCCAGTCTGTAGTCTGGACTCTGCTAAAGATCCCACAGCTGCTTCACATCTGGATCCTTCAGGTTGTTTCCCCACAGGTCCAGCTGTCTCAGATGGGAGGGGTTGGACTTCAGCGCTGCTGCCAGACAATCACAGCTGATCTCTGACAAACTACAGTCCATCAATCTGTATAAAGAATGAAAGATGTAAGTTTATTAGACAAAGTGTGAGCTTGAAATCATTCAGTGTTTCATCATCTGTTCAGAGCTGAAGAAGGTTCAGAATGTAGAAGTTTAGAAAATGGAAACTCCAAACAGCTGAAGCCAACAGGAAGGAGATTCAAACAAACACAACAAGAGAAAAAACTCTGAATGTTTCACATTAAAGTCTTACATTTATCATTAAAACAGAACATAGATTTTCAAAAGTCGTGTTTTTCCAACCACAAGGCTTCACTTTTAAACGTGAAGTGTGAAAGAAATGGACATATTTGGAGTCACACTTTTTTCCAGTCACATTATTAAAGCAGACAAACTACAAGCTCATTTTCATTCCAACAAGTCATGTTCTGACCTGGACTAACAACACTGGTCTCTGTGTGCAGCTGGCTGTGAGACCAGTGCTCAGGGACCGTCTACAAAGTGCAACACTGAAAGAACATCACACACTAATTTGCTTCCAGCAATTTCACACAACCATCTACTGTCATTATTGTCACCAAACTACGGAGAAAAAAAATTAAGACGGACTTTTGCGAGATCTCGCAAAAGTTTTAGCCGCATTCTTCGGCCTTCGACCTCCCGTTAGCTCGAAGCTAACGGGAGGTCGAGACCTACTACAGCCAGGAGGAACACCGCTTTCCCATCACATCGTGCCTCGACCTCCCGGTCGGCTTCGAGCCGGCGTCCGAAGAATGCGGCTAAAACTTTTGCGAGATCTCGCAAAACTTTTGCGAGATCCCGAGTTAGTTTTGTGAGATCTTGCAAAAGTCCGTCTTAATTTTTTTTTCCTCCCATGTCCCCTGTGGGGCTCCGTACCAAACTCTGTGGATCCTTTATTGCAAATTCAAATGGGATTCAAATGGTCAGACAAAAGAGGGTTATGAGGAAATATGATGAAATGTTGTGTATTAGCAGCAAGTTATTAAATCATTTTCCTCAGAAACCAAACAAAATGATTGACAAACATGTTTTTGCAAACTCAGTGTTGGACTTGGATCAGCAGGATAAGCTGATGTTTAAAGGCATTTGAGTCCCGCTGTATGAGAGTCCAGTTATTACTCAATATTTATGGATGACGTTTTTTCAGTGTTGCACTTTGTAGACGCTCCCTGAGCCTCACAGCCAGCTACCATGGACCAGCTGACATTACCCAGCATTAGAGGCGGGTGTAAAAAAATGGATTCTCCTATTTAAATCTTTTTAATTTGAATAAAGCGATGTTGATTCATTCAATCCTGAATCGATTTTTAATATTAATGTATTTTGCCAGGATCTCAGGTTAATGCTCCCAAAAGTATTTCAACAACAACCAAACAGATAAAACAGTAAATGAGAGCAGCTAAACACACAAAGATGGAAACACAGAGCGTGGATCGTTCACTCGACAGCATGTACACGGACACGCCGTCGGAGCTGAAAGTGGACAGCTCACAGATCCTGAAGCTGCAGGTTTCATCTGTCTCCAACCAAAACTGACCCAACCAGCAGCAAAAGAAGATCCAAACTACGCTTTACGTTTGATGAACATCATCATGAATTCTCTCTGACTTTGACGTTTACTTCCTGCACAGCTCTCTCTCTCTCTCAGTGTACTTCAAGAACAGTTTACCTTCAAAACTTTTTTTTTGCATTATTCACTGCTTATTACGCACCAGTCTGCTGTTGTGTTCACTGCTGTTGGCCTCCGAAAACAAAGCCCCATTTCTGCTGTTCAATACTGAAGAAATTTAAACCTTTTAAAATGATGACAGATTACAAACTCTCAGCTGTGTCTGTAATCAAACCTCTGTAACTTTGCTTCACTTCAGCAGCATCAGGTCATGTTCACATGTTGATTCATGGTTTGCTTCAGAAGAGGTCTCTCAGTCTGGACAATCCACATTGATGGCATGGCATGAAACAGCCAGGTCGCTGGACTCGCTGCTCCTGTGTCAGCGCAGAGCAGAGGCACTTTGCTCCCTCTTCCCCCTCCTGTGTTTACATGTTGCGCTGTCACGTGACTTGACTTAGACGCGTTGGGGGTTGTTAAGTTGTTTACCAGGGCCATGCAGAGATGTTTAGAGGGGCAGGTGCTCAAAGTTAAAAAGGGGCACATTGAACCAGGCTGAATAACAACAACACACATTCATCAAGAATCTAATATGGGCAACAAGGCAAAGCAAATGTAGCCGATGCTTTACCTGATGGGTACAATGTTGCTGTTGAGGGGTTGCTGTGGATAGTGCTGGAGGGCAGGGCTGTGTTGATCTGAGACTGTAAACATTAAAAAGTCCATAGGAGAGATGGTAGCTGATTAAACAAGTGTCATGAGATAATAACAAAATGCAAAGATTGGTGACAGCGCTTGGAACCATAAGGCAACAAAAAACTGTGAGAAATAATTTAGGCTCTGCCTGTGAATCACTCTTTGCTTCTCTTCTTCCTTCCATCCCATCATTTCATATATCACTCTCCACTTGCTGTCTATCTGAGAACAAGGCACAACTTGCTATTGCAATAAACTATAATCTAATTATCCACACCTAACAACTCTTGCACTTAATCTATAATAAAATGATGACAGAAAAATGTTATAGCACTGCCTTTAGTAGCCTCACACAGCTCCTGCTGTTTCCTCCTCATGTCCTTACAAGCCATGTCTGCACAATGTTATATCATGAGTAATATTTTTTTTAAAAATCCATTTCATAAAACACACACATGCACGCACACACAGTGATATTTTAGACCTTCTTCAGAATACTGTATATACTATGGGCATCATGGTGCTGATCCAGAATCTTTTTTTTTAAATTTTTATTACTAGAGCTACAATAATAAAGCAATGAGGAGGGGGAAGTAATAAATATGAAATAATGTATTTATGATGATTCCATTTGTTTCACTATCCACTCTGTGCAGGGGCAAAGCTTATTACATTTTTAAACTGTAGAGATACAATCATTTTACTGCTGTAAAATCCAAATTTTGTCTTATTTAAAATATAAATCTAATATAATCTGCTTCTTAATGTATGTTCTTTAAAATACAGCGTGTGTTTTTTAATATATTATAATTATAATAATGCATAATTATGTGGACATGCATATTAGATCGTTTTTTAGTGAAATATAATCCCCCCCAGAAAGGCAGGAAAAGCCCTGTAACTTACTTTAAAACTAAATATGTTCTAAATACTTTAAAACTAAATATGCTTCCTAAAACGGTGGACAGAGCTGCAGACCCATGACAGCCAGGTAGCCAGCAGATATGACAGCACTACTTGTAAGCCCATACTCCTGGGTGCTATACACTACAGTGTACGCTGTACACCTACTTACTGGTTTTGTCGCATCAGTCTGTGTCTCTGAGTTAACTTGTGTTTCTCCTACAGCTCCGGACCGGAAAAAATGCGCGTGCTCTTTGTGAGCTCGTTCCCGGCTCGTAACCAGCGCGTTCTGCCGTCGAGGGCGATCATTGGTTAAATGTGATCATGTGACTGATGCAAGCCAGATCCTTTTATTTAGCAAAACTGTGATTAATAGTTAAATATTATTGTTGAGGGGCACAGACAGGACTCCGCACGCACACACATAAAAAAAAAAAAAAAGAATTAAAAAAAAAAAAAAAGCCCCTCTAGCCCCCCCTCTGCACGTGCCTGTTGTTTACATATTATTTATATTTTTACCAGTTATTGTTATTGAGAATTTTAATTGTAAATTTTGTATTATAGTTTCTCAACAGTACTTGTTTTGATTTGTTTACTGGTTTGCGCAATTTATTGAAAAATATTTATTAAAAAAAAAAAAAAAAAAAAAAGTAAACTGCCACGGCAGACCTGATGGCATTTTCATGCTTCACAGCATGATTTATTCTTACAATAATCACATGGCTGCTGTAACAGTACATTCTGCTGCAGCTTTCCTGCTGCCAGCTGTACACATCACAATCAACAACAACACAGAACACAGCACAGGTTTTACGCCGGCGAGGCATGATTGTAGATGCCGCGCAGGTAAGTCCATCTCACCTGCAGCGCATCGCAGAACGTACTCCGCCACATACCCCCTTCGCCCCTGAGGCCGAATCTAACCTACTCGCCCCCTCCGCGAGCAGGCAAGGGAATCGGCCCGGATCATCGTCGCCCCAGGTAGCCTTCCATGTGGCAAACAGCGGCGGGGCAGCAGGCATGGAAGTGAGCCGGGGCTCACAGGCAGCTGAGCAGGCGGTCGGCGCGCAGTACTGCGCAGCGTGCTGCCTCTGTTGGAAGAGAGGCTGGACCGGACAGCACGCTGCCCTCGGGTGTGGCAGGACCTCTGCGCACATCTGTCTCCAGCTTGGCAGGTCCCGCTGACGCGCCAGCCTCCGGCTCACCCCAACCGGTCCTTGCCGTGCGCTGTCCACCGTTACAATAATCACACGGTTTCTCTAACAGTACATTAGTACAACCGCTGCAGCTCGCCAGCTGTACACATCACTAACAACAACACAAGCAGAGCACAGGTTTTAAGCCAGCCAGGCGTGATTGTAGACGCGGTGCAGGTGAGTCCATCTCACCTGCAGTGGCATCGCAGAGCAGCCACAATAAGAAAGCATTTTCTATTTAATTATAAACTTTATCCTAATTATGTCCTGGGTTTTAACTATTTAATAATAAAAAAGGAAACATCACAAAAAACACTTAAGGTTATAAAAATTAATTGAGATTTAGGAATTCAATGATGTATCCACCTTATTTATTGAAAAGTATTGGTATTGATATCGGCGATACTGGCCCGCATTTACTTGGTATCGGATCGATACCAAAATATGCAGTATCGCACACCACTAGCGAACGACGGACTGAAATCTGGTCACTTTTTATACAAATGAGCTGTGACGCACCGGAAACGGAAGTAGTGTTTCCCCCCATTCGTTCTTTTATTTTCTTTCCAGTCCGGCTCTGCTCTGCCAGAGTTTTAAATACAGGAGAATGGAATACAAGCTGATCATGGCGGTCTCTGGCTTCCCGAGTCTCTACGACATGAACTCCCCGACCTATCGGGACCTGAACATGCGGAGCGACGCGTGGCGGCAGGTGGCGGAGATCGTCGGAGTCCCCGGTGAGTTTCAGAACAGCGCCGAGATCCCGGCGCGAACTTCAGCTCTCACACGGGAGCGCTTTCGATGTGGGCGAGAGGGAAAACTTTCAAAACATGTCAAACATTCAGATTTTCATCAGAGAAAAGTTCAAAACAAATACGGTCCGACCCTTATTATGTTCCTACGCTCGTCGCCTCTCGGCTCCAGCACAATGGTTCCTCTTCAGAATTATCAGCACAGATTTATGAAAGAAACACTGTAAGAAAATCTACGACAACTTTAATCAGCAGCTTTTACTCATATATTGTAATTACTGGGAAATAACTGGTCGTAGTGGATTTTTCTAGTAATCAGAACTGGGGGAAAAAGGTGATGACGACCAAATATGTATGTGTGTTTGTAACACAAGTATTTAAGGTTTTACTCATGTAGACAGTCTTTGTTAACTGAACTTGAAAATTTTCAAATACAGTAAATTATGGTTCGCTGAAGAAAAGAAAGGAAAATAAAATAAAATACAGAATAAAGGAGCTGTTAATACGCTTTTGTTATTTATGGGTTTATATGTTTTTAACATTAAAAATTAATAATAACATGATAGAAATTACTGACGTTTTAAATTATATTTAAAAGCCTTTAAAATAAAATTCAACAGAAATTTTATTACTTGGATTTTTTTTAAACAAACAGCCTAATATGTTTAATCATAAATGTATGGAAGGCAACATAATGTAAATTAAAAAAAATATCCCAAAAAATAGTTTGAATGTTTAAAATTTATCTGGATTCTGCATTTGTTTTTGTTTTTTTAAAAATTGGTTGTTATTTTATTATTGCCTTTTTTTGGTCCTTTTAATTAATACTATTTAGTTAATTGTTTGTATTATTTTTAATCATTATTTTAAATAACCATTGGAAGCAAAAATTATGATTGAAATTCATATTTGGCTAAAAGTCACACAGGAGTTTGGAGCCGTGAGTATTTTCACATGTGAGTAGTACTGTTTGTTATTTTCAGTCAAATTGCTTCAAATGTTGAATATTGTCCAAACACAAGTTTGCTGTGAAATATGACCAAGCAAACAAAAATAGTTCGGTTGTTTGGGAGTTTGTTTTAGTTTTTGCAGAATAAACTAAATTAGAGCAAAGATTAGTTTTAGTTTTTGTATGCAGGTGAAAATAAAGCGTTTAATGTGACTCTGTGTGTGTGTCTCTGGTTGTGGACACAGCAGGATGGTTTAACTGTTGGATTTGATGGTTTTATGGTTTAATTAAAGCAAACTTGTGGTTTTCCACATTAGAGTCGGAGTGCAGAAGGAAGTGGAAGACACTGAGAGACCAGCACAGGAGGGAGAGGCAGCGTGAGAAGGAGCGGCGCGAGAGCGGCATCGGGCTCTTTAACTACCGGCCATGGAGATACTCGTCCATCCTGTCGTTCCTTAATCCGTTCATCGATGCCCGGGCAGCCGGTACCAACGGCTGGGCCCTGGACCCACAGCCCTCTCAGGTCCAGGTGGCCGAAATGGTCGGCTGCAGCACGACCACGGAGACGCGGAGCGACGACGACGAGAGCTACGGTTCGTACTGACACTTCCTTCTGATTGGCCAGCCTGCAGTACTTCCTCATCAGCTTTTCCATGTGCAGTCCGAGCACCCGGGTCTCTGATGGCTTTTGATTAATATTTTCTCGTGATTCGACATCGATTTAGTTCTGATTGTTTTGTCTGTTTTCAGGGTTCGCCGTAGCTGACGCGACCACGACGACATCCTCGTCCTCATCCTCAGAGTTCCCGCAGAGGAAGCGGCCACCCTCCGTCGGCTTGGACCCGTCCAGGCCCAAAGAAGCAAAGGTTGAGGTGAACTCAGGCGCCACAGACACTGACGACGGCCTGCAGACGCAGCAGCACGCCAACATGAAGGAGCTGTTTGAGATGATGATGCACTCGGTGACATCTCTTGCTACGACCTTAGCTTCGTCACGCTCTTCCTCGCAGACCCCTCTTCTGCAGCAGGATCCGCAGAGTCATCATCGCAGCCCGCCGCTGTCCTGGACCGTGGCGCGGCTGAACCAGCTGAAGACAGAGGAGCCGGAAGGCGACGTGGACGAGCTGCTCGTCCAAACGGACGATGAGGAGGAGGTGGAGGAAGAGCGCCGCCCCGCTTCTCCCAGGCCGCTCCGGCCAAAGAGGAAGAGCGTCGACGGCCTGCTGGAGGAATTCCTGACGAAGACAGAAGCCAGGGATGCGCAGAGGGAGCGTGACATGGAGCAGAGGGACGACGTGACGCTGTTCTTGCTGAGCCTGGCTCCGGCTATGAGGAGACTGACAGCAGAGAAACAGTCATGGGTCCGAACCAAGATGCAGCAGTTTCTGCACGAGGCCGAGTTTGGCGCCACAAAGTTCCAGTGAGCCCACGAACGTTTTGATGGAAGCTCATTCAAAGGGGAAGGACTGAATCCTCCCTGTAGACTCCACACGTGCCGACTCTTCTTACAGGTGATTCAGGTAGCTCCAGATTTGATGGTCTGTCCCTGACCGATGACTCCAGATACTGGGTTTCTGTTTTCATTGATGACTAAACGGATGTCTGCACAAAGCAGGACTTCGGGCACATCGGGGTCACTGCAGGGTTAGCGCCACGCTTCAGTGTTGATGTCTGATTACTTAATGGGAACTTAAACTTCTGCACAGAGGACTCTGTGCACGTGCACATCCGTGTTCAGCAGCAGGAGACTTTCTAAAGTTTAGATTTCTCACAAGAATCTGTCCAGAAACAGTTTTTCCACGACCGACTTTATTCCTGCAAGAAGGCCGTCTGCAGATGTAAAACCGCTTCATCGGCTTGTAACTGTCAAAGTGGTGATTTGATACTAAAGTGTCTAAAATTTGAACCTTTGTAGATGAAGCCTACATCTGAATACAGAGTATTTATTCTGTCGTCTTACTCAGACGGTCAAACAGCGCAGCCGAGGACAGTAAGCAGACGCCTGTTCTCTGACTGTCTGCGTTTGTCCAGCCGTCAGTTGATCACAGAGCTAAGATGAGTCTGTGATCGAGCACCGTCAGCGTTCATACTCACTAAAGCATTCAGAGCACACACTTTAATACTTCACTACTGTACGTGCTGTACACACACACACACAGACAGACATGAACGGGTGCAGCTTGTATCATGTGTTTAATAAGCTGCAGGCTCCGCCTCCTTCATGTGTCCATGTAGCCTGAATCCTGATGCAAGCAGGTAAAGTGATAAAGATCTGCTGTTAAGATCTTTGTAGCAAATTAATTACTGTTGTTAAGTTTGTGGTCCAAAAGTGTCACACGCTACGTCAGGGCAGGTGGTGCACTCCAGCACTGCAGACACACTTTTCCTCCTCTTCTCTGTCCCCGACCAAAATACTTCTTTATCTGACGTGAACAAGGATCTTTTATGACTTTTGAATGATGCGAAGCTCAAACAGAGACGTGTTGGTTCGTGTTCCTCTGAGATCATCTCAGACTGTTAACACCACTCAATGTATTTTATGTACTTTTATTTTGAAAGGCCGGTCACACTGAGACCAAAGTGTGATCTTTGCTTTCTCCTCTGAATCAGGAATTCAGTGATGATCAATGAAATTGTAAATAATATTTGTACCTGTTACCGGTAACCAGTTGCAGCTTTCTCCTGGTTTCCATGGCGACGCAGTATTTATGGAGCTGTGGTTGCAATCACGGTTTCCTCCTGGCTGTGAGAGTGTGAGGCCACAGCGTCTTTGGTTATGTGTTCTGAGTGCAATGCTCCATGTGTGATGCAGAAAAGCACATTTTGTATTACAGAAAAGTTTCTGTCTGTATTTCTAAACAATCATAAGAGCGTGATTTTTCCCAGATAGCATTGAACGCTTCAGCAAAGGATTCCTTTCACTCTGGTTTGTGTTCGCTACTCTCCCATGTTATTCAGTCCTGAGTTGGAACATTTTTTATGTTTCAGAGTCCTGCAGCTGATTTTATTTTCTTTGTTTGTCCTGTTTTTGTTTTTTGTTTAAAAAACAAACAAACAAACTCTTCTTGCAGTCATTTGTGTTTTTATTTTAAAGTGAATGCTCACAGCTGAGTCATGCTTAGAGTGAACTTCATATGCAAACATCTGAGCAGACTGCTGCAAATATTATTGCACCACTCATAAAGTGAGCTTCAGGAGGAGCCGATTAAAACCTGATTACTGACTGAAAAGAGCTCTTAGTGTGCTGCTGTGAATATTTCACCTTAATTTGAAGTTTTCATCCTTGTGCTGTAACACCGATTCAGCAGGAAACTGCCGCTGCAAGGATGTTTTCTTACATATACAAACTATCATTTTCTGTTCTCTGGAATAACATGTGGATTACTGAACGCGCACAGACTCTGAACACAGTTTGAAGTCAGTTTCCAGGAAATTGCTGTTTTAAAAATAAAACTAATCTTTGGTCATTTCTGAGGAAATGAAAACTAATATTTTAACTGCACGAAGCACAAAAGCAGTGACCATTACTCCTTCCGTGAACGTGCAGATGCTCCATCTCGTAAGAAAAGATGTCATTTAATAGAAAATTATAATTAATAAAATATGAAGTTTTCCAGTTATTTAAAGCTTTTCTTAAATTTAAAAATGAAAATAAATTTTTACAAATGTAAGTAACATTACCTGTCTAGCTTCATTTACCTGAATGTCGTGTTTTTAAAGAATTATAATTTCTAATAAGCGCACTTGTTGGTTTTAAGGTAAAGAAATGTCTCCACCTGGCGGCAAACTGTACAACTACAAGCATAAACACGTTCAATCCGGAGTCAGCTGATCAAAACACGGAAGTGGAGAAGCAGTGAGTGTAGTGAGAAGAGCAGCAGGAGCAGCGGGAACTTCTGTGGGTCTCTGAAGTTTTGAAGCTTTTTTTCTCTCGATCCCACGAGACGACCTGGTTTCTATGAGTCACGTGACAGCCATTTTCAATTTAAATGTGATCAGGGTCCGTGAAGTCACTCTGTCACCTGCAGACCACACGAGAGCAGGTGCTGATCAGACACGGTCTGAGTCATAAAACGTTACTTTAGTCCCGCGTACTTCTTACGTGTGAACAGATTAACAGACTCAGAGCTTCACATCTCTGAACCCCACGGATTATTTGATAAAACACAACAGGGCGGGTTCAGAGCGCAAACGTGGACCGCGTTAACCGGAATCCCCGAGTATTAAGTTTTAATTAAGACCCTATCGCACCTGCTGGAGGACGAACGAGAGAAAGATTAATACGTGTGTGAAAAACGTGGTTAGAAAACCGCCCCACTGTGAATGTAAATGCACTGAATGTTTGTTAGGAAATTTGGCGTCTTACAAGTTTTGTGCACATTAATTGTCATATTTTCTAAAATATTTCGCCTGAGGGTCATAAAAAAGCTTCAAAGTAACAGTACATGCTGTAGTAAATAGTCGATGTCGTCTTTGCAGACTTTTTAAACCTTTCTGTCCATCAGGGTTTCTTTGTATGTGACGATGATGACGGTGAAGGTGTTTCGCAGTCCGGCCCGTCACGGTTACGCAGTGGAAGTGTCTCCGTATATCCCCAGCAGAGTGGCCTGTGCTGCCTCACAGTACTACGGGATAGCAGGTCAGTAGAGTTCAGTGGTCACAGTTTGGAGAACACACCTGGATGTGATAAAGAATGAATGCTCACTGCTGGAGCCTCGTGCGGACGTTAGAGGAACTCCAGTTTGTGGCTCTTCATCACTTCTGTTTCCTGACTTTTGATCCGTATAAATATTCTGAAATAAAATAAGACGTGCTGTTTGTTTCTGAACGTCGACCTCAGCGAGCTGAACAGACCCCGATGACGACGATGATCACGCGGTTTTCACACCGAAACACAGATCTGTGCGTTTCAGCTGTTTTTAAACAGTCAGCTTTCTCATTCCTATCCACTCTGTCTGTGTGTGTACAGGCTGCGGCACACTGCTGGTCCTGGATCAGACCGAGACCGGGCTCACCTTAGTGAGAAGGTAACATCTGTTTCCTCATCTCTCTCTCTCTAACATCTGTTTTTGTCCTTTATGCTTACAGATGATGATTATAAGAAGTTGCAGGAGGTTTAGGGCTCGGTTTCATCTAATTTCAGCACAGATCAGATTATTGTCAGACTGCGAGGAAACCAGATAGAAACCCCTGGTTTTATGTGACTGCCACTGACTTCCAGGACTTCCACTGAGAGAGTGACATGGTCTAAAAACTCAGAAAATAATAAAAATGCAGATGATATATACAAATCAGTAGGAGTCACATTCCTCCTCATCTGCATTCTGAATGATGACGCATGTGTGATTATTCAGTAGATATGAAATCTTTGTGTGAAGTGTGCCATTTCTGAGGTTGTTGACTCCACATCTGGGGAAGACTGAAACACAGAGACTTGTCGGAAGCTGCATAGCTCCGTGCTGGAGGCGACTGCTTCACAACACCATTAAACCCCCCCCAGAAATAATCCTTTAAAGTCGAATAAAGGAAACAAGAATTCAGTCAAAGGTCAAAGATTAAGTTTTTATGTCATCCTCGTGTGTGTGTGTCTCAGCTGGGAGTGGAGTGACGGCCTGTTCGACGTGGCATGGAGTGAAGCTAATGAGCACATTTTGGTGGCAGGCGGCGGCGATGGCAGCCTCCAGCTGTGGGATACAGCCAATCACAGTGCTCCACTGAGGGTGGCCAAAGAACACACACAGGAGGTAACGCACACATGCTTACACACACACAGACACACACACACAGGTGTTCTGACTGTGACGTGTGTGCAGGTGTACACTGTGGACTGGAGTCAGACTCGAGGAGAAAGCCTGATAGTTTCTGGATCGTGGGATCAAACGGTGAAAGTGGTAAGATGAAAGTTTCTCCTTTCTTCCCCTCTCCGTCTGCGTTCTGTCTTCTTCATGTTAGTTTTATCTCTGTCAGTGGGACCCTGCTCTCAGTCCATCGCTGACCACCCTCAGAGGTCATGAAGGGGTCATCTACAGCACCATTTGGTCGCCTCACATCCCAGGTTGCTTTGCATCTGCCTCAGGTGAGTCGGCTGGCCTGTCAGAGGGGTTTAAAGTGGCTGCTTTCACCATTAGATGGCGTTGTTGTGATGGTTTTTGGAAGCAGGCCTGAACGTTTTTTGAACTTTGCTTCAGACCGCTCAGATTCAGCTTCACTTTGGATTTAAAGCTACAAAGGAGGAAATGTTTGATGTCATGAAGCTTTTTCTCGGTGTCTGTCTGCGAGCACGAGTGCACCTGAGCTCTGGAGGTTTTCGTGGTATTCACTCGTGTTGTTTGTTGGAGGTTTTCCTCATCGTGTGCAGTGTAGGAAGTGAGGTGAGTCTGCATGATGCTAGTAAGTATACTACTGAAGGTTTTAGTCTTAGTAGGAATTCATAGTTACGAACGTAAATCTGTAATTTAAACACGACGTGGAAAGAACTGTGCTTTAATAATGTAATTCTTAAAGCACAGTATATTCAATATTCTTGATATTTATAACTGAGTGATTTGCATATTAGTGCTATTTCTTAAATTTGCAAATTCTGTAACATATTGTATTAGTTAATTAGTTTAGTCTGTTATTGTTGCTGCCTTGGAGCAACTGTAACCCACATAATTTCCTTAGAGTTAGTTAGTTCTGATTCTGATTTAAACCTGCTTTGGTGCTGATGCAGACACAGGGGTGTAGTTTGTAGCAGGAGGCGTGTCTCTGTCACTGTGATGTCATCGCTGGGTGCACGAGTCTGCCGTCCAAGATTGAGGTTGCATGTGTTTTTAGATTTTCTGCATGATGCACTTCCTGTTTCCTGTGGCACTTCTGTGGCTAATCAAGCAGTGAAGCATTTTAGGGGTTTTCTCCCATTATGAAGGAGACTGTGGTAATAGGTTGACTGCTTTGGGGATCTCCTCCAAACCTCTGTCACAGTGATTTTTCTCTGTCGTTGTGCTTGATTGTTGAGTGGTGGGATCTTTAAAGCAGTCCTCCTGGCTCTGTTTGCTGCTTCTGCTGTAGCAGTGCGCTCCACAGTGACGTCAGACTGCTGCATGTCTCATTGGGTCATGCTGGAGACATCGCCATCCGCTGTCAGAGCAGGACTTGACAGATTCTCAGAGACTCTGCAACAGCTTGAAACTTAACTTCCTGCTCTCAGACCTACAGATGTTTGGGGTCAGCGACAGTAGACAGTAGCCTGAAGTCTATAAAACTTGTCCCACACGAGCATAAATCAAAGGCATCATCTTTGAAGGATAAGTCGAAGGTGCTGCGGTGCAGGGCTTAAAGAGTTAGTTCCTGGTTGGGTGGAGACTGTGTGGAGCTTTCATGTGTCCTCCAGCAGATGTGCACTTTAGGTTAACTGGCCTCAAGTCTGGATAAAGAGTGGTCAGTAAGACCAGAGAAGCATGTAAAAGTCTGAGAAGTCGCTTTCTTGTGTGTCTGTCGAGAAAGTTTTCATCCACACAGTGATGTGAGTGAGTTTGTAGCCAGAGGGAGCATTTGGATGATCTCCTGGGAGTGTGTTTAAACTTCATACAGGGGCAGCAATTCATCATCCAATCTGCAGCAGCCGCCTTCAGCTCGAGCTCGGTTTGGGAGGTGCTGTCTGTCACGTGACTCGGCCAATGAGTTTGGGTTAATTGGTTTGTGAGCGAGCGGAGGTCTCTGATGAGATTCTCAAAGCAGGAAGATGTTAACCCCCCGCTGCTCACGGGGTAGTCCAGGTCCAACCATTTGACCTTAAATGAGTCTTTATTTTTGATTGAGTGTATATAGAACACACAGCTGGGACAATCCGTGAGGGTCCTAACTGTTGAATCCTGTGTTTGTGTGCTATAAAAGGTCTGTTCAGGTTGGGTTCAGTTATTAGAAGTGTGCTGCAGTGGACTCATGCATGCACCAGCAGTCCTCAGATGTGATTTTTAAGGAAGTTCTGGATGTTTTTCATTTGATTTTTGAACAAATTTCTGAGAATTTATTTTTCATGATGGCTGTGCTGAATTAAAACAAGTAAAATATGGTGTTTGTGTTCAGATCTGAGTTCTGAGTATGTGTCAGTGATCCCTGTGACAGATGTGTGATTAATGGCTCCTTGTTGTTGGCACCATATGATGACCGGTGCCACAGATGAACTTGGAGGCTGTAATTCTGGGGTTTGTTGTTGTGGTTGATGCTTCATATTTGTTTTCATTTGATTTGATTTTTGATCTCTCCGCTTTTTTTTTTTATTGACTTATTCTCAACTCTGGGAACTCATAATATTTTCTGGTCTGTAAAATATCAGGTTACGGCTTCAAATTGCCCAGGACAGTGTCTCGCAGTCCTGACTTACACTAACCGGCTTTAATAACAGCTCTGCAGCTAAATGCTTTACTGAGAGCACGTCTCCATAATGAGACCTTCAGAGTGTCCGTGTCCGCCGCTTACAGCGGTTCAACTCCATGTTGGTCTCGTACATCAGCTCAACCGAACGCACTGCATTTGATATTCTGCCAGTCAACTCGCCGCATGCTCACAATTAGTAAAAATGCACAGTGTTTCTCTTAATGTGGTCCTAAAACACATAAAAGCCTCGGCTTTTACCTACAAGACGTCCATTAGACAACAGATGGTTTGCATGTGTGACAGATTTTCCGTTATTGGTGTCGATATGTGAGAGAGTAGCTTTATTCTGCTCTCACTTCTAATAGGTTCCTGTTATTAAGATCTCCGTGAGGTTCAGCAGTGCAGCAGCTCTGCTCTATAAAGACCAACACACAGAGCTGTAACATGACAGCAAACAAAACACTAATGATGCCCCTTGTCAGGATGATCTCCTCCTCACAGTTTTCTTTTATATCGTCTGATTCCTCAAAAGTTCCCTCACAGTTTTGGTAGATTTTTATCCTTAAGTAACTCTTTAAGGAGTGATGCCATGAAGTTGGAGGGTTTCCATTTTTCAGGATTTTTCCGTAGTCCAAACACTTGGCTGTGGTTTTTCCGAACATTCTCTTTATACGTCTTTGACTTTTGGAGTAACTCTTCTGGTTTCTGAAGCATGTTTAGCTGACCCTCACAGCCAAAAACTAATCTTTAAAGAACCGTTTGAATCCTTATAGATACAAACAGTTATTCAAAAACAGCAAAGAACCAGCCATCACTGACTCCTACAGGGGGTCATAACATAGCTCCCTAAAACGTTCCAGCTCCTGCTTTAGGAAACAGTTTGTAATCCCTGCAGCACTGTGGATTCAAGCTGCTGGAGCTGGAAGAGGAAACACTTTCTACGGCACAGGGATGAGGATGTAAAGCACTTGTCTTATCGGTCCTCCTCTGCGGTGCTGAGTGGTGTCCTCTCACCAAGAGTTAAGCTCAGAGATTTGAATGAGGACGCTCAGGCTCTTTGAAAATGTGTCTTGATCCGAGCACATCGGCGCCAGGACCTCTCAGCCGCGCGTCTGCCGCTAAAAAGACAAAGCCGACGATACCGGCTCAACCACAGAGCCGAACCTGAGGAGACTCGTTCACGTGCAGCTGTACCCCCTATGGTAGAAACAGCTGTGAAGGCGCCACTGTGCTTCCTTGGTGGGCGATGCCTTTTGTCTTTACCTTTGAGCCGGAGGTCACCTGCTGATGTCAGGACTCTGAGCAAGGTGCATGGACTCCATTTGCATTGAGACTTGCCTGTGAAACCCACGCTGAAAATCTGCAGCATTACTGAGCTGTGCTATCAGCACACAGCAGGCTACAGTAAAGGAGCCAGTGCAGTATTTATTTTGGCCTCAGGGTCTCATGAAGCTCTAAATGCTAAACACCTTGTCTGTACTTTTGTGTGCAGCTCTGCCTCCCAGAACCGAAGCAAGTATTTTAATGAAACATGTTGAACTTTATTGCTTTTTTAAGCTTTTTAAAGCTAATTGTGTTGGATGTGTTATTTAATGCATCCAGTTGCCAGTTTGTTTACGGCAGCAGCCGGAGGCGAAGCTCTGCTGTGCACCGCTTTCTGACCTGCAGCAGGAGTGATAAAACTCGGCATCAAATTAGCCTCTGCGTTTATCTCTGTGTGCTCCTGCTTCCAGCAGGCGCACTCACGCTCGATCCAGGTTTCTCGGCGTTCTGCTCGTCCTTTTTTCTTTTCTTTAACTTATAGACTTGGTCACAGCTTGCTTCTGCGATCAGGATGTGAGGTGGGCGGTCAGTTGTGGGTTTAATGAGGAAATAATGAGCAGAGCTTTGCTGCAGTTATAAGCTTGGTTATGTAGTTATGTAAAATTTGAGTGATGAGCCGACATTCTGAATATTCATTTAAATTAGAAATGTCAAAGTTTAGGTTGCTGTCAAGGGCTTCTGGAGGATGGTGGTCCACAGGAGACGGGCGATGATTGATGCTGGATGGGTGCGGTCTATACAACCTTTATTTCCCCCAAATAGTGTTGGCATCACCGTGAGCCTGGCGGGTCCCTGTGGGGGCTCTTGAGACATCTGACATGCACAGGCATCAAAGACCAAAAACAAGGCAAGGCTGTTAAGACTCATGGGCCCTCCTGGGCCATGGCAGCATGTTACCTGAACAGTGTGACTCCTTAAAGGTAAGACTGTGTATGATGTGAACCCTCAGAGGGGAGTTTTCGTCATGCATCCATGTTGCCCACTTCCTAAAAATTAAAGTCCAGCTGAGGGATCATCGTGTTTACACACTGGAGGAGATCCAGTATCCTTTGTAGAGGCACACGTAAAACAGCCGAGCTAAAAGCTGTCCAGAGGTGCCCGAAAAGATGATCGTGAAGTGGAAATCATCATTTATTTTTTGGGGACGTCTTCTCAGAAGGTTCTGATCATGCCTGTACTCTCAGCACACTCTTAGCAGAGGTTGGAGTCAGAATGGAAGCTCTAATAAAACCTGCAAGCTCACCGCAGTTTAGGAATCAAATATCAAATCTGACATCGCATTTTGAGTTCTGTCACACGCCTTCAATGTTGGAATAAAGGTTATTCAAAGCGGCCGGTGAGAGGTGAAGGTGTTTAAACTCCAGGCCGTCAAGGGCCGGTGTCCTGTAGGTTTTATTATAAATCACCTCCTCAACATATCTTGAAGTTCTCCAGAGGCCTGGTAATGAACTGATCATTTGATTCATGTGTTTTGACCCAGGGTGAGATTGAAAACCTGCAGGACACTGGTCCTTGAGGCCTGGAGTTCCCCACCCCGGCTTTAAAGCGTTAAAGCTGCTTCTGCTTCTGCTTCAAATAAATCTTGACACACATTATTTTTACCCACATTTTCATTTCTGCCTCACAATAACAGATTTATGAGAGTTTATGGTCAATTTCAGTGAGATTCATTTGTAATCACTGATGTGCTGCTGAGCCTCGGTGTTCTCCATCGCTCCTCACAGCCTCACCGCCGTGCTCTTGTGTTTTGTTCTCCAGCCAAATGATGTTTGCTGCAGGACACTGAAACACACACACACACACGGTTTCATACCGCTCAGTGTATGTGTGTGTTGGACTTTGTGAGCAGGTAGTGTCTGTTTAAATAAGTGATAGCAGGTGTCCACCAGATACAGCAGGCTCTCTGTCTCTGCTACACACACACACACACACACACACACACACACACACACACACGTACGTACGTACGTACGTGCGCGCTGAGCGGTGTTTGGTAGGTCCTGGCCTCAGGGAAACTTTGGCCACACTCGTTCTCTGTATCTGCAAACCTACATTAGGTCATGAGCTGTGATAACAGACACACACACAGACAGAGAGACACACACACACACCGGCTGGTGTCGATGGAGGCGCCACGTCTTGCTTCAGAGAGCGCTGCTGCAGGCCTGGTCACAGCTGTAATGAGACGATGGCAGCGATCAATGGTGAGAGAGGAGCGCTTGTTGTGATAACAGCATCGTTTTTTTTTCTGAGTCAGTAAGCTGTGAAGAGTTCCTGTCGCACATGCTCAGTGTGTCCTCTCTCTATTTGGGTTTACTCAGGTGAGAAAAGAGACGAGGCGTTACCGAGGTTGGAAACCCAGAGGTCTGCTCACGGTCATATTTATGATGAGAGCAGAGGACAGATTATTCATTTTTTCATGTTTGTAACTGAACAATGTTTGTCTGAGAGTTTCAGGCATCTCAGAAACATCTGAAGAGAAAAGGTTTGAATCATTTTGAAAAATGTGATGCCACTCTGGATTTTGGAGCTCAACACAATTTAATGACGGTGTGTGATGGTGTAATTGTCAGGCTGGTGGAGAACGGCTGAAGTGGGTCCCAGTGGTGTTTCTCAGTGGGTGATCTGACCTTTTACTAGTGTACCTGTGTTCCTGTGATGTCAGCTGTCTCAGTGGAGCTGGCCTGTACACACACAGAGGCTGAGCGGCAGTTTGGAGTTTTTTGTTTTTTGCTGAAGTCAAAAAAATACTGGAGTTTTTATCATTATTTGAGACTTTACAGTGCTGAAGATCGGTGTTGGCGAAATATTTTAATGGTGCTCATGTTGAAGCCAGAGAAGACTCTGCTCGTGCTCCAGAGTGTTTAAACAGACTGGTGGATGTCAGCACCGTGCCTTCATGGTGAATCACTGGTGGAGCGCTGGATGCTCATAGATCAGTGACCTGTCAGTCAGAAGCTCTGTTTTTTTTTTTAAATGACTTTAAACTCAGCATTGAGACAATCCAACCTGCTGTTTGCAGGGATAACCAATCAGAAGACGGCTGCCTTAAAGGGGGGAGGAGCTAATATCACTTATTTGAGACAGAGGATGAACTGAGGAAAGGCAATATGAGATCCATATGGATTATTTTGACCTGTGAATCATGCAAAGCTACCCTACAACAGGTCGCCTTGGATCATGCTCTCTGTGCATTATTATTATTATTATTATTATTATTATTACTTGTTATTAGGGGTTTAAATCAAAATTCATATTTTTGTATTTTCTGTTATAACTTATGAGTCGGATAATAACTGAGAGGGATGGCTGGATGGATGAGTTTTCAAGCACAGCTACCTATGATTAGTGTATGGTGGAGCTTTGCCACCTTATCTCTATCTTACGGCTTCCCCTCTGGTGGCACTTAGTGTTAGCTTGAGAGGCTACAGCCACTCATGACTTTGAAGAGAAAGGAAGTGACAAACCGGGAGAAGCAGAGATACGGTGAAGGCGTGGTGCAGATGGCGTCTCATTCCGATAAGCTTATCTGGGTTTCCATGCTCCTCACTGCTTCTCTCCCTTGCCTCCTCTTTTGTTCCTTGCCTCCTCCTCAGTCCTCTCATTTCTCTTTCCGCTTAGCTCGATTCAGTGGCAGACAAAGATCCCCACCTCCAGCCTGAGAATCAGATGAGGGTCTGTGTCTGTTTGTTAGGCTTCGATCTGCCCTCCAGGTCTCCTCTGGAGTCTGCAGTGCTGGTTAGTCGCTCTGAGCTCTCAGTGAATCAAAGCTTCAGTAATCATCAGTTAAACTCTGACCTTTCAATGAACTGTGTTTAACTCAGACTCCACCTACACGTGTCATTCCTGTTTCCTGTATTTAAAAAAAGCCCCAGAACGACTGAGGTTAAATAAACGATGGTCACTCACGTTCTGTCCATCATATTGACAGAAAGCCTGTAAAATTACAGGTGCGATCAAAAAGTTCAGCCCATGAAAATATAAACTGGATTTAAACTTTGTCTGATCGCTCCTGCTGGTGCACGCTGGATCTACTCCAGTGTATCGAAACAATGATCCTAGAATATGAACAATAAAGGTTGTTGTTTTTTTTTTTTTTTGTTTTAAATGAATGAAATTGCAAATCAGTGTGCAAATGGATAATTATCTCAGAGACAAAGTAACCAATGGTTGATAACAACTTACCAATCAAGGCAGTTCTTCCTTCAGTTTATTTCCTGGTCATTGCATTAAAGTTTTAAAGGTTCATCTCAGCACTGAGTGCTCATGCTCACATCTCTGCCACTTTTAAACTGGATGTGCATCCAGGGAGCAGCTACATGGACCCATCGTTACCAGAAAGGAGAGAAAATCCTGTTTTCAGTGGACGCTCTGGGTCATGTCCTTCAGATGCTTCAGGATGTTGAAGCAGACTCTGTGCTAACAGTCTGACCCGGGGAAGGAAGTCATGGTGCACAACCCTGCGAGTGTTCCTCACCTTCAGGCAGCTGGCTGGATGTTTGATCTCTGCAAGTGTGAAGTCTGTGCTGAAATCCCAAAATGGATGAGTAATGGGCCAAATTAAAAGCAGGTATGGTAGATTTTATGGACTCATTCCACAAACTTGTTGAACTCTGTGCAGCATCCTTCATTTTAATGAGCTGATTGCATTTCGTGGTTTTTACTGGAGACAAAGCTGCTGAGATGCTTGGATTTTTGAGTCAGCGAAGCCCACATTTATTTGTGTAGGTTGAAGGCTTTACATTCATCTACCAGCCACCTCTCTTTGTTGTCTCCTGCACACGAGCACAGCTGTGACGGAAAGTAATCTCAGAATATAAAGAAGCTGTTCGTCTGCGTGTAATTCCTCTGCTTGATTGCTGCTGTGCCAGCTCGCTCTGATCAAAGATGCGATGAAACTGCACACGTGCTCGTTTGAACCAGTGGTCGTGGTGCTTCAGATAAGCTCTGGAGGTGGTTGATCTCCGTCTGCTACTGAAAACAATCATGTAAATCTTTGTGTTTGCAGCTCCTCCTGCAGCTTCTTATTTGCACCCTCTTTGCTACAGTCTCCCACACACTCGCTGTGATCACATTAAGCCTGGACTCTGGAAATTCAAGTGAAACGAGAAAAAAGGTTTTAAAATGCAAATAGTAAGGCGTGAAGAGAGAGCAGTGCTCCCCCGTCCAGAGGAGGTTTGGAGCCAGCAGAGATGCCATCAGCAGCTGGAACCAGTTTGGAATCAGACGGCTCTTTTTGACCACCAAGTTCTCCAGAGACCTTTTTTAAGCGAGGTTTAGATGTGAGGTTTTTGTTTAAGCATTTTAACCACCTACATACATTATGTGTATAATAATGCTTATATTAGTGTTGACAGGGGTGTATTCAGAAAACAGTACATGATGACTTTGTGTGTGTGGACCAGAATGATGTACCCACACTGTGGTCCACACAGACGTTCTACACACACAGTTCAACACACACAAAAAGAAACTCTGGTGTTGAAACAAAGACTTTCCTGATGAACTGTAAAGTCTTTAAGTGAGATGAGTAGAGGAAATCACCCCCGCTTTGCTGAGTGTGGATGGACCAAACTCTTCAAGCTTTTATCAGCTGTTGGGCGTCTTGACTCCTCGTTTCTGATCTGCAGCCACAGCAGCTCTCTCTTGCTTGCTCGCTCTCTCTCTCACAGTTGAAGAGCTTGAATTTCATCATCCTTAAGTGAAGGTTTGCTGTGGTTGGAATCAAACACAGAAATCTGTTTCTCATTTATTTATTTGTGTAAATGATCCTCTGTGGCTGTGCTTACAGCTAGTGTCCTTGTTTATTTGTGTGCTACGATCACTTTTGTTACATAATACGAGCTTAAAGTGCAGACTCTCTGCATTCGTCTCCAAACTGGAGGAAGGGTTTGGATTTGTGACTCTTATATAATTATACATGTCCCCCTCTTTACAAAGAGCAAGCGTAATTGGACAGTTGACTCAAAAAAAAAAAAGTGTTAGACGCTAAAACGTGGCTGCAGGTGTGTCTGTGTGTATTAGCTGAACCTGCTGATACAGCAGCGATTATAGGTGTAATAAACCGTGACCCTTTCACAGAAGTCAGCACTGCAGAACACACACACACACACACACACACACACACACACACACACACACACACACACACACACACACCCCTCAGAGTGTGAATGAGAAAAAGAACCAGAGAGGAAGAGGAGGATAAGGGTTAAAATGTTACTCAAAGAATCGATGAAGAGCCGTGTGGAGGGATGCTGGGGGAGGGTGCAGAGCCATTGCTGGGATTAAAGAGGAGGTGCAAGGAGTGAAGTAGAGAAGGAGATTAATGTGCTGGTCAGCAAACAGGAGGTGAAGCCTGGGAGAAGCGACTCCCCTCGGCCTGCTCTTTAATCAGTCCTGGAGCTGATTATTCAGCCTGTTGGCCTCCAACGGGCTTCAGGTGGCGTTGTTTCAGGAGAGCCGCTCACACAATCCCATTAGCCACATTTATTCTGTTCCCAGATACGTGGCCCCAACTTTTATCCCCTATCCTTGTTCTTTGGCTCTTTGACATTATTACAAATTTAAATAAAGCTCTGCCAGAATAAATGTCAACACTGGGTTTATTCCCAAGCTTCTAAAGCTTGAAACCATCACAGCTGAGAGCCAAACCCTAACCCAACTCTGACTTCACGCCTCAGTCCTTCCATCATTACAGTGACTCAGGAACATGCAGACAACACGTTTGACTTCATCACTTGTGCTGTCTGATAAAGCTGCAGTCCTTCATGTCATGCTGGTCTGGTTGCACCTCTCAGTTCATCCTCTGTCTGAAACAAGCGTTAGGATGCAGCGTTCTTCTGTTTGGACGCTCCTCACAAACGGGTGGATAGCCATCATGACCAGGTTAAGGACGCCCACCCTCCTTGACATCACTCAGAGCCAACCCATATTGAAAAGATATATAAATCTTGTAAAGTTTGTATCTGTCTTGTGTGAAACTTGTATGAAAAGCATACAAGTGTGAAAACAGATATAAGATCCCTTGAAAAATTATATAAATGAAACTTGCATGTTTTGGATACTTCTTAAAACAATACATGAAAGTAATGAGAAAGTGGCCACTTTCATGAGTAAATCATATAAGCCTTATATGATTCACTATATGATGCAAGTCTTTTAGAAGATTTCTTTTCCATATGGGAACAGTGGAACACACGGTGTGCAAACTGACTGAAACAGATGTACTGTGCATGACAGAAATAAGGACACAAGCTTTGGGACTTGACTCACGGACCGTCAGCACAGGGAACCAGGATGTAGTCATAGAAGTAAAACTGGTATTTCAAGGGTGAAGCTTTCTGAATGGGAGTCGGTTGGAGGTTTTAACTCCGTCAGTTTTATTTGGAGGTTTTTCTGCTGTGGCTTCAGCCTTAGTCTGTGACAGTCAAGTTTTTTTAAGACGGAAGTAAAAAAAACTGCTGCCAGGTCGACGTGAAGAACACCGAGGTCTTCACTGCAGTTTGAATAAACCTCTGAATGAAGAGGAGGAGGAAGAATAGGAGGAGGAGGGGTGTAAAAGTTCTGCTTGATGATTGTCGCAGTGTGTTGGCAAACCCTCAACCTCTGCCCAGAAACTCACTTACACACACTTTTCTGTGTGTGTGTGTTGACCAGTAGGAACATTCTGGTCAGTCTGAGTTTATCACGTTGGGAAAGAGGTTCAGATTTAAAATCAGCTTTTAATTTGGAATTCGCATTTCGTGGAATTTTGTCAGACTAACTAACACACACACACACACACACACACACACACACACACACACACACACACACACACACACACACACACACACACACACACACACACACACCACTTCGACTGGACTGGGTGACAAAATGAGTACACAGATCTGTGTGGATGCCATAATGAGTGGTCCCTGAAATGAGTCCCATAACTCATGAGAGACGATGAAATGAAGGAGCTCATGCGCTAAAATAAAAGCTGACGTCAGCAGGAACTCGAAACACTGGCAGCAGTGTTCCCCTCAATTAACCTCCTTTTACTTTCAGTCTCCACCTCACTTCTTTTAGATTTCTCTTCACATCCTTCTCTTAAATTCTTCACCTCAGAAGTTTATTTCACTTCATGGCTGATGGCGAGTGAGTTGGGATCAGCACATTGATAATGGGACAAATGTAAATCCAGTAGAAGGTCATATTATAAGCCCTCCATTTCCATAGTTTGTCTTCATCATTGAGCGTTTTTCAGTGGTATGTGAAGTTTCTGCCCAAATCTCAGCTGTCTGGACGCCTTTTCTTTCTTTTTCTGCAGGAAATGTGTTTTCAGTCATTTTCAGGCGTCCTGAATTGATTTTTTCCCCCCCATGTCAGCAGATATGATAAGAGAAGCTCTCAGAAACTCCTGCAGGTTGAGCAGCTCTAACCAAACACTTTTATTGCTGACTCTCAAACAAATAAAGATATATTGGATTGACTGTGTGTGAAATAAAATAGAACAAATACTGAGCGAGGTAAGGCGATAAAACTGAGGAAACACAGAAAAACAAGGCATATTTACACAAAAACACCTGGATATATTATATAAACTCGAATACTCTTCTCTTTCTATTTGTACTCTCAGGTGACGGGACGCTCAGAATTTGGGATGTGAAGGGTGCGGCGTGCAGATTGGCCATCCCAGCGCACAAGGCAGAGATCCTCAGCTGTGATTGGTGCAAATATGACCAGGTACAGGCCCTCCAGTTGGTTAAAAGGTTCCATATATTAAATGGCATATTTGGTTTAAAAGATACTTAAAAACAAACAAACAATACATTTAAAAACCTCTATGCCAGCCTTCATTTATACAGAGAAGTGTGTTTGTTTAAATGCATTTTACTGTCTGCATCAAACACTAAAATTACATCTGATTTTGTGACCTTTAACCCGGTTAGCTTTGTAAAGATTAGCTGGTGTCTGTCTGCAGAATGTTGTGGCCACAGGTTCAGTGGATTGTACTGTGTGTGTGTGGGACCTGAGGAACATCCGGCAGCCTGTCAATCAACTGCTGGGACACACGTACGCCATCCGCAGACTCAAGGTACACACACACACACACACACACACACACACACAGACACACAGACAGACACAGACACGTGTTGGGTTTTTATATCTTGTGGGGACATCTAATTGACATAAAGCTTTCCCTAGCCCCTTACCCCCAACCCTAACCATGAAAAATGTTTTCGCGTCACACACAGACTGCATAAACGGAGACTTTCGGAAACAATGACACATTTTAGTCATATGATGCAGTCATGTGACCAATGAAACTAAGATAGCAGAGGGCATTATAGGGCAGATGTTTTGTTTGCTGTCAATTTTGACGACCCTATTAAAGATTAATATCAGTTTGTACTGATAGCTTTTCTTTAAATTCTTTAATTCTCAAATAACAGAGGTTGAATCGTCTTTAGTTTCATGAATGCGCAATGCAGGAACGTAAGCGTTTCAGCCGTTTCAGTGTGGATGAACAAATGTTCTGAAACGACTGAAAATGATAGTGTGGACGCGGAGCATTTTTAGATGAAAACACCGTTTTCAAATTTATCCGGATTAGTGTAGACGTAGCCTAAGTGTGTGCCGCTGAAGCATATTCACTGTAATCTGCATCAGTGTAATGTCCTCCGTGTGTGTGTGTGTGTGTGTGTGTGTGTGTGTGTGTGTGTGTGCGCGCGCGCTGGTCGAGATGTAGTGTGAAGTCTGACAGCGTCAAAACACCCAACCAAATGGTGGTAATAAGACCTCACTCTCGTGCTACACTGTGTGTGTGTGTGTGCAGTGATGTATGTGCTGTTCTCACACACACACACACACGCGCGCACGCACGCACTCTCTTGGAGGACATTACACTGATGCAGATTTCGTGCAGACTTATTGTGGCATCGTCGCTACGTCGTAACCACAGACCTCTCTAAAACACTGCACCGTACCCCGACGTGCACTTCCCTGAAACATAACCACATGTCGTGCCTCTTCACTACTGTCGATTCTGCCACCTTTTCTCTGTGGTTTTTACATTTATAATAATAATAATAATAATAATAATAATAATAATAATAATAATAATAATAATAATAATAATAGATACTTTATTGATCCCCATGGGGAAATTACTTGTTTTTCTCTGCATTTGACCCATTCACTCAGTGAAGCAGTGGATTCGAACCGCCGACCTTCCGATCATGGGGCGACCACTTTACCTACTGAGCTATCCCTGCCCCATTTATCAGTGAGAGAACAACAGGAAAAATAATTATAGCATCAAAATGAGGACTGACCGATGTCATCAGATTGGGTGGAATGGGCATGAGGGAATGTACGAAGAAGTGGAAAAACTAGACGGACATATGGAGAGCCATTCTCCATAATAAAGCATTCATAACACACACTGGGTCACCAGAACGGGGTAAAAAGGAACATGCTGAGATAAAGTCTGAGAATTTCATATCTAACGAAGCACACAGAAGCGCTCCAGGTTACAGGTTAGCATGTTCACAGCATAATAACCATAAACATTCTGCATTCAATAACGCGGAGTCTGCTTAGACTCATTCATTCCCAGTAACTGTGATCCTCATTAGGGATAAACTAATATATTGGCCAAACATGGATATCGGCTGATATCATTCCTGTTGACTCTTGGCAGATTCACTGACATTTAAATGTTCAAGAGTCAAGAAAAAAAACTCAATGACCTGTTCAGATCAGCCAGGCTGTTATTTTAAAGGTTCAGCCCATTGAGCTGCTGCTGTGGGCTTTTTCAGCACAGCTGTACCCCATCGATCGAGGAGACTTGCTCTGAAACTGCTTGTCACCATTTGCAAATCTGTCAGCTTGTATCGATTCTCTGCAGGGAACACAAACAAGGTGATCGGCAGCAGGAGCGTAACGAGATAAAAATAAAGCAATGAACAGAGGCGGACCGCGGCGCTTCTGTTCGGCTGTCACATCAAAAATTCACGGTGAGCGAGCGAGTTTCTTACAGACGAGTGATCAGCACGTAATGAACCTCTGACAAAAGAGGAATCCCTGTCTCGAAGTACACAAGTCAGAGCGTGCTCAGTCCGTTTTGCGTACTGCTCTGGCTTTACAGGTGGAAGGCTCCTCACTCAAACTCCAGCCAAACCAAACCTGGGGTAAACTATCAATGGATATTTCACTGTGACCTCACTCACTGGTTTGTTGAGTCCTCATTCAAAGCCTTGATTTTTTTTTTTAAATCGTTTTTCACTACATTGTCCCGGTTGGGCACATAAAGTGTAGTCTGAATGAGATAATGAGGGAATATAAACCCCACAGACACACACATCTGCTAACTGCTGCTAAATAACAGATCAGATGGTAGAATGTCACCAGACTTGTGGACAGTCTGTAAGCTACACCCACCTGTGTCGACTTCTACCTGTCAGGTAAAGCGGCCCCGCCTCGATCTTTAAGCTATACTATGAGGACCGACTCACTGCTGCCGGCAGCCTTAAGTGGACGTCATAGGAAGTGCGGTTTTTGGTGCTTCTGTGATGCCTTTACTTTCCAGCCCTGCCAGCTGCTGCTTGGTTAGCAGTTTCTGAGCAGCTTACCTGCAAACCAAACATTTCTGCTGCATCGTCACAGCTGCCTGGGTTTTACTTTGGTAATAAATGTGTTTGCAAGTAAAGCAGCGTTAAATGAACGTGAAGTGCAGTAAAGAGAAGGATGTTAAACGAGGCCAGGACTCGATATGAAAGGTGAAACTGTCAGATGCAGAGAGGGGAACAAATGAGCGAATAAATTAATTTGGGAGTGCGTCATCAGTGAAATCGCTCTCTGTGGACTCCTCGCAGGCTCTCCGTGTCTCTGCACAAACTGCTGAGCAGAGAAATGCTGCAAACTCTGCTCAGCCTGCCGGAAGCTGTTTTTCTTTCATGATGGAGACGAAAATGTAGTTTTTTTTTGTTTGTTTTTTTGGATGATGGGGACAAACTGGAGCTCAGCATCAGAAACAGTGGCATGTGCATGAAGCACAAACTGAGCAGCGTCTTCTGTTGTTCTGCATATTGTGAAAGGAAAACTGCAGTTATTACTGGCGTTTTTGTAAAACACACACAGTAATTTTTACTTTAAAAGTCTAAAACATTTCAGCACTTTTTCACGTTGTGGTTATTATCTTGTGTGTGCACAGCGGAGCTCGAAGTTCCAACGACACATTGTAAAATGTGTCATTTTTTTCATTTAAACCTTCAAACTGTCAAACATGCCCTACCTCCTTCACCTCCATGCTGATTTAAGGTTAAAAGGTGTGCAGCATGTCCCTCTGGAGGGTTTTTGACTCCCCTTCACATTATTACATATTATTGTTTCTTTGTAATCAGATTATGAATATTTGAGGAAAGCAGCAGGTGTTCGTGATGGAGATTAAAGCTGATAACTTGCTATTCTTCCTTTCTTCCTTTGGAAACATGATCTCAATAAACCGTTTTCCATTTTGTTCCTTTTCCTGCAGTTTTCTCCCTTTGATAAGACTGTGCTGGCGTCCTGCTCGTATGACTTCACTGTCAGGTAAGATCACCTGTGGCGTTTCTCTCTGTTCGACCTGTTTATTTAAGGACCTTTAAACAAGGTTCTCTGCAGCTCAGTGCTGGTAGAACGTTAGGAGCGCTAACAGGCGAGCAAGCATGTGGAACTCATTTTGTTCCACATCATTTTGTGAAAGCTGCTCTACAAGTTTAATGTGTTTGCACAGAGAAATGGAGAGAAAACATTAGAGAGCAAAGCAAAGCATAAACCCCACTGAGCTCATTTACACATTAAACAAAGAAAATAAAGATGCGAACAAATAGTTCAAGATGTTTAAAAATGATGGGCCTGACGTCGCTTTGCTCTTTAGTTATTCAGCTCCGGAGGTTAATGCAGAACATTATTCACAACAGGCGTATTTAGAAATGATTGACGTTGTGAGCTGCAGTGGATGCCAGAAATCAAAAGTTTAATCTGAAATTTGAAACATCTCAAATAAATCAGACTTAAATAAATGAAGAGATCACCTGAGTTCGACGTTTCCTGAAGCTTCGACTTCACTTGAGACAAAATGGACAAAAACACGAGCAAACTCCAACCATCTTCACAGCTCCTTGTGGTTTCCGCTCGTTTTTACCCCCCAGCTGAAAGCCCTGGGTACCAAAGAATGAGTGTGAAAAAGTCCAAATTCCCAGTGAGCCAGTACATCATGTGGAAGAACGAGCATCTACTCTGGACAAATAAACTCCGAGGTCGGCTTTAAGTTACAAAGAGGAATCCAGGTGCCAGCGGTTATTTCAGGGCTGGGGCGTGCAGCATGTGCACGGTGTGGATGACCTACACCTGCAGAGTAATGTTAACATTTCTGCAGAAATGAGTCTCCTCTCTGGGTCTTTAAGATAACCTGTAAAGTTTTTGTCATGCAAATTTGATTCTTTGAAAGGAACTTTCTTTCGAGGTTAAAGGAGCGGCGATGTGATGTGGCCTGCACAGTATTTCTGCTCCTTTCCTTTCAGTTACTGCCAAAGGGAATGGATGGTGTCATCATGGCAGAAGCAACGAGTCAGGACACTGAGGGAGAATTTGCGGTAAAGTTAACCAGTGTGTGAGATGGAGGGACGGACACAGAGGAAGGATGAGCTGCTCCTTTATTGGGCCACAGAGGATGAGTTAATAAAATGTGTAATTTCAAGGGAGACTGCCTCTGTGCTTCTCATGAGAATATATCTGATCCGTCCTCTCTGTCCGCTCGGCTCTTTAAAACCACAGAGGAATCGATGTTGTTCTGTGCGTCTGTCAGGCTGTGCGGGCAGATGATGGATAAACAGATGCAGTAAGATGGATGAAAGGTGAGGTTGCCCTGTTGTCCGGCCTGGAGCAAGACGTTGTTTAACAGTGATTAATCAGTGAAAGGAAAACGAATGAGGAAGCAGTCTGGCAGTCGATGAGTCATTTAAACCACTCAGTAGTTTTTTCTTCTCTAATGTGAGGAATGTGTTTGTTTTGGGGACTGTTGCTCTGACAAAATAACTAATTTGAAGATGTTGCTTCAAGTTCTGAGAAATTCTCAGAGGGGTTCCCAGAGCTGGCCGCAATGTCTTTCGAACCAGGCGGATCACTCTGCCCCGAGATGACCACTTTAGGGTTACGCCCTCTCTGTGACATCATGCAGCTTAACGGGACAGAAACAACTGGTTGACTTGAGTGTTTGGAGCAACCGGAAAGCTGAGGGAGTGTTTAGTTTGCAGGGATGATGTTTTAAGAAGATCCAACGTTGTAACAGTGGATGTACGATGGAAAATGAGTGACAGCGGGTCTCTGCTCATGTTGCTCGATGCATCTCTGTGCTGCACACGCTTAAGAAACGAACAAAAAGCATTCAAACTCTAAGTTTATCTTTAATAAAGACAGGATGTGAAGCTTGTATGCTAATTATGCAGAGCTGCCGGATGGAAGATGATCTAAAATAATTGATTTTTTTTAAGAGACGCAAGCTTCTTTCAGATGCTTTGCTAACAGTGTTAGCATTACATAATGACAGCCAGTGGAGAAGGTGCTGACGTGAGATCCGGTATCTCCAACCGTCCCTGCAGAAGCGATGCTGCTGTGTGGCCTCCACTTATTTTCTCTTCCCTCTGTAGTTTGCGGACAACCTCAGATACGATTATAATAAATACAATGATGATGTTGAGAGGCACAGATGGGAAAGACTCTCATGCTAACATGATATGAAGACAGTTGAATGATTACAAGTATTAAAAGTTGAAATGGGAACTAATTTTAATGCTTTGTTCATTAAATTTATTCTTTATTATACAGAAGATCAGTTTTGGTTGATATGAAGTGTCCTTGATTACAATTATCATGATGAGTGAAGTCTCAAGTTATAAATAAAACTTGGACATAATGACATCCGCCTTTAAAAGTCTAAACGATGTTTCAGATAACACATCTGTAACAAGGTCCATTATGTGGTAATAAGCAGCTGGAGGTAACTAAGAAACCACTATCTGTACCTACAGCATTTTCATATGAAAAATAAATACCAGAATCCGTTCGGACCAAGTTTAGATCGCTTTCAGTCTGGTTTGGCGCTTAATTTTGTCCTTGGCACAAACTTTTCCTTCATGTAGTCTCTCTCTGGTTCCTCTGCCTCTTCCGTTCTTTTCATTTTTTTCTAGTCAGAATCAGCTTTGACCAGAATAAATAAATGATGGATACGCGACCAAGGGAGTTTTTCCTTCCCACTCTTTCTCTGTATTATCATCTTTACAATATAAAGTACTGATGGAGAAACAACGGAGGCAACAGTAGTTGTGATTCGGTGGTATATAAATAAAACTTGTAAACACATTATTTTGGTTTCTTCTGTTTCTTCGTGTGATCCCAGCCCGAGTCCATTATGATTATCCAGTTGTGGAATTGGTTTTGTGCTCTTGGTCTTGTTTTAGATTGACTTTGTTCTTCTTGTGCTTCGCGTCGCCGCGATCAGGGCTCTGTTTGGGTCAGATCGTTGTTCTCGAGAATTTCTTTACGTCTCTGTCTGATTTTGAGTCTGAGTGTCTGCGTAATAGATAAAACATGAAAGTATTTAAAGTGCTTGTATTGCACGGTATAATTTGAGTGTTGAAGTGCTGCTGCCTGTTTGTATTCAGCAAACCTTCCTTGCATATACAAAGTGTTTTTCAGAATTTATTGTCCTAAATCATTTGTAATCGTCACTTTTATGCCAGAAATCTTTCTCTGCAGCCTCGGGGCTTCATTGTAAAGGACGGCAACAGTAAAAACCTTTGTTTGGTGCTTTCTTAGTGTTTCTGTGGATTATTACTGCAGATGCTGACGAGCTCACAGCCGCAAGCAAAAATCTGCTGGAATCTGGTGTGTGTGTGTGTGTGTGTGTGTGTGTGTGTGTGTGTGTGTGTGTGTGTGTGTGTCAGGGCAGCCCAGCAGTCTACATAGAGTATCTGAGCCAATTAAAGCTCGGATCAATAAAACACGGGGTCTGACACAGACCCAGCTAACGGCACGTCCCGCTTTGAGCTGTCCGTCTTCCCTTTGGCGTTTTAGCTGTTTTTCCCTCAGTTATGTTTGGCATCTTAAATGTCTGCTGTTTATTTCCGCGGGCTCCCTCTTTCAGCTCGCCACCAATCTTTCCTTTCATCCTTTGTTTGGTGTCTTGTCAGCTGCAGGAGCAATTGAGTCATGCAGAGAAACGTAATTCACCAAATCACGCAGAGCTTAAGATGAAAACACGGCAAAACCAGCAGAGCGGGTCCACTTTGAAACTCTTAATACCTGCATGTAATAGGAAAGCAGCTGTTTGTAATCATAAACCCACAAAGAGTGATGAACGGCTCAGCAACATAGAGCTTAAAAGCTCTATGTTGCTCCTAGTTTTGGTATCAAGTCGTTTTTGTAACAGCAGCAGGAAGTAACTGATTGATATCATCCTAGAGGTGATTGATTGACCAAACAGGTGTGTGTGTCTGTGTATGTGTGTGAGCGTGCATTTACATCTTTGTGGGGACCAAAAATTGGAAGTTTACTATGCAAAATCCTGGTCCCCACAAGTTTGAAGACAACTTTGAGACTCAAAATGTGGTTTTATTGACAGAGTTACATTTGGGTTATGGTTAGGTTTAGGCTGAGGGTTAGGCATTCATGTTTCATGGTTAGGGTTAGGAGAAGGGGCTCGGGAAAACATTATGTTAATTAGATGTCCCCACAAGATATGAATACCCGATGTGTGCATGTTTGTGTGTGTGTGTGTGTGTGTGTGTGTGTGTGTGTGTGCTTCTTCAATAGCAACGTGATGCATGTTTGTTTTGTGTTGAATACTCCAAACACAGGATATGAAGACAATTATCACCCATTGTCAGCTGTGTGTGTGTGTGTGTGTGTGTGTGTGTGTGTGTGTGTGTGTGTGTGTGTGTGTGTGTGTGTGTGTGTGTGTGTGTGTGTGTAAGCATCCCTCAGGTGTGACAGTTGTGGGCTCTAATAACCCCAAAAGGAGGAAACGCCCCTCTTCACATTCAGGTCCACAAGCTCTCACACACACAGCAGTGAGTGATTTTCCTCACTTGTTGGTATTTGGGGTCACACTAGAACATCTGTTAGCATTGTTGCTAATGCTCGCTGCGAGCGCTCCGACTGCCTCCATGTCCAAACATTCTGAATTCTGTGCAGGTGTGAATCTGAGCATGAGTTATTGTCTGTCTTTCTGCTGGCCCTCTGTCTCTGGGCAAGCCCTGCAAACTTAGATCAAATAAGCAGTTAAGGATGGATTATGGATGTATACATTATTTATGTTTTGGGCACTCATTGTGAAATTTGAATTATTAACATGTTTCATTAATGTCGTAGTCACGGGGGGGAAACAATGGTTTGAGACCGCAGCATGGTCAAAGTCATTGTCTGAAGCAGTTGCTTTGTAGACGGGGAGCAGGTCTGCTGCTGTCTGCAAAGCAAATTTGTCAAGGCAATAAAATGCCAATAAGATGGATTCAGTTTCTCAGTTTGTGACTGAATGGGGTCAACTGAGTGGGTGAACTGGTTATTACATGCAGTCTGTTTGTGGTGATAAACTGGTGAAAATCGTAAATCTTCATGCACAGATATTCATGTTAATGCCTTTCATTCAGAGTCCAGAGAGAACCTCACAGATCTGAAAGAGAAATTCGAAAAGTCACCGAACTGTCTGAGTCGGACTGCAGTCACTCCGAGTCAGACCGGGATTGTTGGGAGACAGCCTCCCGCCAGGCGACCTGTGGTTGACAGTGGGCGCAGAGCAACACGTTCTCAGCGATTAATGATTTCCCAATCATTAATCGCTTTGGAAAACACTATCTAATACGATTAAGATTGTGGTTAAGGTTAGGATAAAGGTTAGAGTTGGACACGGCTGGAATGCGTGTTACCGCCAGGAGTGTCGTTCCATTGTATGCCATCCACAATCCGGCGCGTATCATAGGGACGCGGAAGGTCACCTTTCGCGTTCCTATGGGATGCCTCGAGACATGACAAATCGTCGGTATGTTACGCGTTGGGAATGAGAACGGTCTGCGCAAAGAGAGATTAAAGGTGAGGCATGTTCAAACTCAGTTTGTTACCGCAGCTACTTGTAATCGTTTTTTTCTAGTCATGGGGCGGTTGCCGTCCTGTCCTGAGCGAGCCATCATACACAAAATATTCACTGATTTGAACCAAAACCATTTTGTTTTCCTAAAGTTAATCAGGTGAATAACTGAAAGCGTTTAAATGCTTGTGAATATTATCCTAAACACACCACCACCACTGCTGCAGCTAAAGTGAACTTTAGGCAGTTTCAGTGGTCAGTACTAAAAAAGGTGCTACGTTAGGTTTGAACTCTGACTCAGTAAACATCCCTGCTTCTGTGGGCTTCCCTTTGTGTTGAGACACGTGTGGAAGCAAACACTCGCCTAATCCACCTGTACACTCACGGATATACATGCAAATATACCAACACACACACACACACACACACACACACTCACTCACTCACTCACTCACTCACTCACTCACTCACTCACATAGTTGTTTTAATCACTTTCTGTCCTGCTGTGCTTGAAGTTTGATTTAGGCTTCTGCGGGAAATCTACGTCCTAACTACGATGTCACCAGAAAATCCTTTTAACCCTATGCTCCAACCTTCCACGCCATTCAAGTGTAATTACATTTCATGGGAGGTGCACATCAGGTCACGTGGAATGTTACGGCGTAGATTTCAGGGATTTTTCTCATCATGAATGTATTAATGTAGTTTAAAATGCTCTGCACAAACACTTTTAGACTCTTTTAGGCCACAGTAAAGTGATGCCAGCCAGAAAACAAGTGTTCCAGTATGTGTTTTTTGTGTTTTCGTGTTTTTTTTTCTTCTCTTCTTTGGTTCTTCAGTTGTATTTTAAAGATTATGGGGCAGGTAAGCTGAGAGTAAATGCTGTGCTACATTCATATCGCCCTACACATTAATGTCAAATAAATTAGATTAAGATTTGCAAGCTTAGCAAAATTAAGGCTATAAAAGATCTATAATGCAGCTCTGCATTTCAATCCTGTCAGAGAACAATCGCGGTACATTTAATACATGTAATTAATCGTCTTTTCCTTTCTTTTTTTAGGCTTGCTTTATATATTATACTTCATATTAAAGATTGACTTCAGCACCACAATCCAAAATATATGACTTTTAATTAAGCCTTTCTTCTCTGCGGGCTCTTTTGAAACACACAGAGTTGGTGTTTAGTTTGAAACGGAGACTCTGAGATCATGTTTTCCTTTTATAACGTCTCGTGTTTGCTTTAGATAACACAATCTGCCGCGTGCGTGTATTTGTGTGTGTGTGTGAGACCCTTAACATTAATTTCCTGTTTAAATTAAACTGATCAGAGCCATGAGCTTAATGGGCACGTTCTCTTTACATTTCTGTCTCGTTGTCATCTTATCTTTAATGTTGTTGTGTACACGTTCTGTTATTTTTACAGCCTTTGCCCTTTATTTTCGCCCTCGTGACCCCCCTCCCCCCATGCTGTGAGTTAATGAGTTTTATAGTAATGCACAAAGCTGGCAGGTGAATGGATAGTTCTATAGAATAAAACACAAAAGCGGCTAAATAATCACCTACCATGGAAAATGCAGACAAAAGACGGCCAAGCTTCATTTCTCCAAATAACATGTTGTTTGTCTAAGTGAGACAGTCACTGGGTGTCACGTATGTTCACACAAACACACAAACGCATGACCTGCTGTCATCTATAACATAATCTGAAGATCCCACTTCCTCTTCCTCACATTTAACCTGATGACTGCCGGTGTCTCGTTTTTGTTGCAGTGATGATCGATTGATTAGTAAGAATGTGCAACTTTATGATTGGATCCCAAAAAACTAGTCATCACTTACAGTACTGTGTAAAAGTCTTGAGCCACCCATTATTCTTTATGTTTTGGCAGGTGGATGATTTATTGAAACATACATGGATATACATATACAGCATATACAGTAAAAACAGAGCTTGTACTATTCTAACGAGCTTCAGAGTGAATATTAAGTATGAGTGCCTTTATTCTTCAGCTCTATGTCAGCTCTGTGAGGATCTTCAGGATCAGTTCTCCAGGGTTCATGAAGGATGTTCAAAGCTCTTCTTTGGATGTTTCTGCCTTTTGTTCTGTTCTCTGTCAGGATGATCTCACAGAGATCTGGCTCTGGGGAGGCCCATCCATGACTGATAGTGTTCCCCTATATGTTCTTCTATCCAGGTATGATTTAATTATTAGCAGATGCGTTCCAGATGGTGGATCAAACTGACTGTATTTTTCTTCCCTCATAATTCATCTGTTTATCAAAGATCTCCAACATCACAGACTGACCTGCAGCTGAGACCATGACAGAGCAATCTGTCTGAGAGACTGCAGTCAGTCCAAATTGGGCTGCAACTGTTTGGAGACGGGTTGCCTCCCACCAGACAATCTGTGCAGTTACTCTGCAGTCAAAAGACGCTGAGGGTGTTACACGATCAACATCTGGGCCTTTAGTTGGTTGCTGGAATTACTTGCAGTTCGTCATCAAACAAAGAAGAAAATTCAGTGTAATCACGGGACAACCACAGATTAATCTTTCCCTCGTCACAAGGAGTTTGTCATCCTATTTTTACTCTAGTCCGGGGGGGGGGGGCACTCTAAATTGCGTCCTCAATGTCTTGAAGTTCTCCAGAGGCCTGGTAATGACCTGATCATTTGATTCCGGTGTGTTGACCCAGGGTGAGATCTAAAACCTGCAGGAGACGGGGCCTTGAGACTGGAGCTCCCCACCCCTGCTCTAGTCCAATATGATAAAAGCTATCTTGGCTCGTACTAACTGCTAATGGAAGGAATCCGGTCTTTGGGTGATGACGTAATGAATCCTGCTTCCGGGCCCAAAGTACTCTGTGTTTAATAAGGCTTTTGTGTTTTTTACATGTTTTAATGCTTTGTGTCTTGTTCTATTTAATCTCAACAAGCCCTAAAAACAGTCAGTGATCACTGTCGGCCTCTCTCGGGTTTTATTACCACTAATCATTTTAAAGCTCAGTTTTCAAAACCTTATGATGTAACTGCAGCCCAGCCCATGCAGCAGTATATTAATAACTAACCTCGTATTGTGGTTGGATTATCTCACCTGTTCTCCCGACTGAAGTTCGGTCCGTTTACCGCATCCTTCCATGCGATTGCGTTTGTCCTGAACCTTCGGGAACACCCGCGTTAACTTTGAGTGGAAAAAAGTTAGCGTTCATCGTCTAGCTTCACTGTTTATATTATGCTAACATAGCTGTGTCGCTAGCGATCAAGTAGCACATCATTATATACCAGCTAACCCAATTTCAGTAACCCTACAAACGTCACTGCTATTTTGTTTTCTGTCTTTATTTATGTTGGAAGTGATAGCAGAGCTGTACGTTTTAATTTGTTTTGTAAATCTCTCAGCCACAACATGGTATATTTTATATTTAGATGGAAACTAGTGAGCTAACTCCCTGCTAACTTCTAACTCCGTTACATTTCATAAATTTGGTTTTCATGGATGCCTGGATGTTAAACTTAATTTTTACACCTGGTAGAGCAACAACGCTGATCATTTTATTACAGATGAAAGGAGTTGGACAGTTTTAACTCTCAGTGACGCCACAGTGATTGTGTGACTTAGGGACCTGCAGCGGAGTTTAGGCCCAGGCACGACTAATGACGTAAGACTTAAAGATCGGATTGGTTGTGGTTCTTGTAAACACAAACCCCAAACATCTGGCATCAAAGCAACACAAATGTGTGACTCCTCCCTGACAGAGGTAACTCTGGGCAGTGTTCAACTTCCCCAAGACAGAGAAGAGCAAAGTTGTCTCTGATGTTCATTCATGCAACATTGTGTTTTCATGCTGTTTACCATTCAAAAATGAAGGATAAACAGTTATATTAATAGTTCGTGATAAAGTGAATGAAACATCAGTTAACTAATATCTGTATGTTTTCATTCATTTTTCATAACCGCAGTGAAGCTTGTGCTTTCTGTGCTCAAACAGATTTATTCCCCCACAGTGCTTCACAGGACAGTTCTGTCACAGAGGTCCCATTCAGTGCATTAAGAGGCAGAATAATTATCTAGCAGCTATGAGCTGACTGCAGTGGCTCATGCTTTTAGATATCGATACTGTGGAAAATGTAGAAATCGAGCTGATTTTGTTTTTATCCCAATATTTGAGCATTAAACCATTAGATGATAATAAGAAAAATCTCATTAAACTGAGACTTTTTATTTCAGAAAGTCTCAATTTTCCAAGAGGTCACACAATGTTTTTAAAAGACAACTGGCTCAGCACCAGTGTCCAGATGTTTCTGTTTTCAGGGTCCTGATGATGGATGAATGTTGGGATGTTGGTTTTTCTTTGGAAACAGGGTTAATAGGTTGAAGCAGCAGCAGTCCTCCTCTGCTTCATGCAGGAGTCTCTGGAAGAGATCGTGGATCCTTTATTTGAAATATAAAGGCACTGGGCCCGGTTCACTGATATATTTGTAGAAATTGTTTTTACTTTCTGTATGAAATAATCAAGATCTCAAAATCTCGGGTGCCGGTTTAGCTCAGCGTGTTGAGCGGGTGCCCGCATGCCATATGGCAGAACGGCCAGCCCAGGTTCAAGTACGACCTGCGGCCCTTTGCCGCATGTCTTCCCCCTTCTCTCTCTGCCCCTGCTTTTCTGTCGTTTCTTCACTGATCTGTCTAATAAAGCTGAAAAAGGCCAATAAAATAAAATAAAATCTCAAAATCTCTTGACTCATCACAAGTGTTGTAAATTTAAAAGCTTGTTTTGAAAGTGCTGTTGTGTTGTTTATTTCAGGTCCTCAGAATTTTTATCTTCATGAGTGTGAATTATGAAAAAAACTCTTGTTAAGCTCGTTAAGTAAATTAGTGTGTATAAGAGCAAACACACACACACAGAAACATGTACAAGTGCAAGAAATTGAGCATGAACAGTGATTTACACCAACACACTCAGCACATAATATCACTAAATGCTCGACTGTCCCCAGATACCTATCACTCTGTGTGTGTGTGTGTGTGTGTGCGTGTGTGTGTGTGTGGGTGGGTGGGGCCTCAGTATTAATATGGGCCTAATGGAGCCCAGTGAGAGCTGCAGTGTTCCCTCTGAAAATGATTTAATTACATTTGCAAAGTGGATGAGTCTGGAGGGAGTGTTTGCTGCGTCAGGGCTTAAACACACACACACACACACACTTACAACCAGAAAGAGAAGTAGTCTTTCAATTAGAGTGATTGGCCGCCGTGCCGGGGTCTGGATACTGTGTTTTATTTGCACTTACCTCGCTCGCTCTGTCACGTCTTTATTTTTCATAACCTCATTTTGGAGATTGCTCTCTCACTCACATCTCCTCCTCTTTAAGCCTTTAAAGCATCGACTCTGGTTCTTCCTTTTCTTTTGCTCGTAGTATAATAGGATTTTAGAATCGGTGCACAATAATGATGAAGTGAACTTTGAGTTGGTTTCTGGCATTCTGTCTCCACAGCGCATGCTGTCGGGATGCTTCTTGATCTGAGACCTGGCATTGCAAAAAAAGCTTGAAGGATCCTCTGTGGTCATTAAGCACCTTTTTTATGCAATATGCATCTTACCGTTTTGTTTTGTTATGGATGTTATGGAAGGGAGGGTGGCCTCATAAATAAGAATTATTTTGAACTGTGAATCATGCAAAGTCTCTCTAGTCGCACCTGAATAATAAGTATAGGTGTGTAGTCTATGGCAGAAACATGAATGAATGAATGGTGATGAAATAATGATGCACCATATCTTTAGCTATAAACAGCACAGAGAACACTTGGGGTCGTCGCTTTGGTCCCACTCTGTTACCTAAACTTCTAACATCTTTTTCTCTTCGTCCCTCTCCTCCTCCTCCTCCTCAGCAGTTTGTCATTGCATTGAATGGAAAAACACTGAGCTCTTCGTTTGTCTTTGACATGCTGCAGCTTGAAAATGATCAAATATTTGTGTGTGTGTGTTTGTAGGTTTTGGGATTATAGCCGACAACAGCCTCTCCTGGATACTGTAGAGCATCATTCAGAGTTTGTCTGTGGATTAGACTTCAACCTGCACATCCCCAACCAGGTAACATCACCCACCTGTGCTGTTTGTAATGAGCCAGCTGACTTACTGAGGTAACACTCAAAGGATGAAAGAACCAATGTTTTGTGTGTATGGGTGTATGTGGGTGTTCCTGTGTTAGCATCTGCTGAACAGGTTTTAGTTCTCAGACCAAAACACGCTCCCAGACTCATATTTATCCACATTCATAAATACATGTGTACACTCAGCTGGTTTTTTAAAGGTCTCCATTTTAGAAGTTTTCATGCAGATTTCCCAAACGTTGAGTAATCCAGCTAAAGACAAACCAAATGAGTAATATAACCTTCCTGAGTGTACGTCAGCCTTCTCACCACCATATAAACATAACAGTACTCCAAAATGTCTTTTAGCAGAGGTTCTGGGGACGATCTGTGTCCCCAGAACTTAGTTTAACATTGTGACACTCACTCAGGTTTAAACATTACCAGCGATGCTTGCTGAGAGTAATTAGATGCACAAGAGCGTAAAACCGAGTCAGGTTGGCCTTTAGACTTCTGCCATGAAACTGTGAAAAATGAATTCACTGGATTTAACTTGATTAAAACGGCAAAGAGTGAAATTTACTAACATTTTATTAATCAAGTTTTTGATTTCCATTATTCTATGAATTTGGTATTTTTAATAGACGGAAATGTACCATTTAAAAAATCTGGATCATTCCTTCTTCAGGTATTCCTGCTGACTTCCATATTCAGGCATATTCCTTCTTCTGTTCTCGCCTCATTGTGCCCACTCCGTGTTTCTAGTAGTTTTGAATTGGGGCCATAAATCAATATGTCCGCACAAGGCTAAGTTTTACCCACACACCGAAACGCTCAGCCCCGGTCGCCCGTCACCGTGTGGGGTGCTCTGATGTGTCAGGGTAAGAAAGCAGTGAATTGAAAAGGCCACCGGTGTCCAGTCCTGTTTTTGGACTAATTTTGACGGGAGCTGCACCGCGTGGCTCTCAAACTGAAGGAAACATGTGACATCCAGCAGACTCCAGCATAATGCTGCAGGATGAGTGTGTGGGGTATCCTGACTAAAGCTATATTGGGATTCTCATCAGCTGGGAAATTAGTGATGAAATCAGCTGCAGCTGCTTTAGGAAAGCGTGAGCTGAGGTTATCACTCCTACATCACTGCGCCATGTTGAAAGTGTTCTAAAAAAAGAAAAAGGTTTAGCTTAGTTAGCCAAAGTTCACCATAACGCTTAAAAACACCTTCAGCCAGTTTCCCGTCTACTATTTGATGCAGCGATGCACCTTAACCAAGCAAGCTCTGCTTTACAGGATTCAGCCCGTTAACTTTAAGTGATGCAGAAATCCCAGCTGAGCTTTTAACGAACCGCACCAGAAGTCCTGAGATTGATTCCTTACCCTCCGGGTGGCCATCGGATTCACTTCATTTAGGCAGCTGTTGGTTCCTTCCTGTGTCTTATGGTGGATATTTCATGGAAATGCAGCATTTGTCTTTGAGTTTTTTAATAAAACACAATTTTTCATGGAGCTATTTTGACTCTAGATTGACTTAACTTCAAGTCACAACTTGGATCAGCTGCTGCAGACTGAAGCAGAGAAGAAGCAGTTGAAAACTAGCCTGATAACTTTAGGTCAAAAATCCTTGTTTAGCCACTGTTTTTAACAAGGAAGATAAAAAGTTAAATAGTTTTAGCCGATTTGATTGGATTTTATTCTTTGCCTGCACAACCATGACCAATCGAGAAGACTACCAACAAAAACCTGAAAAATTTCAGCTCCAAAAATCGGATCCCTTCTGATTCTCCATCATATGTACATATCTGTAAAAGTGAGCGGAGAAGGGATTTCTGTCGCACTCTTACCTATTTCCCCCAGGGTTACCACAGCAAATGGATCCACGTGTTTGATTTAGCACCGATTTTTCCAGGACAGGAGCAGACTGGCTTGTGAGCCCAGAGGCAGATGTGTTATAACCACTACACTACAAGAAAGTACGAAACTCAGAAACAGACCCACATTTTTTTTTTGGTTGTTTGTTTTGTGGAGGTTTGTGAAGGATGGAAATAATTCACCTCTCCGCCTTGAGAGCATACAAATTCATTTTGTCGGCGTGCACCATCGTCAGAGTTTTCACTTGAAGCCAGAAATAGCTCAAGTGGAAAATCAGATTGAGCAGGATACAAACGGTGACGAGGTGGAAGTGCGTACGTGATAACGGCCTCACGATCCACGGCGTAACCCCACAACGTGATGGTAAACAGTCAGTTACCCACAGCAACCAATCACAGAGGGCAGGCTGTCCCGAACGCCAGAGTTCACTGTGACAGTCAGCGAGCTGTGTGTATGTGTGTGTGAGAGAGAGGTGCAGTAATGAGCTGCAGAGTGTGTGTGTGTGGGTGGAAGCACCAACAGTAATGAGTTGTATTGTTAGCCGCGCTGTTATCAGTCGTGTCATTGTGGAGAAGCAGGCTGTGAAAATGCGAGCCACACTCAGTGACAGTGTGGAGGACACTTGCACTGACGTCATGGATCAGATCGCCGCTCTTATTTTCCGTCTTCCTCTGGGGTCGAGTTTCTCTCCTTGGGACGTCTCTCTGCTCGAATCACATCAGATACTCAGGGGAAAAAAACAAAAACTCTTTTCAGGGATAATTTAGAAGCATTTCTAAATAATTTGAATGAGGAACAAGAATCGACATTCATCTGTCCTGCTTTCAGAGGATGTTTCTGGCAAATAATCGATTAAGTAGAAAGATTAGACTCTAAAAAGTCAGAAAATCGTCTAATAGACGAGGTTAAACACTGCTGAGACAGATATTGCACATGCATTTAAAGGACATTTGAAATCACTAGTCAGTAATAAAGTCATATTTTACCTGCCAGTGAAACATTAGCTTGTTTACTGTGGCTAATTTTAGCAGAGCTAGCTAGCATTAGAAAATAAGACAGAAGAAGAATACGAATTCTTTTATTCACTTTGTATTTTAAAGTGTGAAAGTATTCAAATAAAGTGCTGACATCAGCAGAATTATAGAGCAATAGTAATGATGCTGAGTAACTTAAATGGAGGTAAAAGAATACAATAACAGCTTCACCTTGTAAGTCTGCAAGAGCTGCACAACACCGTCACACAGAAAAACAACCACCTTTAGCTCTTCCGGTCATACAGACTGAGCGCTCCAGTGATTCTCACCAGCTGCTAGCATCCCCTCCTTTGTCGCCTTTGTTCTTTCTACCTCAAACAGTCTTCTGTAATATTTTACAAAGAGCTGAGCTTCGTTAAAGTAGCTTCTGTTTACGTACTAACATCATGTTCGAGGCTAACGTTCGCCTGGCTTGCCTCGTTGTTGTACTCATGATACAGCTCTGTCCTCCAGTTGATTTCCAAACCTGTTATTTGCCAGTTTCATATGTACTACTGCAGCTGCGGTTCTCTTTTTGCACCTTCCCCTTTGACGTAAAGTCTTAGACCACAGTGTCAAACAAATGGTTTGCACCAAAGGGTCCAGTCTGGCATATTTTATGAACTGCTGTTCTCTGCACCAGGAAAATAGTTTTCAGATAGTTCGGAAGTGGTCATACCATTATGGTGGCTCCAACAGGCCTTGGGCATGTTGGACTTTATGACTCATAAACTAAACAGTCATAAAATTCACCGCCCCCATGTTTGACCCAGCAGCTGCTGCAAATTGATAAAACATGAATAATTAATATAACCGGCTAATATTTCAGGTGAAGTTTGTCTGCAGCTCGTGCGAGACACTGACAGTTGTGACCTGCTGCTTCCTCCACATCACGTGATTGGCTCATTCAGATTTTTGTTCTCTGCATCTCTGTGGGTGGCCGTTGAACACGTGCCTTTCATTCTCAATAAGACACAAGTTGAATGTAAAAGCTATAGAAGACCTATTGACGGGGTCAAAAGGGGAATTCTCCAGAGGAAAACTGCCCGTTACTCAAACGTGATTAAAAACCAGCTCTTTGGTGTTCAGGATTTAAAAAAATAGTGTGTGTGCAGAACTTATTTTCTGTTCTGTTGTTCGAGATGAACAAATTGACCAAATATTTACGTCAGTGGTCAGTCTCGCTGGTGTTGAGCAATAATGTCCACCTTTTGAGAGTTTGGAGGTATGGCAGTGGGGTAAATACGACAGAACAGTGTTTTGGTCTGTTTTCACTTGCTGATTAGTTTGACTCCCACCGAGGGCACGGTTGTGTTTAGGCACTACATTCTGCTTGGTTAGGTTGAGAAAATGATGATGGTTTGGGTTAGAAATCCATCCGTCTGCTGCTGAAATGTGCTGCGTCACAGGACTGATACACTCTGTTTATCTGAGAGACTCCAGAGCTTTTAATGAAACAGCTAATAAATGTCTTCAAAGTCTCCTCGACCATCTTAGAGAAGCAGGGACTGACTGACCCAATCACTGACACGCAGGCTGGTTTGTCTACACGTGTGAGGCTGTGGATAGTTTATGTGGTTGTTTTTTTTTGTTTTTTTTTTACTGATTAAGTGTGGACAGTCGAGTGTTCGGTGTGGCTGGTCTTGGCTTTTTGTTCCAGCTCGTCTCTGGGAGGTGAACCATCATCTTCAGGGTTTTTATCAAAGCTGCAGATTCCTCTGATTATCTGTGGCATGGACATTTTATAAACCTGCCTCATAACTGGCAAAAGCACAGTTTTGTTTTTTCCAGAGGCAGAAAGTGTGTCTGGCTCCATCCTTAAAGTATTTTCTTTCGATCATACTGCAGCTTCTGCAGTATACAGTATGGCTAAGCATTAGCATGAAATGGGATTCAACTGTCCTCAGAATGTGTGCGCATACAAAACATGTACAAAGGATCTCTAATCCAGGTAGGAAATGTTTGTGCTGTTAGATTTCTCCTTGCTTTCCCAGGTTTCTGTGTCTTCTATACTAATATCTGCTCTCTGTGACCAAACATGAAGACACGAGTAGAAACAAACTGTCATAAACTGGATGTTCAGAGCAGTCTGAAGGCCGAGCTTGTGGTCTACCGGGACTTTGGCTTTCTCTGTGTTAGCTACCCTTTCCTGCTGGAGGTTTCTTCCTTTTAAAAGGGAGTTTTTCCTTCCCACTGTCACCAAGTGCTTGCTAATAGGGGATTGTGTGATTGTTAGGATCTTTATTACAATTATCAATATCTATAACTAAAACTGAATTGAAGTGAATTACTTGTGCTTCTAGAAAATCTGAAGATAAAACGAAATCCTGAATATGTTTCATGTGAGTATGAACGCCACAGCAGGTTGTGTTCGATGGGGAATCTGTTGAAACAATCTAACATAAAGTCAGGAAACACAGTATTCTGAAGTACAGGTGCTTGTTGTGTGAAGTGGAGCACACATGCCGAGTCGTGTTCCACTGAGCGAACATGCAGACGGAGATTTGAGGGAAATGTTGTGCTGCGTTCGATTTTAGTTGTAAGCACTCAAACTGAACTCGCACATCATTTCCATAAACAAGCTGCCCACTCCGTTAATCCTCGCACGGGCTAATCTACCGGAAACCCGATAAGGCTACACTATCTGTCCTACTGTCCAATGCCATTCATCATCCTGAAGTCTGCTCTTCACCACAGCTTCCATATTTTTCTGGTCTGTTCATGTTTAATATATTTCAGCTCTTGTGTTTTAATTTCTTCCTCTGATAAATGTGCTAACTCATGCTCATCACTTTTGTCTAAATCACTTTCTCTTTTGCTTTGCTTTCTCCGTCCATCACACTGCCTTACCTCCCTCACTGGTGTGGTTTTATTCTGGCATAGCCATGTGTGTCTGATGGATCACCCGCCTTTACCGCGCACACACACAGGGACACACACTGCGCACTGTTTAAGTGGTTATCGTGTGTGTGTTAGAGACAGAGTAAGGCGATAGATCACACAGGACTGCAGGATGACATCTGTTCACTGGTCTGTGGATTGTTGTTTTTTTTTTTTTATTAAAACTCCTTCTAATAACAGCTCAAAGCTTGTACAACTGACCACTGTTATTTTTGTTTCATTGGAAGAATTATTATTTTATTGTATATGTTGTTATATTATGTCTGTTATGTGCACCGTTAAAGCACACAGTCCAATAAAGAAGCACAGACTGCTAACGCGTAGTTAGGTTTGATCAAACAAAGAAAATTTGCAGTAAACCGAGCAAAATTAAATCTCCCACACATGCAAACAGTATATGCACATGATGGACCAGCTGGTCATAATGTTTTGCCTCATCAGTATTTAATATATCAGTAAATAAGTTTTGGTCTTAGTGTATGTTTGTCTTAATGCTATGCTGTCCTTTTGTGGTGTAATACAGACTGAAACTAACTGTGGGGTTATTTCTAACTCGGGATCATGCTTTATACTGAGGATCTAGATCAGGAGTTGGGGAGCTCCAGGCCTCAAGGGCCGGTGTCCTGCAGGTTTTAGATGCGTCCTTCATCCAACACAGTTCATTAAATGGCTAAATGACCTCAACATGTCTCGAAGTTCTCCAGAGGCCTGGTAATGAACTGATCATTTGATTCCGGTGTGTTGACCCAGGGTGAGATCTAAAACCTGCAGGACACCGACCCTTAAGGCCTGGAGCTCCCCACCCCTGATCTAGATGTTGGATATATTCACCATGCTTGTGGCTCAGGTCTGGGCTTACTTGTCCAAAGGAAAAAAGAAAAGGTAGCTCAGTAGCAAACCGTTCAACTCCTCCATTATGCATTTGCTTTATAGATTATAGGAAAACACAATCTTGTCCAAATCTTTCAGAGAATTGCAGTTCAAAGTCATCGAAACCAAAATCCCAGATCCATATACTTAAATAAGGAAATGTTAAATATATTAGCATAAAAACATTAAAAAGCAAGAATTTTTTTTTATTTCGAGTTGGATAACAAGACAAATGAGGTTAAGGTTGTGTTTTTTTTAAGTTTCTTAGTTACCAAAGCTGAAAGTAAAAAGTCTGTTAGTGTTATTTTTACCCCTCAGATCAGAAATGGACACATTTCTGTGGTTCTCGCTGTATTTACTCTTTGTCATCATAAAGGGGATGTCTTTGGTGGGGTGGACATTTGAGGACTTTGCTGCTTTGATATGTCACAGACAAAACAGTGAATGGATTTACTGAACAACTCTTTGTACATTCATAAAGAGTAAGTACCTTGAAGCAGTGCTATTCAACGATTAAATGTGTATATTCTGCTACATAAATGCATGACTTTTGCCTGAGAGTGCCATTTTGCCACCAGCTTATTAGTCTTTTAATTACTCATTTCATTCATGTTTTTCTTATGTTAAATAAAACATATTTGAGGAGACATGAAACGTTCTTCAGACTTTAAACTATTTCTTCCTGTGGCCTTTTTCTTCTCTTACCTCTCCTCATCACACATCTTTTATTATTCTTGCTTTCTTTGTACATTTTTCCCTCTTTGTGCTTTGCTGCAGTCTTGGCAGCCTTTGCCTTCTTTGCCTTACGACTGGCTGTTAAAGTTGATTAAAGAAGGGCATTCCTCATCTCAGTGGCTGAGTCACTGCACGGCCACTTTGCTTACTCATTCCCTGAAAGGCCATCCAAGCTTGTTAAGTCTGATTCAGATATTCGATGGAGCAGGAGGAAAGCCCGATGGACAAAAGGTGGTAGTGTGGTTACTGCGATCACAGTCGAACACAAAAACAGAGTCTCAGTCAGGTTTCAGAGCTCATTGCAGTACAGAAAAAACAGCTTTAGTGAAGGTTACAAATGATCTTCTTACAGCCTCTGACAGTGGACTAGAACATGTTGTAGGTATTACAGGTACTGCGCTGCAGTAGTTTGTATCATATCTATCTAATAGACCCCAATTTGTACATGTAAATGGAGAGTTCCACAGGGTTCAGTGCTAGGACCAATTCTGTTTACATTATACATGCTTCCCTTAGGCAGTATCATCAGAAGGCATAGCATACATGACACCCAACTTTATCTATACATGAAGCCAGATAACACAAACCAATTAGTTAAAATACAGGAATGTCTTAAAGACATAAAGACCTGGATGACCTCTAATTTTCCGCTTCCAAATTCAGATAAATTTGACCTTATTGTACTCGGCTCTAGAAATCTGGATGAATGGATGGATGCCATTACCTTGGCCTCCAGTAACACTGTGAGGAATCTTGGAGTCATTTTTGACCAGGATATGTCCTTCAATGCACATATTAAACAAATATGTAGGACTGCGTTCTTCCATTTGTACAATATCTCTAAAATTAGAAATATCCTGTCTCAAAGTGATGCTGAGAAACTAGTTCATGCATTTATTACTTCTAAAAATTCCCTGAAAAGCATTTCAGACTTTTGCTGCTATGAAACTGTTTCACAAAAGCAATTTGCAGGTATTCAAGTTCAAGAGTGCATCTATGTTTTGTTTTTAAACCTGACCTCTTAAATCCAAATGCTGAACACCTCTTCAAGCCACTTTTTAACCAATCAGGTAAAAACCTCAGCTTAGTGTTATTGGCGTTGGGTTGTCAGATGAGTCAGAGATGGCAGGTGAGTGTAAAAATCAGCAGTAGCTGAAACACGCTAAATTGATCAAGTTAAACAATAATATAATCTGAACATGTGTTAACATTTCTTTTGACCATACCCAGCTCATGGCTAATGGTGTGTATGGATTTTTATAACTTTAGGAAGCAAACACGGCAGGTAAAAATAACCAGTTAGGGTGTTTAATTCGCCCTCCATCTCTGTGATGGATTATAACAAATCAAAGGATATGCAAGTTAAACCTGCAGCACATTTACAGAGCAGGATTTCTTCAATCAGTTCTGTTTTTACAACCTCAACAGCACCCAGCAGACTTCATCCCGCGTCTTCTTCACTGTTCAATCCAACGCAAAGCTGCTTCTAACACCTGCAACAGCACAAATCTTTAAGATTCACGAAAGTGAAGCAGAACCAGGGTTGTACTTTGAAAGCTGAAATCATGAGCCACTCTGCAGCTGGGACAGATGACAGTGAGGCAGTGTGTCATTCAGCTGATAGCCTCGTCCATGCTGAGGCATGTCATTCAGATGATAGCCATGTCCCGGCTGATTATAGAGTAAAGAGAGGGAGGTGGAGCTGCAGCTGTATTTTCTCCTTCACTGGATCGTCTGAAAGCTCTGTCTGTGGAAAAAGACTTCAGCCGAATATTTTCAGTCAGGATTTTTTACCTCTTGAGTTTGTTTCAAACAAAATGTTGAATTTTATTTCTTATTGATTAACTTACACTGAATATTTGTATGACATCGTGCAAATTAGGGATGGGTATCGTTTAGGTTTTATCCGATACCGGTGCCAAACCGGTACTTTTGAAACGGTGCCGGTGCTTAAACGGTGCTCGAACCGGTGCTTAAAGAATGGAGAACACAAAATTGGTCCAAAAACCTCTCATGTTCAGCTGGTTTTTTTTTGTAAAAAGATAACAATGTTAGCCTTTTCTGTAGCTATGGGGCATATATGGCATCACTCTTGGCTGGAAGCAGTGCTTAAATAATGGAAAAAACACAAACTTTGTCCTAATCCTCTCATGTTTAACTGTTTTCCACTTTTTCTTTGGTCATTTTAGCCTTTTTGGCCAGGGTGAAGGGAGTATCTGCCATCAAACAAGAAGACAGCCACGTAACTACGACGGTGTTTGCTAGTTCACCTTACATGCATTAATTTAATAACGTGGTTAGCCTACTCAACGTAAATTACACACGAACAACATGAAGCTACTCATGCAGAGAAGAACGGCTGCTGCTGCCATCATCATCCTCATCATTTCTGCTACACTGGCAGGGCTACGGGCCAGGACTCTATTCTTCGGGTTCTTGGGAAATGTTGCTCCGGGTCAGATAACAGGCAACCCACGCGCAGTAAATGTGCTCGGTGTGAGGTCTCGCAGCAAGCTATCAAATACGGCGCATTTCTCGGCTTTTAACAAAATGCTGAGTGTCAAAGAGTGCTAAAAGAGTGCTAAATAAATATAAATCTAATGTTCAAAAAGATGAATTTACGGTTTCTGTATACAGTGGCACTGGTGAAGGGGAAACATGATGGAAATGGCAGAGATTAGGGTAAACAGTATTCCTGCCTTATTGGGGGTAACTGTTTTTCCTTCTACTCTTGACGTATCAGTTGTCCTCGAATTGCTGTATTGTGTGACTTACAAACACTATCTGATTTTGTAAAAATGCACCAGCTAAACAACCAAAAAGTATAAAATGAAATTTAGGCTCCGAAATTTAAATGTGAAGGCTTTAAAATTACAAAATGTTTTATTAGTTAGCTTCATACAAACTGCAGTAAGAAAGAAATCGGATACAGATACCGTTTTTTTCAAAGTCTTCAGCAGGCAGGTCGTTTAAAATCATCCAGGAGGAATGGGGGAGGGGATGATGGCTCGGTCGTCTGCAGTGTTGGCACTTAGATGAATGAAGTGTGAGTTTTTGGTCTCTGATGTCAGAGTTCCTATATCTTTCTTCTTGAATGTGGTTCCATCACTGAGAATAAGAAGTGGGCTAAAGGCTGAAACAAAGTTATCGATACCCATGTACATACGAACAAGACCTCATAGTCTGCGATGCTAAGATCAGGACTCTTGTGGATGGTGGTTGTTCTTTAAGACTTAGATGTCTCGTTGATGACGCTGTCTGAAAGACGAGAAAAAGAAAAAGTTACATGAAAGTACAGGAAACATTTGGGTATGAAGAGTTTAACATGACTGACACTGACAAACTGTCCTGTTCTGATTCGAGTCAGTCTGAGTAAATATTCTGGTATCTGGATGGTTAAACTAAGAACTACCTCGACTCATCTGAGCCGGCCGGCTCCACCTTCTTAAAGCGCTGTGGTCACTTTTAACCCAATGAATGAATAAGCTGACAGTCCCAGAAAACTCTAAAACACAAAAATATGACTTTTTTATTTTTATGATTTAGCTCTCAGCTGATGTCGTGACTGCTTTATGTGTTTGTGCTGTGAAAGTAAACCCAAATCAAATGTTATTTCTTAACAGACACTCTTTCCTCTTCATTCATACTGACGAGCTTTTGGGAAACACTCAGTATCTGTGGTTTGATGTAAAACCACCGCAGCTGAGATGAAACCTGGATGACGAAGAGAAAATACTGCAAATATAAAAGCATGTTTTTATTAATACACTCTCAGTCCTGCTCAACCTGCTGGTGAATCAGTGGAGACTGATGAAAGCAAGAGGATGAAGTGCAATAAATGGATTTATGTCGATGGACAGCTCTTAAACTAGCCTTCACAAACCTGAGAGGATGTTCTTTGGAGGCAAAACACAGGAAAGAAAAGAGAGTTTGTTGTGCAGACCTGGAGTCTGCACGCTCTCTAAACTCCTTTGTGCCCGACCTGATAATGGAAGCTAATTCAGGTGGAACACTTTGATGTGTTTGTGAGAGGAGACAGAGACCACACTTAACCCGAACTCCTCTGTTGTCTCAGAGCTGCAGGTAATTTCAGCTGGAAGCTTGAGCGTGATTTAACTTTACCACAGAGAACCAGCTGTTACCTGCCCAGTCACATCTTCTTTTTTTTTGCTGCAGAAAAGAACATTCAGTTTATTCCAGATTTTCTCTGGATACGTGCTTCACTTTACATCAATCTTCACAAGCTCTATCTTCTGATTTCTAAAAGTATATAAATTGTGAGAGTTTTGGTTCAGACATGTTTCTGTCAGTGATGTCGATGCTTGCTTTATAGTCCTGGATTAAATCTGTGTTTAACCTCGTGTGGTGGAAATGAGCCTCATTTTTCCATCTTTCAGGGACTTCAGTTTTCATTAATATGAATATAAAAATCCAGAAATTTCTATATAATGGGGTTTTCCCATCATTACGGAGTGAAAGCATTAGATTCTTCTCTCACTGTCAGTCATTCCTTACTTGAACCATCGAGGATTGTCAGTAAATGCCGACTCAGACTTGCAGAGCCTCAGGAATCATCTTGTTTGTTCAAGCACCAAAAAACATGATTTTACTGTGATTTTAAGCAGTAAATCCTAAATCCATTAGAAGCTGGAAACAGAATATGTGGCTTTGTGTTTAGTGTTTATTGTTTTTTTTTTTATGAGTGTCATTAAATAGAAGTATTCCAGATGTTTCTTGCACCGTATTCTGTAAATCGTCAGCCTGACATGTTTAATACGTCTGCATACTGCAGGATGTTTTTTGTTCTATTGATTCACTCACTCGGTGAGTGCGAATGGTTGTTTGTCCCTGTGTGTTAGCCTTGCGACAGACTGGCGACCTGTCCAGGGTGTACCCCGCCTCTCGCCCTATGACAGCTGGGATAGGCTCCAGCGCCCCCCGCGACCCTGAAAAGGATAAGCGGAAGTGAATGGATGGATGGATGATTCGGTTCATTTGATGCTGCAGGTTCAAATCCCGATGTGAGTGTGAGGTGCTCTTGAACAGCATGTGTGTGGTTGTGTGTATGCAGGTGGTGGACTGTTCCTGGGACGAGACGGTGAAGGTGTACACACCTGCGTGCCTGTCGGTGGGAGCGCACAGTGCAGCCCCTTAAAATGCCCACAGACCTCTGAGGACGATTTCACCTCGGCGCTGGTATTCGAGCACTTCTCCCCGATGAAGCCAGTGCCTCGTCCTGAACCATAACGACTGCTTCGCCGACGCACACCCGACTCTTCACTTCTTCCACAACGTTGTTCAAAATCCGAGCCTCAAACTGTGAATGGTTAAGACACACGCCACTGAGACGTCATTGCTCTGACACTTTGGTACCAAATCGGAGCCAAAATTCTGAAAACATAAGTTTCACAGGTGGCTACTGGACCCTTGTTTCCATAGGAACTGGAAAACACCAGCCATCATGTTTGGGCAGATGAGCTGGACATTACTCGGTCCCACGACTGTGATCGACTCTGTCAGAATAAAGCATGTGTTGGCATGTGTTTGAAAAGCAGATATTTTACTGTGATAACTTTTGTTCTTGGTTTTGTTATTCTGGGCATTTCACATTATCAAACAGTGGCACCCCCGTATTCAATGCTGCCTACTACAGTGGCATAGTGGTGCAGGGGTTGGGTTTGTTGCCTCACAGTGGGAAGGTTTCTAGTTCAAACATTTTTGTGTGTGTACTCTGGCTTCCTCCCACTGTCCAGAGACAGGCATGTTGAGTTATTCTAACTGACCATGGAAGTGTGGTAGATACATGCACACACACGCAAACACACACACACACACGTCTGGTTTGCATTCCTCATGGGGACATCCCATTGACATAATGCTTTCCCTAGCCGCTTACCCTAACCCTAAACCTAGCCTAGCCATAACCCATTTGTAACCTTGACACTAAAACCACATTTTGAGTGTGAAAAATGCCTTCAACCTGATGAGGACCTGGATTTTGGTCCCCACCAGTATAGTAAATTTCAGATTTTGGTCCCCACCAAGATAGCAAGAACCCGTACACACAAACACACAGCTATACTGTTTGCTCTCAGACCTGGGAACTTTGGAAAAACTCCGGAGTTTAGGAGTGAAGCTAACACCTCACACTGGACTGAAACAGGTCTCCCCATCATCCGTGTGTTTAGTGTTTTTATTTTTTAATATTAATTGCTGCAAGTTAATTTATCATTTGTTTCTCAATCAGGGATATTTTTGTGTCTGAGTTGAACTTTAACCTTTGTACTCTCTAATCAGTTTGAGTTTAAAACTGCAAATGTCCTTCATGTTTCACACGTCACTGAAAAGTTTACGGTGAGTTTATTTCACAGTCAGTTGAGACGGCTTCAGTGTTTGGCGATGTGCCTTGAATAAAGCTAATTTTAATAGTGTGGATCATTTTTTGTGAAACACGCACATCTGTATCACTGGAACATTTTCATACGGGGAAAATGAAAAGTTAAAGTCTGTCCCTCACTTTGGAAGAAAATGGGGATGATCACACTGACACTGATGTTTGTTTACATGAAGACGAATTCATGTCCAGGAAGATGAATTATTTCACATCATCATTTTACATGCTGTGAGACTCTTCAGTGTCTTCTAGATAAATCTCAAATAACCTTTGAGTCCTTTCAATTTTTGCAGGTTTCACTGACATAAAATGTTGATTATATATATAAATTGTAATATTTTTAATATTGATATTTTTCCGCCAGTGTTGAAAAAAAAAAACCTGTTCAGTTTAAGTTCAAAATGAAATGAGACATTGTGTACGAGCCCACAGACGGGTGAAACTGTCGCTGGCTTCAGGCGACGTGGTTTCTCATTCCTTCGCCGTGATTGTGTGCTACACATTCATTTGGAAATCCATATTAAAAATGGATTCACGGCTGTTAAGTTCTGTGTTTGAAGTTAAATTACTCGGCCTAATCTATATTACCTATAGTTTCTAGAACAATGCATGCATGTATTTGCAGTTTCCCCTCCTCCCTCTCTCAGCGAGTTCCGGTGTTGTGCCAAAAAGTGATTGTCTGCCAAAAACTGATTTCCAATGTTTCTGTGTATTTTTTATGTGTAATATCTTTACGTATGTTCGTAAATAGACTTCGGTGAACAGGGTTTACAAAGGGGTTATATAGAGAATTAAAACAATATCTGTTTTTCAAGTATCTTTACAACTCTCTGCTATTGTACTTACATTATAACCAATCCGGTCCTTTATCCCCACTTAAAATATTTTTACGGAAATATTGTAATATTTGCTGCCATTTCTGCTGTCCTCTTGGCCAACTTACTCTTACAAAAGACATTTTTAATGTTAATGAGATTTTTTTTTAACTGGATAAATAAAGGTTATATAAAAGTCACTGCCAAAAACTGATTGCGGCTTCTACCTTGTTACACGAATGTTGTTTGTGGCTCAAGATGACTTTATGTCATCCATGAGGGATGCATTTGACATATGTTTCACATATTATAGCCCAACAAGTTACTTATAGCAGTTTAAATACGAGCAATCAGTTTTTGGCAAATACCGGAAATCAGTTTTTGGCAGACAATCACTTTTTGGCACAACACCGGTCTAAATCCTCGGCCCGTTTTCCCAACGTTTGAAAGCGCCTCCGTCTTCTCCTTTCTCCGCGTGTTAATTGAAGCTAATGGTCTGAGCTCGATAAGGGCGGATTTCCCTTCCCTGTGGCCTGCAAACTGATTTTCTGATGAAATATTTCAATTAAAATATTGTCCAAGTCATTTCCACGCCTGTTACGACTGATGGTGGAGTCTCTGTTTTTCGATAAGGAGGTGGAGGAGGCTTAAAGGAATGAAAAATAGAGATGTCTGTTTCTCCAGGATCATGGCAGACGTCAAAATATACATAGAGTGTATTGTTGTTGTTTGTTTTTAGCTCTATCGAAGGGAAATCTTAATAGGCTACTGCAGTAGATAAATTGTTCCATTAAGAAATGATTTTCTGTGTCTGATGCGGAACAACACGAGTTCAGCCTCATCCAGGATCTTCGGGATGAGCTGGTGGCCAGAACACAGGGATGGAAATCCCCGCAGCAGCATCACTTTCTCAGTTCAAGGCTGGAAGCGGGGACGTCACAGAGTCCCCGCCCTGTTTTATACTGTTACACGTGCGGCGATATCCAGGTTTCATCGTCTGTGCATGCTGGGCAAGGGTTAAATTTGATGATCTGAATCCTCTCACACTCACATCCATTCATGAAGGGCTCAAATGCAAGAGGACACACACAAGGGTTATTAATGCTCTGTGAGTGAGAAATTATCCACCAGTTTAATGCTGATATCAGTTATGTAGATGGAATATTTTACAGTAGGTCGCAAACCTGCAAACATCGGGCACGCGCTTCCAACAGCCACTGCATTTATTCAGGTGACGTACCCTCCAAAATCCTCCACTCATTCAGCTTCCTGCAGATGCCACAGATGTGAGGTCAGGGGTGCTTTTCTCCAAAGAAGGGCTGAAGATGCGTTACACGAGTATAAATGCAGGTGTATCTTCACATTCTGGCTTGTCGTTGTCCCACGATTGATCAGGTGCCCAGTCTGCTGAGGTGAACCAAGAATGTGTCATTTCATTTCTCTACACACCTGGAGAACAGAGAACCTGAAACCTGCTCCACAGATCCGGGCCGATTCCATGAAACACGGAGTTAATAAAACTCGTTTAGTGCAAATAAATGAGCAGCTCATCCACGAGGTCTTTAATCGAGTAAACCTCTGATTTCAGCGTCTTTAGTGTGAGGATTTTCTCTGGGGGGGGGGTTTCAGCTGCACTTTCAGATTTTTCTAGCATCTTTGTTTTTTTATTTCTCATATTTTACAGATTAATTAATATATTTCAAAAGATAATAGGCCTACTTCCAGCCCACACTCAGACTCCGAGGCCCTGCACTGAACATGCTGAGCTGCTTCCTGTTAATATCTGTAAAATCTGTTGATTATTTCATCCTATATCCACGCTGTGCGGTTTTCAGCTTCAGCAGCGTATAAATCTATGATCTGTCACGGCAATAAATCTGATTAAGACTGAACTGCAGAAGAGGTAAACACGGCTACAGTCATCTGTACTCCTGCTGAGTCTTTACAGTCGTACTCGTCGGCACTGGCGGCTGTGATCCGCAGCAGACGGAGTTTAGGAGATTATTACACCTCCAAATAAACGTTTTGCTCTCTGAATCAGAACAGTTCAGGTTTTAAGGTGGAAGAAATGACTGCTCAGATATGCCAGATACAGAGTGTACAGGTCTAGTCTTTATCAATCTACCTGGTAATGTTTCGTTGTTTCCTGCATGTATGTAAAGGCTCCCTGCTTCAGACTGGAGACCCACGCTGAATCCCACACCTGAGACAGGTTGTGGCCCCGTCATGACTCTGAGCAAAGGAACAAAGTGGATGGATGCTCATGTAAGCTTTAGCTCTACAACTGTAGAGTTTATCTGGAATCTGTAGCTCAATAATAAGGTCTTTTTCCACCTTTCCCATCAAATTATAGTAATTGGCCGTCACTAAAATCGTAATTCCTCTGTAATTTAATTAATTTCTATTATTATATTTTGAAATTACAATGTAATTATACTTATGTACAATTAGGTAGCTACACTAGAGTAACAGTGACGGCAGATGGCTACCCCTCCCAGAGCCTGGTTCTGCTGGAGGTTTCGTCCTCTTAAAAGGACACCAAAGCGCTTGCTCATAATTGTCGGGCTTTTCACTTTTTTCTGTGTATTATTTAGGTCTTTAACTTAAAATATAAAGTACTTTGAGGCAACGATTGGTGTGATTTGGCACTGTATAAATAAAACTGAACAGTCTTGAATAAGGAGGTAACAAGTTAGATTTGTATAGAAAACAAGGAAATATCTATCTATTTTTCTATTATTTAACTGTCCTTTTTTAACTTATACTTTACTTCAAATTTACTTACAGTATAACTTTTAAGTAATTGTACATAAACATAATTAGGCTACATTATCATGTCAAATAAATCCTGGTTAATTACTCAGAAATAAAGCCCTTAGTCTCAAGCCAAATTATAAAGTGTTACCAAAGACACAGAGACATGTATGTATGGGGTCAAGTACTAACTCTGGGAAAAACGGGAAATAATCAGAAGCCACGAAAACCCCCCACAAAGAAACAAACTACAGAACGCACCAAAGCATGGATAAATAATCTAGTAAATTGTTGTTGACTCAAAAATCCGATGAATGCGCTCTCACTGGTCCGATCCCTGCACACAGAAATGTTTATCATAGCTGGAATTAATATTACAGAGTATTTAATATCTTCATCTTTTGGTTTTGGCTCGTGAGGGTTATTCTCTCTGATGAAGAGGAGGAGGTGCCGAATCAAAGTCATGAATATTTAAACTGCCTCTCAAAACAAAGATAAAGACATTTCCACGCAGACACTCGCGGTCATGTATCCTCCGTGACTTCATTGATGGAGCGGGTAAACACCGCCCCCTGCCCCCCCACCCCCCACGGTTCTGAGCCAAGAGGCTCTGCGGCAAAATGTCATTACAGAGTGCGCGCTCCGAGGAGAGGCTGCTGCGCTGTTTGCGCCGCTCTCCCACTTCTGCAGGACTTTTTCGTCTGATTTTATTTTCCGAGAAAGAAGCAGAGGAGAATGTCCACGGGTGATGATGATTCAGTGGAAACTAAAGTTTGTGTCACGTGCAGCACCGACTCCGAGCGCGAGCTCCTGCTACGTTTCTCCGTCTGAACGCTCCTGAACGCGGACAGCGGGCTTTGTGCAGCCTCAAGTCCTTCCTCTTCCGCGCCTGGCAGCACCCAACCTGTCCACAGGGCTCCCCGACACCGACTCCTCTCTGGCCCCCGTCATGGATGTGTTCAAGAGCCGACTTTTGGGAATTTCCGTGGCCGTGGCGCACGGCGTGTTCTCGGGCTCCCTGAACATCCTGCTGAAGTTCCTCATCAGTAATTATCACTTCGGCTTCCTCACGCTTATACAGTTTCTGACCAGCAGCACCGCAATGCTCACCCTGGAGACCCTCAGGCGGCTGGGGAAGGTCGAGATCCCCCCGTTCAGCCTGCAGCTCGCCAAGGTAACCAGTGTGACAGGAAGTCTCCACAAAGTGTCTTTATTCACTTTATTCATTTAGAGGCTCGCAAAAATGTAATATTTCTGTTATTTAGATCAAAACTTCACTATTCAAAATGTATTCATTATAAATACACAGATTCAAGTATTTATACTTAGTGAAGTAGTGAAATCAGTTTCACTACTTTTTTAACGCATTTTAACGGATTTTTCTCTAAATCCACGGTCACTCATTTAAACTGCAGTTTGTGAAAGTTACGGTTTGAAATAGAGGAAACTGCTTAATCATCGGCTCAGACCTGCCTCAATAAAACTAATGACTGAATGAAATTTGTTTTAGAGTGGAACATTTTTCTTTAATTACTGGCTGATTGACAAGATACATTAAAGAGACTGCAGTGATGGAACGGAATCATAATCTGGAGGAAGAGCGTAAACCTGAATATGGTACTTTTTCATTCATGTCCCCACTACAATAACTGTAATAACAGACTGTATATTCTGCATGGACTCATTGAGCTGTTACACACACACACACACACACACACACACACACACACACACACACACACACACACACACACACACACACACACACACAGTATAACAAAGATGGTTTTCCTTTAAACCCTGTAAGGTTTAATTCAGCAGTCTCTGGGGACGGGCTCAGTTTTTACTACTTCATCATTAAAAACAATGTAATTAGAATAAATAAATGACACCTGCTCAAAGCTTGTGTTTGCCAAAGCTTTTAGGAATAGGAGCTTTTCAGAAATCAACGACTTTTTTGTTCACAAGATTCTTTTTATTCATTAAAAACGTCCAGATCTGAGAACTGAACTCATCATACTGGATGCTTATAGTCTATTTATCTTTATTTTATTATTAATGTTCTTCTTCACTTCAGCTGTATCTTTGAGTTTAAACACTGTATTGGAGCTGCCATCCTCATCATTCATAATTAATGTGAGTTTTTACATAGAACAGGCCTCCCATATCTCACTCAGTGAAACAGGGTATAAACGAGGCATCAGAACAACACAGAGACACGACTGCGGTCATTCCACCTCTGCTTGCATTTGTACGATTCGCCTCCTCGACAGTGAAAAATGATGACAGTCGATGTACATTAAACAGAGGCTGTGGGTTAGAGTCCACTGAGACCCAAGGCCTGATCCGTCGAACACAACGAGTGTTTCTGGATGAAAGTACAAATACTACACGTTCAGGCACAGCACATTAACTCCAGCTGCACTCACTGCTGCTTTAGGAGGCAGATTTAGCTGAGATTTTTGGACTTCAGTGTAAATCTGAGGCATTTCTGTTTTGCTACATTTCAGGGGAAATGCTGTACTTAAAGTGGAGTTCTGAAGTATAGCGATTTACTGACACTACTACCATAAAAGTGGAGTTCTTTAGTGCAGTGCCCTCAGTGTTTTGGAGTGGTAAATACTGTGCCGCTCGAATATTATCCAGGTATCTGAATACTGACCACACTGCAGAAGCAGTGTCCGGTATCGTAGCTGTGTCCAAATTCAGGAACCACATCCTCCTGTGCCCGCATTTGTAGGCCAATTACATTACAGCGACACGACGAAGACTGCTCAAATTCGAAGACTCCGACAAATGCGCCCTTCATTTCCCCAGATTTGAAGGATGGGTTGGGTGTATACTTCGTGGCCCAACATATCCCAGAATTCATAGCACGGCCCTGCTCAGTTTCCAACAATGGCGGCAGCTAGTTAGTTTTAATATTACTCTTATTATTCTTTCTGGGTCACAAAATAAACGTTTAACATATTTTCAAGCGAGAATGTAGCTGTGTAAATTTTAAATATCTGCTCAGTTTATCAAGACACCGCATATTTTCAAAAGCGCTCCGACGTTTTCGGAGACGTCCGTTACCCACTAGCTCGATAGCTAGCCGGGGGCAAGGCTCACTAGAGCCGGTGAGAACACCGGACTCCCGGCAAATCGTTTTCAAACCCACCGCCGTCTTTCGCTACTCAGGTTAAACATGATATATAAGTCGCTTAGATAACTTAAAAATGTTATCGTTTGGCTTTTTTTTGGTTTTCATTTGTTCCTGAGTAAATCTGTTTGGCTGAGATTAAAGTTATAGTTTTTACACAGCTGAATAAACATCAAGCAGACAGCTGATTATCAGAAGTGTGAGATGCTGGAGAATATACTCCAGTGTCTTGTTATATTTTAGAGAGCAAGGAGCAGACGGCTGAGTTTATTAAACTTCACCGAAACAATCTGCAAATGTCATTAACATTTAATAAACTATCATCTTGGCTTTATTTTTAGTTAGCACACACCTTAAACACTTAAAGCTGTAAGCTAATGATAGTTATATAAGAGCAGATGCTGCTGGTGCAATAAGCTGTACGTTTTACCTCCAATGGATGATCTGATTAGTCGACTAATCGCAAAAATAATCGGTGACTAGTCGACTATCAAAATAATCGTTTGTGGCAGCGCTATGTAGATGCAAACAAGTTTCATTTTAGTCGCAGAAACATGGAAACACTTCAAGTCTGTTTCAGGCCTGAGAATGTGTGTTTGCATCAGCTTGAGCAGGAAGGAGATTTCTGTTATTGCTCCAGCACATTCAAGATACTCGAGTAAAGTGGTCAGGTCCTCAGTGAAGTGAATGTGTGTTAATGTGTCACCATGGATGCTTGTCTCTTCCTGTCTGTGCAGGAGTTTGCCTCAGTGTGTATCCTCTCCACGCTGCAGTCCACGCTCACGCTGTGGTCTCTGCGCGGCCTCAGCCTGCCCATGTACGTCGTGTTCAAGCGCTGCCTGCCACTCTTCACGCTCAGCATTGGCGTGTGCGTGCTCAGGAACGGCGTGCCGTCTGTCGGGGTGGTGACCGCTGTGCTCATCACCACCGGGGGAGCTGCGCTAGCTGGTGAGCACAAACAAACACTCACACACTTAGTGACAAACTAGTGCACTGAGGCAGTTTAAGGTGCTCAGGGTTCTGTACTGCCCATAGTCCTGTTTATGTCTTTGTTACTAACGTGCTAACAGGTTTTAGCCCAAGTCCAAGAATATTCCACATCCCATTAACGTGCTGACACACACTACCCCACCAGAGCTGCTTGTCCCATTGTCTATCTTTGCATCAAAATGCTTTTCTTCTTTCTCCCCCTTACACCCTTACCTGGTTGCCTTGGACAGCTGCCCTTATTCAAGTCTGGTTCTGCCAGAGATCTCTTCCTTGTAAAAGGCATTTCTGCATTTCCACTGTCAGAGTGCTATTTGTAGTGGATTGTCTCAATTTTGGGGAGTTAACATTTTAAGGTCTTTACTTTGCAATATAAAGTGCCTTGAAACAGATGTTGATTTGCAAAATTAAAAAAATTAAAGAGTGGAGGAGACTCCAGTCATGTCTATTATTGGCAGACTGGTCCACATAGCCTCCGTCTGATTACTTTAAACACCTTCTTAAAGAACAGAGGTGTTAGGATAGTTGCAAAAACATTTTGAATGCTTCTATATCAGTGCTTGTCAGAGTTTTAACATTTTTGGCTTTTCTTTATGCACCTTGGAAGTTGGTGAAGTTGTGCCAGGAACCTGTTTTCTTCTATTTTTGAGCAGCTCCCACAGTCCTATAAGCTGTTGGCTGGTTGGCTTGTAACACCCACATAGCCAAAGCGATGTGCCGTAAACAGATTCTCAAACAGCTTTTAACTTGTGTTGTGTTTGTGGGAAACAATCCCTCACTCTCTTATTCCTAAAGCACAAGTGTTTCAGGTCAACTCCATCTGTCCGTGGTCAAATGTCAAAGGTGTAGCGTGTACTTTTTAAAGAGCCTTCTCTTGCTGTTCATTCATCCCTCTGTTAACTTGTTTACTCTGCCTTTCCATCTTCTTTTAATGTATTTGTTTTTTTCATAAAGGAGAAGAAACTATTGAAGCTGATCCTTAAAAACAACAACAGTTAAAGCTGTTTAAACATTAAGTTATCTGTCTTATACAGATCTTTTAATCATCATTCTCAGCAGTAAATGTTGCCCTTCCATTAGCGATAACGATCCTGAAGTCATAAACAAAAACCTCCACGCACAATTCATTTCCTGGATTAATCCAGTCTGCTGGATGGGGGGTTGCTGGAACATGGACTGTGAACTCTGCAGAATATGAATCTAATGGACAGATTCATCATCCTGGGTTTTAATCTTCATGATAATTACCGCTTCTCGCAAAAAAATGTAAGATGTGCATTTTCCATGCGTCCCTTGTGGATTAGCCAAATCTCTGCAACATTTGGATTGTTTGTCACGTCAACAGTTTGCGTATGAGGCACATCTTTCAGCCATGATTAATATTATGGGGGAGATAGCTTATGACCCCTTCCCCCACCCCAAGTTTAATAAGCCTTTGTGATGGTTGATGTTGTTGTGCAGCGAGTCTTTTGAGCCGAATGTTTTTCAGGGTCTACTTCCTGTTGTATGTTGGCACATACTGTACCTCAGAGCCTTTATTCAGATTTTAAACTTTATTCTAAAAGTTGTAAAAAACATCACACATGCTTAACAAGGGGCAGATGATCACACCAGGAGCACACCTGTGTTTAGTTTGCATGGGGCTTTTATTTTGAAAATCCACTCAATTCTCTCTGCTGAGCTTCTGTGAAAATTATACCTGACCCCATTTTGAATCATATGAACTCAGAAAAGTGCTGGTGAGAATTTTGTGGATTTGTAAGTGCTTAGTGGGCACGAACGGCTTTGATGGCTGCCTGAGATGGAACAGGATCCCCATCCAACTTTACCAGCCCCCCTCTCATCCTTTATCAGGGATGCTACACTCGATTGTAACACCTAGGGGAACAGCTACACCAATTACATTGAGTTGAAAGATAATAGACCAACTGTGGCGCCTTATACGTGGTGAATTATTTTAGAAGTGGATAGTCATCTCTAAATTTGATTTAAAATAATAGAAAATGCAAATTATATATTCTCTCTGAGTTTAAAGGTGTTTTTATGATAACCCACTGAGCAATGTTTGCACATCCATGAACATATAAAGTAGCTTCTAATGGTTGTTTTATGTGCTTTTAGTGACATCAATTTAAGGAACAGCTAAACATTTTAATAAAAAAACGGATTTTATTAAAACAGCTGGTTTTTACAGCTGCTATAATATAACAATATAAAATGCCACAAAGCAACTCTTGTTGTGATTTGGTCCTGTTTAAATAAAACTGAATTGAATTTAAATGAATTGGAAAATTGGTCACATTCACTCTATCCTGGATTAACATCACTGAGGTGAGGAGGTAGTATAAAAATCCTTCCGCCTACCTGCAGGAATAAATCGTGCATCTATGGAGCTTTAAAGGTGCAAATGCTACAAATGGTTGGTGTTCACTGCTGCTGATCAGAGCGCATTCTGCACCATCACCAGTACTGAAGAATTTCTAAAAGGCTCACATAGAAAAGGGGCCGTGTGGAAGAAGAGCAACATTGTATCGCTGCAGATGATGATGATGGGCCAACAGAAGCATGCGACTGCAACAGTGGAAGTCGTTATGAGTCAGAACCTGATTCACTAAAGTTTGTGGTTTTTAAAAATAATTTTAATACCATCTTTCTCAAGTTCCTAATGAGTTTCATTGTAGTTTTTAGTCTTTTCCTGATTTCTACCAACAAGAAGCGTTTCTAAGTAACAACTTCTGACTTGCCAGCCCAAAGCCAATTACATTAAAAATATCCACAGTCACATGTATTATTGTGTGCTTTAAAAATGCAGCAGTTTTCTAACAGCAATGAGCACCACTTTCTCAAACACGAGGAACTTGTGCATTTGTAAGGGACAGTCAGCAGCAGTGGATGAATCCAAAGATGGAATATGTAAAAAAATGGAAGTGACTGCTGTGTGTTTGCCAAATCTGATGGGCAGGTTGACCAAGTGTATTGGTTGGTTTTCACTGATAACACGAGCACTGACATCACGCTGGCAGACGAGGCTTCAGTTAGTGTAGTTTGTTTTCAGTATGAGAAGCTTCCTTGTCAAGCTTCCAGCATACAGGCTCAGCACAGGATTAATTCCATCTTTCCTTCTTTATCATCTGTCCTCATTCCTCAGCTTTCCCACCTACAAACTCCCACAATCTCCCATCTTTTGATATCACAGATATGCTAAAACACAAGGAAACCTCTCAGACACAGAAGGAGAAGCTGTCTGAGAAATGCTGCTCAACATTTCACAGTAACGTTAAAGCTCTAGAACCCAATGCTGCAATGACACAGACAACGTCCAGATCCCAACACGATCGAAATGCTGTGGAATGAATGAATGCCTGCAAAATTCCTTCACAACCACATGAGAAAATAATGAATTCTTCGAGTATTTGTGCCCGAAGTTCTTTTTATAAGCAATTTAATTACAGGGTGTACTTAAGCTTTCCCCGGACAGTGTGTGGTTTCAGGTTACTATAGCAAATTACCCATCAAATAAACAGACGTCTTGATGAATAAAAAAAAAAAAAAAAATCATCCATTTAACAAAGCACAAAGCTGCTGGGAATTGCTGTTGTGAAGGGACTGGACCCAGTCTACCATCTCTTCCTGACCGGAAGTTGTTTTGACTTCCTAAACTGATCCAACAAGCCCCGCCCTTCAATGTTGGGACGTAGACTTAGCGGGCATCTGAAGTAAGGTGCAGTTGGCACTCGACAGGGTGCTATTGTTTGTTGCCCTGTTACAAAAAGTTGTATTAATATTGATGTAGGCTGTGGATAAAACATACCATATCCCAGTTATACTGAACTTAAAGTTCAGAAAAATATCATGTAAATAAAATCGAGAGAAACTTTACAGATGTTGAAATAAAAAAATGTAAAAACTTGATTTAAATTCTTTCTCCGCAGGTGCCGGTGATCTCACAGGTGATCCCTTTGGTTACGTCACCGGTGTTTTAGCCGTCATCATCCATGCCTCCTACTTGGTTCTGATCCAGAAAACCAGTCTGGACAGCGAGTATGGACCGCTTACCGCACAGTACGCCATCGCCATCATGGCCTCACCGGTATGGAGTGGTGTATTTTCAAACTTTACTGCCATCGTTATTCTCGCTTCTCATTTTGTATTTTTATCGGCTTCTCTCAGGTGCTGCTGGTGTGCTCCTTTATTTCTATGGATGCCATCAACATTTGGTCATACAAGGGCTGGACGGACCCTCACATCACGGTCATCTTCATCTTCTGCATCTTCATTGGCTGTGCCATGAACTTCACCACGCTGCACTGCACCTACATCAACTCGGCTGTCACCACCAGCTTCGTTGGTGTGGTCAAGAGCATCGCCACCATCACCGTCGGTATGTTGGCCTTCAGTGACGTTGCACCCACCAGTCTTTTCATTGGCGGTGTGGTGGTGAACACCATCGGCTCCATCACCTACTGTGTGGTTAAATACTACGAGACAAAGAAGAAGAGCTCGTACGAGGACCTGGAGGTGGCGGGAAAGGACAACGGGCTGCCGGGCAAGCCTTACAGAGAGAAACCTCCGCTGGACGGGAGCGGTCCCACTACAGGATCTGATCCAGAGCAGCCAGAGACAGAAGGAGTGCCGAGCAGTGACGACAAGGAGGAGGCAGCAGCCACGGCCCATTTGGCTAACGGACAGTTGTGGACGGGAGAAGGTGAGAAAGGTGTCAATTCTCATGTCATGACAGAAAAAGAGGCACTGGAGATGCAGAGGGAGCACCTCCACAAAGAGAACACCACTGCTGCCACGTCACTCAGTGATAGCTATGTCGGAGTGTGGAGGTCCATCAGACATCTGCAGTTCCTAAAGAAAGACCCCTTGATCGAAAACATGGAGCAGCAAAGTCCGTGAGGGTGGGACTAAGAGCCGAACTAAAAAAAAAAAAAGGAAATTAATAAAACGTCAAGGAAACCAGAGAAGAAGAAAATGACTGAACCTCTACTGTATGTACGCCAGGAACCTCTTAGTGCTTACTGAATGCTCGTTGGTCGTGTTCACTGCTGTTGCTTCAATTACCTCGACGAGATCTTTTGTGCCAAAAACTCTGTTTCATCACACAGAAGTCTGAGTGCTTTATTTCTTTGTTGTTTATGAGTGGTGGAGAAAAGTGGATGAAGAGCTTTGGGCAGAGCTGCCCGTCAGTGATAAATTCTGCCTCTCGTGTCCCTCGGCTCAGCGGTGGGGTGGTTGGGGCTAGGCAGCGTGATGTGGATTGCGTCTCCAGCTTGCAGAACAAGAGCAAGCCTTGTAGAAAAAGAGTGCATCTTGTGCAAACTTGAAAATCACACCCATCAGGGAGGAGCTGAACACAACTAAAGGTTTCTGTTTTGTGCTTTGATCTTGTTTCTGATTGGCTGTGGGCATGCGAGCGACTCTATGGCTGTAATCACTCCGGGTTTCTTTGAGTTCGTCCAGCTCAAACTCTGCAGGTCTACGGTCACATTTTACTGCTGGTTTCCTGTTTCTGTGTTTACTTTAGCAACATTAAGTGAAATAATAATCCTGTCATTTCACGCTCCGCTTCTGTCTCATTTTCTTTTCTGTGTCTTTTCCTTAATTTTATATATGCGTTGTTCTTCTACTGGTGGATGTTCACAGAAAACGGCCAAAGTTTCAGAACTAATGTTGGTGTATGTAAAGGTGATCTCTGTGAGAGGAGAGCTCAGACTTCAGAACTGTTTTTTCTATCCTTGGATCTTTATGATGTCAGTGAGCGCAGATATTCCTTGTATGGTCATCTCAGCCTTTCAGTACAGGCGTTGAGCACAGAAGCCCAACTAGCTATGCTTATGCATTTAACGACAGGGACAGAGAGAGAGAACTAAAAACACTCCAATAGCTTCTTTAAACAGGATCAACTGAAAAACTGCACCATGGCCCAAAAGGAAACACAAGAGCATAATGGCCGTTTTAAACACTTGTATTTATTTTTCATTTTATGCTTTTTTTTGTCAGCTAGGTACATTAAAAAAGGTTTCTTTTTGCTTTATATATTATAAAACAAGATGTTTTCAAATACAAGTAATTACAAGTTTACACAGTATGAATACAATTAAATACAGCTGCAAAAAATGAGACATTATAATTTGAAGCCTTATAGTTCTGATTTCCACTTATTTCACTTTTGAGTCCTTCTTCAGTGACACAATGATTTTAAGTTCTGGTTGCACTAAACAAGCTTTGTGAAGTTCTCATTGTTTCCAGAATTTTTATTTGACGTTTCAAAGTCCGCTGGAGAAATAATTAAAATAATTTTAATGTTGATTTCAGTTCATGTCGAGGCTTGATGTAATTATGGACTGTGATTCAGGTAGCACGCACCACACAGCATAACGTGCTTAAGTGAAAGTACCTTTTCTTCACTTGTCATCACACCAGTGTTATTACAATGACTGGACCGAGCAAGGATGTTCTTCAGGCTAGCTTAAGAAGGCTTTTTCCCAGAGATGTATCTAAGACTATCTAAGACTTATTTATGAGGCTTTTTGTGCCATTTGACTATGACTGGGTGCAGGGTCGGGTGGCTTTAATATTGATGTCTCTTCTTCATCCATAAGGAAGTTTATTTACCAGCAGAGTAGAATGAAAATGAGCAGTTCAGTACACCTAACAATCTGAGATTGATCATCTTGACAGAACAGCTGTAATTTGATGACAGCACTTAGTTTTACTGCGGCGCTTCCCCTGAAAAGCGTCTTGGCTCCACAGATCGCACTGTGAATACTTTTTTATTATTTCTACCTCCAGTAGAAATTCGTGCCCACGGGGAGGTCTGTGCAGAGGCATCTGGCACAAAGAAGCCTCCAGTGGCTTTTGTGATATGCATATGAATCCCTTAACGCACACCTTGCTGGAGATTATTTCATTCTTCAAGCCTTCCTAATATGTTATTTTGGGACGGGATTACAAATGGCTCGGGAAAAGATTTGTAGGAGGTGTAAGAAAACGTGGCTTCATGATTAACTGTTGTTCGCCAGATTGGCGTGATTGGATTTGAAGAGAATACTGGTTACAAAGAATTTAATATAATCTGCTTTAAAAACACAAACTGTTCCTCTGACAGCCTCAATAACATCATGGGAGCTAGAAAGAAACAGTGACATGTGCCCCACAGTGTCTGCGTGTGGGTTATGGATAATCAACAAAATAAAAACAGTGAAATCATTTGAAGAAAGCTCATTTTTGCAGTCAGTGACTGTTTGGTTGTGGTGTGATTAGCTCTGGCTTTGCAGAGTAGAACAACAAGCCCAACCTTCCACTGCTCAAAGGTTCAGAAAAGAAACTAAGGAAGCAAAACTATCTGGCCTTGGTGCACCAGAAAACTGGAGAGGCTTGCTGCTCTCCTCCAGGCGATTCGCCGACAGTTTCTAATGAAATCGGTGAAAATCAGCCGCTCTGAGGGAGATGTGTGTGCCACTGAGCCGACCACACGTCTCAAGGAATTATTCAAGCATCCTCCACATGTGGGCTGAGCCGTTGTGGGCAGACATTTTATAGAGCTTGATGCTAATGATCACATCTGTTCCACTAAATATAACAGCAGATACCAAAGTTTAGTTAAATAACCTTACATAATCTTTTTTTTACATTTACTATTTTATGAAAACATGTAGAAATATTAACAGGAACTTAAAGAAATAGTTTTGGAAGCTCTGTGGATCTAGTCCAGTATCAGTCTCTGTCACGAGGTGCTCAGCATAGCTTATTATTAATATTGCAAGCAGATGGAAACAGCTAGCATCTGCTAAAGCACAGCTCACTGACATGTCGTTTGAGAGTGACTGTGCTCAACATTTTAACATGAACGTGAAGAAACTTTGCCAAAGCAATTTAATTCCCTGTAAAAAATATAGCTTCTGTTTTATTTGTTTATGCTTGTGTAGTAATATAAAAGATAAGATGGTTGTAGGCTGTAACTAATATTATTATTAATAGAAATCCAAAATCATAACTTCTGCTGACGTCTTGTTGTGTTGAAGATAAAAGAGGCAAATCTTTAAACAACGAGACACTAAAGGAAGAGAAAATCTGAATCTTTGTGTAAAAGGTTTATGATACAGTGAACTTTTTCAACACTTTTTGATTATTCTTCCACAAGTTGACTGATTAATCCTAATGTTTTTAAACCACTTGGTTCAAAGGCTGGAAGAATCTTATAAATCTACTAACAACATTTAGCTCGGCACCTGGAGGTGACCTCTTAAAACTACTGACGTCTTTAGAAAGGCACTAACATCAGCACGTCTGTGGTATCACAACATGTTTACTGTTGTGAAAGCTTCACAATCCTTTGGTAAATTCAGCTGCATTAAACACTAACCTGATACTTCTGGTTGAAAGTTTTGTGTTTCTCCTTATCTTCTCTTTTGAGCTTTCCTAGCCTGGATCTTTTCCTGCCTCTGTTGTTTCCCAACAGAGGCAGGAAAGGACTTATAGAAAATGTCTCTGTGACACCTCTAGAGCTGAAAAGCTGCAAAGGTTAGCTTTAACGGCGTCCCTGCAATCAAAGCTGAGCTACAACAGAGACACAAAGACTATTAACACAAACGGGGAGCATTTATCTGCTCTTGTCCAATCTTAGGCTCCTTCACAAAGGAGGAGCTTCAGGCAGGGTGAATTGTGTGAAGAGAAGAAGCTGTCAACCTCTGGTATAGATCGATATTGATTTCTTCCTCACACTCTGCAAACTTCATTTAATGCTACATGAGATGTGATGTCCCCCGGAGCTGCAGAGAGCTGGGTGTGGGCTCTCTGAAGGAGCCTCGCTGAGGTGCCTTGTCGAGATTTAATACTTCAGAAAAGATAAATATGGTTGAAAAAGCAGGACATGTGGATTATTTGTTGGTTTAAAGGTGTCTAGGGGTGATAATGACTCGAAAGCATGAACAATTAGAAGCCACAAAGTGCATGAACGTGTTTGCTATGTAGAGTTTTACAGTTCTTACATTTGAAAATAAAATCTGAAAAACAACCTGAGGCCAAATTAGCACAATAGGCTTATTATTGGTCTTAGCAGGTTAGTTGGTTGTACTATAGTATGTAAATTGTTACCTATGAAAGGTGAAACAGAGTTTGTTTGCTTCCCACTGATTTCTGTCTCAGCATGTAAATCAGGACAGAGCAGGTCAGCCGAACATGGGAAATCCTAAATTCTGGCCGAGTTTAATTTAATATGTGGAAAAAGTAAATCTTACAGTCATTAAAAGTCTCTTATGTTTCCTTTAACTAGAGCTGGATCACTGAAAGATTTTTAGTGAATCTGAACGGATGCAGTAAAATCCAGAACAGCTGAAACATCTGTATGGGTGGCTTTTTGTCACTGTTAGTCTTGTATTGTTGTCTGTGAAAGTACTGTGTGCAACCCCTCACCATCACCATCACAGGTGGATGGAATACTGAGTAGGTCTCTTGTCTATCCCGGGTAAGAGCATTTATAAAAAAAGTAAACAACAGAACCATAAAGACACAAGTCAAAAAAACAGGACGTCTGAGCAGTGATGGAGACATTAAGACTGTAGTTCTGAGTCTTTGCACTTTATTCAGTATTTTCTGACTTATTTACAGTATCTTTCTACTAATGCTTTCACTTCCTGAGTAGGTTTAAGGCATTGCAGGCACATGAGAAGTCTGTAGTGACAGATCCCTAACCTGTCTCTGGCATCAGATATGTGTTTTGCAATGTTTTTTTAACATCTGTCCTGAACCTTTCGCTCAACTGAAATAATTCCAATGCAAAAAGAGTTACAATATTTTGAACGAAAAGTCTGACCTAAAACCAATCGGTTGTTGCCTTAATGCCTTAAGGCACAATGTTCCAGTCTGACTCTCCCAACACTGAAACGCCTCATAATACCATCTGTGTCTGGTTTCTGGAGGTTTGTGGGAGTTTCCTTTCCTGAAGAGCCCGTTTCTTCATAATCCATCCAAGATCATGTCACATCTTTTAGTTTTAAACCACAGTGTGTATCAAAAACAAACCATCAGGTGTGAAGTGGGACACAGCAGCATGTTGGAGTTGTGACAAACAGCCCGGTGTCATGAATATTGTGAAAAGAGCTGATGTCTTTAAAAAAAGAGATGTGATGTGTGTTGTGCATGAAAAGTGAGAAATATTTTCTGTCTTTCTATAAAAGAGCTGTCATGTTTTTCTGAAATAAAGCCAGTCTGATATTTCAAAAGATTGTCTCTGGTTCAGGAGGGGCTTGGCATCAGGGGCAGCTACAACTCTTTCCCTGCAGATGTGGTGTGGCTCTTAGTGCACCTACACAGGCCTTTGTCCACTCCTTGTGAACCTCCAGTTTTCTAGAAACTCCTCTCACATGTTTCCCTCCCACTCAACTTTCCTATAACAAGCTTTAAGATACCTTTGTTGAGGAGCGTCGATGATCATCGCCAATGATTCTGGTTACGTACACCAAACTAGACCCAAATATTCTTTTTTGGGAGATACTGTATTAAATAAAATGTTACAAATACAGAATTTACTAAAGTGTAGGAGAAACAAACTTCCTTATTATGTTGAATCTTTTGAGATGCACTAATATGTGTAATTGTAGTGGAGATATCATCTGAATTTCAGGAGCGGGACCACTCCTCCTTCACGCCCCCTCTGGCCTCAGGCTATAAAACCCCCCTTCTCCAATACCTGCAGTTCTCATTTTTATGCCCCACCCTGCCCCCCCTTTTCTTTCCTCTCTTCTCCTCTCCTCTCTTCCTTTCCTCCATTTATTTCTCGTTAGTACATGGGAATCTGCCTGGACCGAGAGCCGTCGCCAGTCCCCTTCAAGGCCTTCCCCAAACCACAGCACTATTCACACTTCCTCATCCCTCATCTCTCATCGTTACCAAGGATGTGGTTCCTGCTAGTGAAAATAGAGATAAAAGTTCCCAGTTCTAAACAAATATTCAATTAAAAACCTAAAATTAAGTCCTTGCAGGCTTTAGGTAACTTATTTGACATTAGTGCGAAACTGGGAACATGTTTGTCTGTTGTATTAATTTCCTTCCACTCTTGGAGAGACTCCATGATTAATTTACTTACAAATCCCTTGTTTAATTAATTTGAGTTATTGGAGTTTGCTGCTTAGGCTGACACTCTGGTTTTTAATTTAAACAGAGCGTAAAGGTGAAAACATAAGCAGCACACACATAGGATGGAGTTGGGAGTATATTAATGTCTCCTACAAGCTGGCAGATTCAGCTGAAATAATCCATTCAGAAGTAAAACGTCCAAATCACGTCAAACCAAGTTTAACCTGGAAGAGTTCCTTAAATGGTCCTCGTAAATATAGTCCAAGAGTACACAAACACGGAGGCAATGCATGCTGGTTTGAAAATTATATTTCAGCCATGGTCAGATAGTAACACATGCAGAGGCACAGCTTTTATTTATATCGTGTTCATGTTTCCTTCTTTATTTGAACACGATTTTCATTTTTGTGTGCGATGAGGTGAAAGAACCATCAACGTTTCAATTTCAACGCTCACTCCAAAGAAAACTGAAAATCTTTTTTCTACACCAACAAATCTCCCCAGTGGGATGAAACCCTGTTCACAGAGGCATGTACACAGCAGTGTTTTCATTAGGAGACCTTAGCGAGGAACGAGGACCACCACGCAGGAAACTGATGCACAGATTCACATGGAAGCTCAGGGACAGGCTCATATGGTTTTATTATTTGGTGTGAACCATTATGTAGCTTGAGCTGCTGTATGTTTTGTATGTGCTATCAGTGGTCAAAGCATGATGTTTGAATCATGTTATGAAAACAAAACTTTCAGGGATCTTTGCTGGAATCTTGTGACTCGTTATCTGTTGACTGATCCTTTCCCCGAACTCCTCATTTAACTTCCAGTTCTCCAACCTCACCTGACTATTGAAGGGATGAATGAGGTAAAGCCATCCCTGGGTTGTGATGACTTATCCTTCACCTGTGTGCTCCGCCTTCCCACCTTTTCTCACAGGGTTTGTGCAGGTGAACAGTGCTGGGTGTCAAACTGTTTTCCTGTTACTTGCCCTACATAAAAATGACCCAGCATTCCTTTTTTATGGGCAAAAATCACTTGATCTTATTTCACGAGGAAGACAGAATAGAAATGGCAGACCGAACTCCAAGTTTGTCGAAATAATTGTAATCTATTGAATGTCGGTACAAGAACATGGCAGAAAAGATCAAACTGTCCTGTCCAGAACCAATGATCTGTCACTGAAAACGCGACCTCCACCTACCTGGGAGCAACCCATTATCTACGTCAGTAGTGTGACAGTTGACCCCAACCAGTTGACCAAAGTTCAACAAAAGCAGAGATAACTGAGCCTGAGTCACTGTGCTGTCATCTTTATGCTAACGCTTATGTAACCTGGACGTGTGTCCCTCTATCTATAAAGAGATGATCTATACTGCTCGCCCAAGTGCAATGTCTACAATATCCGAATCTAGGTTTGGGAAGGAGATTGGCGGTAGCAACTCTGTAAGAGCAATGAGACTTCCAACCCACATAACACGCACGACCACAGGTTTATGAAACAAAGTTTGCTTTATATATTTCCTTTTGGATCAGTTCCCTTTGCTCATCCTCAATGTAGGGATACCTTCAAATGCAGTAACCATCTCAAATGCATCACAAAAATAATTGAAACAATCAAAATAGATGTAAGACAAGAAACACAATATTTCAACACCCCAAAGAAAAGGAAAAAGAAAAGAAAATAGCATGTGAGTGTCCAGTTCCTTATGGTGTCAGTTTATTCAGTTACCCACTGTCCTGGGTTAAGAACTGAAAACGACCTGAATCTCAGGCGGAGAAAAAGTAGCAAAAGAAAATGATAAGGTATCTCTCAGGTGGGCTTCCTTTTGTTTTTTTCCCTACCGCCCTCCTGGTACGGCAGGCATCAACGTGTCGGCGTCCTGACACAGAGAAGGCCTCCACAGCAGCAACAGTGTCTTAGACCCACGATACCAGCTCCTCACTTGGCACCCATGGAACTGTACCTCAAAAAAAAACCAGTCTGCACACAAATATGCAGAATGTTAGATGTCCACATTCCTTAAATGTCCTTGTTCCTAATGTCCTTGGTTCTTTTGAAATATTAAAATAAATCTGCATCTTGTGACACATTAAAAGTAAATACACCGTATTACTGTGCATCACCCGCAGTTACAGTAACAGCACAGCTATTGCACGTGAACTGCGCATAACCACTTAGCTGGCCGCGGCTGAACTAGCAGGCCCAAGAAAGTAAAACACTAGACACTCATAATAAACAAAACTGTCACAACATTGCAATACTATGAAAACACATCTTAAACATCATTAAACACATTTACTACTATTCTGACTGGTTAGTTATTTTTTCCAGTGCATTGAACTGCAATAGCGGTGCTAAGTGAGCTAGGCTAACTCACCAGAATAGTTCAAAAAGTTCAAAGAAATACTCCTTTCAGGTAGGTACCCGTCTGTGGTTCACCGCTAACGACAGCTCTCTCACAAATGTTAATTAAACCTCTTTCCTCTCTTTCAACTGGAAAAAACCGTGCTCCGCGGCAGCATGGAGTTTTTCCTTGCCGTCCTTTTTCCTCTACACCACACCTTCACGCGCACGGAGCCGCAGATGGTGCCTTCAGGGCAAGCCCGGAAATTAAACTATAAGACAAGGACTACGATGCATTCAAAGAACCCTGTACTTCTGATTGCTGTAAATCTTACCAGGGTTACATTCTCCCCCTCTAGACTGCATGAGTCCCAGCATGCATACCTGCCCCTACCGGTACAGACACATGTGAAATAGCAGCCCCTAAAGCCTGAAAGAATGAACTAATGGCCAAGGTTAAAGGCTCCCCCAGCTCATCGTAGGTGAGTTTCCGAGGCGGACGTCTCTCCCTAGTAGAACGCTGGACACTTGCGTTCTCGGACTCTTGACTCTCAGATACTACATTGTCAGTGTCTGCAACTACAGGGTCTGTGGTGATGAGATCTGTGTTCTCTTCATCAGGTGAGATTTGTGTCACATCAGGTTCAGGAATATCAATGACAATATGGTCCGGAGTCCTACAGTGTGAAGTAGGATGTGTAACTGAACCACTATTCTCAGAGCTAACATAAGGAGTTCCTGGTTGAAGCTCGTGAGTAGGTCTTTCAGGTAAGTGTGCGGAACTTTGGGGCACAAAAGAAGGGGTGTCTGGGTTTAATACCCTGGAAACTGGCTGAGGCTCATTGAAGCCTCCTTCCCTCTGCAGGAAAGGACCCTTCGTGATGATTTCTGGCATCCATGTATTAGGATACAGTTCATCTTCATCACTGTACGACTCGTCCTCCTGACAATCAGTGTCCCCTTGCACGCCTTTTGTTGTTTTGCCCCTCAGTCTCATTTTCCTCGATGCGTCAGTGGAAGAACTTTGCTCTCTGATCTCAGTTACAGGTAGGAACCCGCACGGCAAAAGAAGGTCTCTATGCAACGTACGGTGTGGCCCCTCCCCTGTCTCAGGCTTGACTACATAAACAGGACTGTCGCTAATCCGTCTGACAACAACATGGATTTTCTGTTCCCACCGATCTGCCAGTTTGTGTTTCCCCCTGATATTCACGTTTCTCACTAAGACCCTATCCCCTTCTAAGAGTTCAGCTGCCCTGACCTCCCTGTCAAACCTAGCCTTGTTCTTCTCTCCCATCTTCTTGGCATTTTTAGCAGCTAATGAGTAGCTCTCCTGTAGGCGTTGACGAAGGCCCTTGACATACTCTGAGTGGGTCTTGTGACTTGCCATATCAGGTTGGATTCCCAGGACAAGATCAATCGGCAGTCTGGGCTGCCTACCAAACATTAGTTCGTAAGGCGAATAGCCTGTTGTACTGTTTCTCGTGCAATTGTATGCGTGGACCAGAGGTTTGACAAAATCTCTCCAATGATATTTGTCTCTCTCTTCCAGGGTCCCTAGCATACCAAGGAGGGTCCGGTTAAATCGTTCCACTGGGTTTCCCCGGGGATGGTACGGGGTGGTACGAACTTTGTCTGCTCCAATCAGTGTGCAGAGTTCTCTGATCGTCTTAGACTCAAAGTCCCTGCCCTGGTCGCTGAGCAGACGACTGGGGAACCCGTAGTGAACAATAAAGTTCTCCCATAAAGCCTTCGCAACAGTTCTGGCTTTCTGATCCCTAGTCGGCACCGCCACAGCAAATTTTGTAAAGTGGTCGGTGATGACTAAAATGTTTCTCGTGTCTCTATCATCCGGCTCAAGGGATAGATAATCCATACAAAGAAGTTCAAGTGGATAAGTAGCAGAAATGTTTTCCAAAGGCGCGGCCCTCTGAGGCACAGCCTTCCGCCTGAAACAGCGTTCGCACTTTTTGCACTTCTCCTCGATGTCTCTGGCCATTCTCGGCCAGTAGAACCTGGCACGAGCAAGCTGAAGTGCACGCTCAGAACCGAGATGGCCAACATCATCATGCACTCCTTGCAGTGCCCTCTCTCTGAACTGTTCGGGTAAGACCAACTGATACACCAGTTCGCCTCGCTCAGACCACTTCCTGTACAGGACACCATCCCTGAGTTCAAGCTTTTTCCACTCCCTAAAAAGAAGTTTGACATCGGGATGTTCAAGGTTTGTCTCTCTGAAACTGGGTTTTACAGCTCTCCTCACAAAGGTGATGACACGTGAGAGAGACGGATCATTATTTTGAGCATTACACCAGTCAGAGTTAGCCATGGATGGTAAAGTGCCCTCATCGAAAACATCAGGCACTACAGAAGGGTCGACAACAAGAGACTCCGCAATGACAGGCTGCTCTGAATGAGGGTGACGTTCATCTTTAACCATCACAAGATGACGTTGACATAATGCAGAGAACACCTCATGATCCATGTCATCTCCTGCTTCCATGAACCGTTTTTTCATGTCCTCTATTCTCTCTCTTTCTTTAGTGAAAGCTTCATCCTCAAGAGGCGGACCTTGAGGCCGCCGGGATAACCCATCTGCATCGCGGTTGGCCTGCCCTGCTCTGTACTTGATGGTAAACTGGTAAGTAGAAAGAGCGGCTAACCAGCGATGACCAGCAGCATCTAACTTCGCAGATGTCAAGACGTATGTGAGGGGGTTGTTGTCGGTAAGCACAGTGAAACTTGACCCATAAAGGAAATCACTGAACTTTTCACAAACGGCCCACTTTAAGGCCAAGAATTCGAGTTTGTGCGTAGGGTAGTTTCTCTCGCTCTTGGAAAGACCTCGACTGGCATACGCAACAACTCTGAGCTTCCCCTCCTGCTCTTGATAGAGCGCTGCCCCCAATCCATCGCGACAAGCGTCAGTATGTACAACATATGGTAGTTGTGGATTCGCAAAAGCAAGGATGGGCGCAGACGTCAGTTTCTTGATCAGGGTTCTGAATGCACTCTCACACTCCGAAGTCCACTCCTCACCGAGCGGTGCATTAGGGCTCACAAGAGTCGTGAAGCGTTCCCTCTTGTACACTTTGCCCCTTTTCTTTGGTGGATAGTAGCCTGCTGTCAGGCTATTAAGAGGTTTGGCTATCTGGGAATATCCTTCGACAAACCGCCGATAATACCCAGCGAAGCCTAAGAAACATTTAAGCTCTTTCCTATTTGAAGGACGAGGCCAGTCTCTCAAGGCGGATATCTTGTCAGGGTCAGTATGAACTCCTCGTGCATCCACGACATGACCAAGATACTTTACTGACGTCTTAAAGAAGTGACATTTCTCCGGAGAAAGCTTTAGACCGAAATCTTTAAGACGGTTCAGCACCTTCATGAGTCGTGCTTCATGTTCTTCCAATGTGTCTGAAAAGACAATCAAGTCGTCCAGAAACACCAATACCTCATTGAGATGCAAGTCACCGACACACCTTTCCATAAGGCGCTGAAAAGTGCTTGGTGCGTTCGTGACACCCTGAGGCATGCGATTGAATTCAAAGAAGCCGAGGGGACACGTGAAAGCGGTTTTAGGCTTGTCTTCTTCGGCCATCTCAACCTGGTAATAACCAGATTTAAGGTCCATGACGGAGAACCATTTAGCACCGCTAAGGGCAGCAAAGGTCTCCTCAATGTTCGGAAGAGCGTATGCATCTCTGATGGTTCGAGCATTTAGCTTCCTGTAGTCGATGCATAACCTGATAGAACCATTCTTCTTCCGGACCAAGACCACTGGGGATGCAAAAGGGCTCTGTGACTCTTTAATGATTCCTGCATCAAGCAGTTCTTTAAGATGCTCCTTGACTGCCTCCCTGTCACTGGGATGAATAGGCCTTGGCCTCTCCTTAAAAGGAGTCTCGTCATGTAGCCTGATGTGATGTTTCACTGCAGTGGTGTGACCATATGACAGGTCATCCACAGCAAAGACTTCTGGAATAGATCTAAGCTTGGTGGTGATACGATCTTTCCATTGTTCAGATATTGGTGAATCATCAAGATTGAACTCGAGGTTGTCACTGTCAGGCTTATTGTGATGAGAGTCACCTTTCACTGGTCCAAGTGATGTGACCTGCTGAGCTGCACATATTTGAGCAATGATGCATTTTGGCTGCAGCGTAACATCATGGTCACTAAGATTGCGCAGGACGACCGGGACCTTGCAGCTAGACTTAAATGGAATGTCCATCAGAGCAGCTTCAAGGAACACGCCACCTGGCAACCTGTGATGTTCATTGGGTTCAAGCACAAATGTGGTCTGACTGTTCCTTTTCAACCTGACATCACCTGTGATGCAGCACTTTTGTTTTGCAGGGATGGTGATGGGGTTTCCACCATGTAACCTGACAGGATGAGCATGGTTGTTGAGGTCATGGATCTGGGCAATATGCTGGAAGATCACTGCAAAATCTCTAGAGAAGAGTTTGCAAACAACCTCTGGACCATCCTGTTCAAGTACTTGTTCATAAAGTCGTAATAACACATTGGTACCAATCAACAGGGGGGTCCTGCTGTTGAACTGACACTCTGGCACCACAAGTGCTAACACGACTAGCTCCTCTTTCCTGCCAGGAACAGACAGCGGGAAAGTGACACGCGCTTCTATGTAACCAAGATAGGGGACCTGCTGTCCACCTGCTCCTTCGATTTCAAGAAGGGCATGAATTGGATGTATAGGTAAGTGAGACAGATGGTTCTTATGGAAACACTCGGACACTGTTGTAACTTGTGAGCCGGTGTCCATTATGGACTCACACTGCACACCCTCAAGAAAGACAGAAGCCGCACAACGAGGACCTACAAGCCCTGCAGGTATAGATCGCTCTGTGCAACAGTAGGTTTCAGTCATTGTGTGGGTTATGACTTTCTTCTGTGTTCCAGCACCATCAACTGATCTGTTGGGACAGGGGTTATCATCAACTGCAGCTCCTGGACGTCCCACTACAGGAGCTGCTACTAGTTTAAAGTGAATGGGGAAGCAGCCTGCTGAGCTAAAAACTTATCCTGCCTCTCCCGGAGTTCTGCATTTTTCTTGCGAACCAGTGCGGGGTTGGGTTCATTCGAGCAATGAGCAGCAATGTGGTTGTCTTCCCCACACTTAAAACAAAACCACGGCCTCGGCATTCCAGGCACCTTAAGGCCCCTCTTCATGTTACTACTACTGATTGCAAAGCAGTCGGTCTTTTCAGTACTCTCTCTCTGATTTTGTGCTAGTTTTTCAACTTGCTTTGTCAGTTCAGCTATCTTGTTCTCAATATCAGAGGTTTCATCTCGCTTTGCTTTTACCACTAGGGGAGGATTACTATCATGAGTGAGGCTCGGTGGCTTTTTGTTTAGCTTTTCCAACTGTTTAGTTAGCTCATTTACTTTCTTTTCAAGCTTTGATGTCTCATTCGGCTTTGAGTTAGGCAGTGGGACAGGCTCACAGTCATAAGAGGGCATATCAAAAACATGGTGGGCATACATGTTAGCTTTCGAAGCACCTAAATGCTTTTTCATCCTATCTAGCTTTGTGGAACGGCGGTCTTCCTCAGTCCTCAGCATGAGGAGGAATTCAGGAAATGTTGGTGGATTTCCCTTTTTGCACTCTAACTGTAAGCCGATGATGATGCTCTGATCCCAACAGCCCCTACAAAACTGTCTGAGCAAATGATCATTGGAATTTCCAGCTGAGGCTCCCCCTCTAGAAATTGCTCTTGTGAGGAGGCTATGGAGCCTGTTCAAGTATGCTGATGGCTTCTCTCCACTATCTTGGTTAGAGCCGAGAAATGCCGCAAACAACTCCTCTCCATCCTCCACAACACCAAAAGCAGAATCAAGTTGAGTGATGTAGACACTTGGTGGTGAAGAGATGCCAAGAGACTTCACAACATCAGCTGCTGGACTCAGCAAGCTCTCAAGAATCCTTCTCACCTTGTGAGCATCATTCAAGGAAGGATCGTTAAGGAGAAGATCAACTTGGGTGTGCCATGTTTCGTAGTCCACCTCACCGTTTGGCCTTGGCATCCGCCCAGAGAAGGTGCGCAACCTTATTTGTGGGGATGGTGAAGTGGTGGACTCACTTCGGATGACATGCTCCACAATCACTCTCTGGATCTGGGGGGGGTTAAAAACATCCTCACTGATGTGGACTGGGCTCGTTGGTAAACTAGCAGATGCACTATAAACATGTGTGGGCTCTGCAGGCTCATTTTGATCATTATTAGGTGTGTTAGCATTTTGAGCTGCATAGGGCTGTGTAGCATTACTGTGTACGTCATGTGATGTGCCCTGGTTCCCATGCAGTTCCTCCTGAAGCACATTCAAGAAACCTTTCCTGCCACTGCCTGCGACAGACTTTAGTTCGTCCAGGTATCTGCAAGCTATCTCCCTCCCCACCACTTCCTGACAAACATCTCTAATGGTCCTCGCAAACCACATCACAGCTGGGTCCTTTGGACTTGGTACGGTACCCAAAGTAATGGGGTCGATTCTAGAGATAGACCTGTCAGATGCATACTGGACCAGGGCTCTACCCTCTGGTTGTCCTGATTCGTCAGGGATCCTCACTAATTTAGAAATATCTCCATTAACTTTGAACACAGCAGTTATTTCCTCATCTGTGTATTCTGGTCCTATACCTGTTACATACAGGGAGTTTTGACCATTAACCTCAAAACGATTGCAAATATCCATACCTGACTCAGTGGAACAAATCTCAAAAATCTCAAACGTGCGTAGTGTGGGGTGGAAGATCAGAAAGCTACTATTAACCAATCTCCTGGCTGGCTCGCCACTTTTTATGTAACCTGGACGTGTGTCCCTCTATCTATAAAGAGATGATCTATACTGCTCGCCCAAGTGCAATGTCTACAATATCCGAATCTAGGTTTGGGAAGGAGATTGGCGGTAGCAACTCTGTAAGAGCAATGAGACTTCCAACCCACATAACACGCACGACCACAGGTTTATGAAACAAAGTTTGCTTTATATATTTCCTTTTGGATCAGTTCCCTTTGCTCATCCTCAATGTAGGGATACCTTCAAATGCAGTAACCATCTCAAATGCATCACAAAAATAATTGAAACAATCAAAATAGATGTAAGACAAGAAACACAATATTTCAACACCCCAAAGAAAAGGAAAAAGAAAAGAAAATAGCATGTGAGTGTCCAGTTCCTTATGGTGTCAGTTTATTCAGTTACCCACTGTCCTGGGTTAAGAACTGAAAACGACCTGAATCTCAGGCGGAGAAAAAGTAGCAAAAGAAAATGATAAGGTATCTCTCAGGTGGGCTTCCTTTTGTTTTTTTCCCTACCGCCCTCCTGGTACGGCAGGCATCAACGTGTCGGCGTCCTGACACAGAGAAGGCCTCCACAGCAGCAACAGTGTCTTAGACCCACGATACCAGCTCCTCACTTGGCACCCATGGAACTGTACCTCAAAAAAAAACCAGTCTGCACACAAATATGCAGAATGTTAGATGTCCACATTCCTTAAATGTCCTTGTTCCTAATGTCCTTGGTTCTTTTGAAATATTAAAATAAATCTGCATCTTGTGACACATTAAAAGTAAATACACCGTATTACTGTGCATCACCCGCAGTTACAGTAACAGCACAGCTATTGCACGTGAACTGCGCATAACCACTTAGCTGGCCGCGGCTGAACTAGCAGGCCCAAGAAAGTAAAACACTAGACACTCATAATAAACAAAACTGTCACAACATTGCAATACTATGAAAACACATCTTAAACATCATTAAACACATTTACTACTATTCTGACTGGTTAGTTATTTTTTCCAGTGCATTGAACTGCAATAGCGGTGCTAAGTGAGCTAGGCTAACTCACCAGAATAGTTCAAAAAGTTCAAAGAAATACTCCTTTCAGGTAGGTACCCGTCTGTGGTTCACCGCTAACGACAGCTCTCTCACAAATGTTAATTAAACCTCTTTCCTCTCTTTCAACTGGAAAAAACCGTGCTCCGCGGCAGCATGGAGTTTTTCCTTGCCGTCCTTTTTCCTCTACACCACACCTTCACGCGCACGGAGCCGCAGATGGTGCCTTCAGGGCAAGCCCGGAAATTAAACTATAAGACAAGGACTACGATGCATTCAAAGAACCCTGTACTTCTGATTGCTGTAAATCTTACCAGGGTTACACTTAGACATCCAACACAAAGAAATACTACATTTGATTTAGTGTTACATTGTTAGCTAAAAATTATACAGACCATATTATTCAGTAACACAAAAAATAATGTAATAAGTAGCGGCTACTGTACTGGTCTGACGCTGATGTTGAACGGCTTGATCAGCGCAGTGTATGCAGTGACTAAAAAACCCTGACTGGGGCCAAAAAAAAAATGTGCTGGGCAGCTGGACCAGCTGCATACGTGAAACTAAACACCGACTTCCACATGAATAAATGCTGCTGCCGTCGTCAAGCTGAGATGAAATGAATGCATGGATCACCTCCTCAGCATCAAATAAATGAAGGAAAGGCTTCAGCTTTGCAAAGGCCTACAAATCAGAAAGTGTTCTTAAAGTTGGAAGTGAGGGTAAAAAAATATTAAGTGAGCTAAATTAGATGGCACAGCAGTCCAAAAAAATACAACCAAAATGTAATGTGAGTTAGTGCTGCTGCTGCTAACGCAGGAGGAAGAGGAGGAGGGATGAAGGGATGGAAGACAAGTGAAGAATAAGGAGACAGTTGGCTAAGAGCTCCACTCAGCACTTTACTGCTGAAAAATCCATCTGAAAACTGTCCTTCAAACACTTAAGTAGGACACACACACATGCACACACACACACGCCCGTTCAGCTATCTTAGTGAGGACCTTTATTCACATAATGGTTTCCCTAGCCCCTAACCCTAATCATTAAAAATGAATGCCTAACCCTTACCCTAAACTTAACCATAACCTAATTGTAACCCTGACACTAAAACCACATTTTGAGCCTCAAAAATGCCTTCAAATTTGTGAGGACCGGTGTGTGTGTCTTTACAAGTGACTGTCGGTTCTCACAAGTATAGTAGAATGCAGATTTCGGTCCTCACAAAGATAGATAGACAGGAACACACACACACATGCATGTAACTGTATAATTTGCAGGTTGTCTTTTGATAATGGGAGATTTGCAGTGACTGAACATCTTTGTTTGAAGAGGAGGAAGACTTTGAATGAGAGTATGAAACCAGGTGTGAAGGCTATATCACTGAGGTAAAACTGAACTAAATCTGGCTCACATTCAGGCAGAAACCAACAGGCAGTGATTTTACTTGTGCAGTGGCTTCCAGACATATTTTGGGATTAGTTTCTTGGCTCTGTGATCATTGCCCTGTGAACCGTTTTTTTTTTAAGTACTCTTCTTGAAAGGTTATTCATAATAAGCAGAAATAGCTCAAGCATAATACTGCATTACATGGCAGAAGAGTCAGGATACAAGCCTTTTTGGATGTAATGTTCAAAGAAAACCGTCAAATCTGGAAGCTGAGAGTTTTTAATGTGACTTATTTCGAAAATAAAATGCTGGAAACTAAAAATCTTTCAAAACAAAGCAGCCAAATGTCCCAGTTTAAACATAAGTTTAGTCGTCACACCGCAGCGGGACGAGGACCTTCAGCACTGTTTGTTGTTTATACATGAAGAATAATGAGGAAATTGATGTAACATGGCTTTTAAGCTTTCCTGCTCAAATCCATGTGTTTGCGGAAAAAAATACTAAAATATGTAATGACGGAATAAAGAGCAACACACACACACACACACACACACACACACACACACACACACACACACACACACACACACACACACACACACACCACCTCGACTGGACTGGGTGACAAAATGAGTAAAAGTTTGTTACATAAGTGATGTTTATTCAAATACTTGACTTCACGAACTTAAAAGGCTTCTGCATTTTACAATGATCTTTGTATCCAATGACCCTTAAATATATATATTCTCATAAAAACAAACCAAAATTTTCTTAAATGTGTTTTAAAGATTAGAAATGCACAAATTTATAAAGAATTTGTCTAATTTATATATATAAACTTTTTCAGGAAGTCAAAAACAAGAGTTGTTGTTAAAAAATTTGTTTCCTTCAACACATTTTTGAGAATGTAGTTTAGGACCCGGTTACGCAGGCCTAGAGGATGGTAGGTGACCATTGGTATCTAAGGAAAAATGTGTATTTCCTGACTGGTGAGGGGTTGGTGGCAGTCTTTTAATGACACTGATTTCAAAGTAGTACACAGTGCTGCACTAAAAACCTGCTTGTGATTGCTTTGATCATGGCCACTGGACACTAGGTTGTTAAAAAAAATATCAAAACAAGACATCATGACTTCAACAACGGTAAACCTTGTAGAGATTCTGCGACCATGATTAAACATTATTGCACGGTACTGATGGACTCTTACAGTGTGCAGGTACCCTAACCAAACCAAATCCACCTGAGCTGTTATTTGGTCTTAAACAAATGTAATTTGAAAATTTCAGGTTTAATCTGAAGATGACAGCATATTCTGAATGCCTGCCAGAAATGAAGCCAATCCATCCAATACTTCACGAGACATTAAATTCAACTGCGGACCCTCACCCTCCTTATCCTCTGGGAACGATGAATGCCTGTCCAAAAAGAATGGCATCTGAGCGATAACATTTATGCCGGAATAAATAATAAAATAAAAACAAGGAAGAATTTTCAAGTAAAGGTTCTGGCGTGAAAACCAAGATCAGTGGCAGGTAACTGTGAGCATCTCCTCTCCAGCAGCCTGCAGGTGAACTGAGGTAAAGTACTGATTAAGTGGAGAGCGATCAACATCAGCAGTAATGTTTTGCAGCTGGCGAGCTGCAGCAGCACTATACACGCTGAATGATTTCACACAGTTAGCAGCTCCAACACGAAGACATCGTCATTTAGCTGACTCGACTCCGAGTCGCAGTTTGTTCCAGAGACTGAAGCCCAAAGAAAAAGCTTCACACTGCACAAGTTTAACATTCAGGGAGACACTTCAAAGGGATCTGCACCAAACACCGAGCAATATTAACAGGACTCCTCAGTGCTCGATTTAGAGGACTTCTTCTTCTTCTTCTTCTTCTTCTTCTTTTTTTAAAATTTATGATGATGTTCCAGCTCTCATCCAAAAGGCTTCTTTGTTTCTAGAAGCTGTGGAAGTCTCAGGTATTTAACCTCTGGAGGATAAATATGCAACATTCCCTTTCGCATGTTTGCCATATAGAGAATCAATTAAGTGGAGCTTCAAGAAAGTTGCTGTTAGTGAGTTTGTCCCTATTCGAGGGATTATCCTGACGAGTCAGTTAGTGGAATTATAATCCGATTCTCCCTTTTTTTCTTTTTATGCTTCAACTAAATTAATCAGGATAGTAATGCTGGAGCAGGCCACACAGAGCAAACTGGTGTCCTGCTGCAGCTCGAGACAGTGGGCATGCTCCACGTATGCAAGTATTTTATTTAAGAAAGTTTGGGTGGATCTTCTCCTGTGGCCGTCTGTGCATGGGTGTACACGTGTCCACACATGAAACAGTCTGTAGACTAAAAGGACGGAGACACAGCTGAAGGGTCTGATAGCAGCGTGGAAAAACTCACGACTGAGCAGCATGTCAGACTGCTCTGAGCTGAAGGTCTGAAAGGCAGAATTACAGGCACAGTGAGCAGCTTGATCCGGTCACGACCACTTTAAAATAAAATCTTACATTATAAGAAAAAAACCCCTAAACAATGGCCACAGTGTGCTGCACAGCCCTGTGTGTAAAGCTTAGCTGTATTGTGTGTTCATCACAGGCAGCAGTAGCATCCAGCAGATAATGTCTCCATCAGTCCAGGCACACATCATCGGCAGCGCGCTGAACTGTACAGAGCTCAATACAGCCAACACCATTACACACTGCATCAATAATGACAGGACACCGCAATACAGAGACACACATCCACAGGAGGAACACAAAGATATGAACCCCACCCCCACACGGCCTTCAGAGAAACGAGACAACCGACCTGGACCAGAAAACATTACAACAAAGAAAGAAGTGTCGAAGCTTTGGGTGGTCATTTAGTGACTTCGTTACAGGCGCTCATATTAATTGGTTACATCCATCTGTACTCATTTAGCATTTAACTTGAATCAATGTGTTTCTTTTGATCTTGGTTTTGCCTTTTTTTTTGCATCTTTTAGTTGTTACCATTTTTATTTGTATTGTTTTGTGTCTTTGTTTTTCTTAACAGTCTTTTTTTTAAGATGAGTTTCTCTCTTTGTTTTTTTGTGTTCTCATTTTTTTCATTTAGTCCAGTTATTTGAGTCTCCAGTTTTAATGGAGCTCTAATTCACTAAAAATGGTGCCATTTTAGCTTCTTTGGTAACTTGTTAGCTTCTGCCAACTTCTACTGATAGATGATGCGCTCTGCTTTCTTTACGTGGTTGGTTGACTGCAAATCTGGTTAGCTAATGTTTGACTCATAGTAAACTACCTGCTGTCAACCTTATTTATATTCTTTGATGGTTTTTGGAGGAATTTGTTTAATGGAAATTCCAAGTACTGATAAAGTAAATTAATGTATTCAATTCAATTTTATTTATACAGTGCCAAACACAACAACAGTTGCCTCAAGATGCTTTATATTGTAAGGAAGGCCCTACAATAATACATAGAGAGAAAAACCCAACAATCATATGACCCCCTATGAGCAAGTACTTTGGCGACAGTGGGAAGGAAAAACTCATGACCTGTACTCCAGGAAGTACAGGTCATGAAGGAGGACCTGCAGTCCTACTCACACTATAAACACAAGAAATCGTCCAGGATCAGAAATCTTGTCTTTCTTTTAAAGACTCTGTGTATTCAATTACAGATTTTACTTTGGTTATAGGCTCAATAACCTCTACCAACTTTAAATAGAGACTTGATCCCCAATACCAAGTCTTAACCATCAAACAGCTGTTTGGAAAAGCAGAGATTAAAGTGCAATCCAGTTTTTTAGAAAGATAGAAAAATTAGACGAGGATACACTGATCTGTAGCTCACCTGCTGTGGTGAGGATTTCCTCTGAGAGCGGGAGCTGTCACACAGAAGCATGAGTCTGACAGAGGCGAACAGACACGTTAGCTCGAACTAATCTTCCGCTCTGAAGCACGCTTCAAAAGCAGTTATACCATCATCTGTAGATGGAGGTGCTTTACTGTAACAAAGATTGATGTAAATCCCCAACAGATGAAACAGATTAATTTAGGATTTAAAGTAACAAAAAAAATCTGCCTGAAGTTTGGAGGATATTTGGACAGAATTTGACTTCTTTAAAGGGTTTTTTACTGGCCTGGGGTTCCATCAGACGACACAAGGACATGAACAAACAAAGGGAGCAGTCAGATAGAGAAACTGATTCCCTCGAGTCTCAGCTATGGTTACACTGTGAGCTCTGAAGAAAGATCGCAGACTGAGAGTCACGCACAGGCTCGTGGTTCACTGCTGGAATATAGTTCACGAGCTCTCCTTAGATTAAAAAAAAAAAGAGGACACGATGGAAGGACAAACAATGGAGGAGTTACTGCTTTCTTATCAAAATGATGGTTCAGAGTTTGGAGCTTAAACAAGTTGTTTATTTGCACACCTATTTTACTAACTGAAAGTCTGGGCTGACACCACTATCAGACTTTTATACTCGAAGAAGAGTTTGAACTCTTTAGATTTTTATCATCTCTTCATCAGATTGTTAACCTTTAGATTAACGTGACACTAGATAAACATTAAGATAACTGTTCACAAATGTCATCTTAAAATGCCAATGGCGGTCAGCAAGGCTGATTTTGGCAGACATGTGCAGCACTACATTTTACAGAACAAAGAGCCAATTGAATGCCATTTGTATAACTACAAAATATGATTAACAGGCGTAATTTTTTGTTGAAACACTTTTTTAAATACGGAATGATTTACTAATAAATTACTACATTAATAACAATAAATAATTTAATAATAATAAATTACTATCATTACTACATATTCACTTCAGAAAACAAACCATTAATCATTACTAATAAACTAAAAGATAAAATAATTATCAAATATGTCTAATGTTTGTGTACATGTCATGTATGACAAATCCAGCAGGTCTTCCAAAAGATAGATTTACTTAAAACTGTTAAATAACTCTTATACCAACGTGTTGAAACACTGTAAACAATGCTTATTCAGTAAAATGTTGTTCTATAGTCATAATTATTTAAAATAAAGTTCTCTTTGATGATATCGTACCTAAGGTTTTCCAATAAAAATATAAAGGGTCAGTAAATGCTCTTTGACAAACGACAAATTCATGGAATAACGCGACTGGGATTTGTTTCCAAAGCTTCTGAAGCCAAACTGCTGACACAACCTCAGTCCTACATACTCATCTGTGTTCTTATCAATAAATCACTATCTACTTGTTCCCCATGCTGGAAAAAAAAAAGCTGAACTTTGTGAGATAAAAAGCAAGATCTTTTTTTAACGTTGCTCTCCTGCTGATCAGGTGATTTATGGTCAAATGTTGCCACTGTTGCCGCCTGCATGTCTGTGCCTTCAGGAGATTTGGCAAAGGAGCAGCTGATCCAATCACAACTTTTTAAAAGATCATATTTTTCATCATTTTTCTTTTAATTGAGTGAAATTACAAGGAATAACTCAAAGGACAATCTGTGCTAATGAAATATCTGTTTAGGCTTTAAGACCAAGATCATTTTCAACCCTAAAATGATATAAACCTTTTAGTAGTAACTAAATGTCCAATTACATTTATTGGAAAATTATGTGTTTGAAAAATTGGGTACTGTCTATTTTTTACATAAAATGCTGAATTTAGTATTAAAATCTGCACAAAACGCATATGAACCTTGGTCGTTTGTAGAATTAATTTTGGTTGTCTGTCAAACTTACAGTTAAAGTCCAGTCTTTCCAAAATGCTCTTATCCCGGTGCATTAAATATTTCCACTGACCTCCAACCCGGAGGAGATTCCCAGAGCTCCTGTAATGTATTTTGGTGCTACTGAGGAAATACATTTATAAAACCTGAAAACAAGTCAAAAACTTCAGGAGACTAAATCAAAGAATTAAAAGGCAGAGCAAAAAGCAACACATTATTGATACTGTCAGATTTATTCTGTTTCATGAGACAGTGACAGCAGATTTAGTAATAACCAACATTAGTGTGTTTCAGGCTTCAGTGATGAGGACTCCCTTCTCTTCATCTCAGCCAATCAAGTGCCAAAGTGTTTCCCATGCTTAAAAATATTTTTCTAAAGAAGTTTGTTAAGTTCCATAAAAGCTTTGTGTATAAACAGAAGTTGTTGTTGCTAAGCCCACTTCACCACCACTGATAAAAGCTGATTATGCAGACTTAATGGTGCCACTTTACCAATGGGGTCCAAATTGGAGCTTGCACCCCTTAATCATTTTGACGGATGTGCCAGACAATAGTGTGCTTACATCTTTATTTCAGCACTCAGGGGAAGGCCCCTTCCTGTTTAAGCATGGCAGTGACTCAGTTAACAAATCCAGGGCCATCAAGGAAAAGGTGGATTTCCTTTTGTGTGGAAGAAACTGCTGTCCATCCAGCACCTCGGGAGTCAGCTGGCTCAGTGCTGGACCTCACTGTTACTCAAATGTATGTAATATGAACGAGGGTTGATCCCAGCAGCAGGTTCAACACCTGCTGGACAGACTCCAGATGAGTGGAGGTTAATGTTACACACTTGTGTTGGGTCCCAACTTTATGGGATGATTTATTAATGAAGGCTCCCGGCAGCAGGAGTCAGGAAGGCTTTCATTCATGGGGATTAAAAGGAGGTCAGCAGGTAAAACATTAATGTCTCCTTGTTCTCTTTCTGCCTGTCAGTGTAATTTCACACATCCATGTGTTTCAGGCTCATCACTCTGAAAAAGCAGCTCAGTTTGATTAGCCACACAGAGAAACCCCCATCCTGCATGTTTCCTGCAGATAGGCACGAGTGTGTGCTGCTTCACTTTTCCACCTGCAGTTTCTCATTGAGCATGGTCACAATTCGAAGCTTAAATCCTATCCAAGCATCCAAATACTCCCTCTTCATATGAAATGGAGGTCTAAGTGCTGCAGAAACTGACCTTTAGTTTACCTCAACGATCACATTAAGGCAGTATATATGTACTGGAATACTTGAAATCAAGTTACAGGAAAACAGCATCAGGATGACAAAAGTCAACTCGTCTGAATCTTTTCTTTCTGGGAATGTCAAGATTTTAACTAGATTGTAAATCAAATTTAAAGGTTAAGGCTGATAATAATATCCAAAGCTCTGTCTGACTCTCAGTTCTAGAAAATGGGAACATGAAACACTTCTATAATTTGCAAAATCTGTTTTTATATCAATATCTGTCTAACGTGACAGCTATTATTTGCAACTTCCTGTTGGCTCGATTAAAATACACACACACACACACACACACACACACACACACACACACACACACACACACACACACACACACACACACACACACACACACACACACAACCTAAGTCACACTCACAATGTCACCAAAGACATCCTACAAACACTTAGGACCCTTAACCCTGAATCTCTCCAAAAAGAGTCTTCAGTCTTCAAGTACAGAGAGGCTCTTCACAGCTACAGGAAGCCTTTCAGTACAAATACAAAGGTACAACTCAGCGGTCTCTGTTTGTGTGCACTGTCAATACCACAATATGCATTTAAATTAATGATCACTGCAGACAAACAAAGGACAGGTAACCCCATCCAGCCTCTCTAACAGTCTAGCTTCTTCTTTGTTAAGCAGGTGAGATGATGAAGCTGGAGCAGGGAGCGGGACACTGATCCAATCAGGCAGCAGATAGGTGGGACTGAGGAATGACAAGTGAAAGCACCCATTCTGGATGCTCGCTGGCACGTAGCATTCTGCACAGAAAGGATAAATCCCACAGAGAGCGAAAGGAAGAAAGTCTTTATGGGTCTAACCTTTTTCTGTGGACGGTTTCATGTGGAACAGGATATTCAGCAGCATTCTTTAGCAGCAAGGTACCTTCCTATATGATTCATGTTGAACGCTGTTACTGGGAGCAAAGTAATTAACAAGATATTCAAAGACAGAATATTTAATAAAATTTGCAGGCAAACAAAAACTTAAATGTCAAAATGGTTCAAATTCTTTCAGCTCCAATAAAATAATCAGTTTGTAACATCCAGGCATGAAAAACATGATTGTTGTCTGCAGTATTCAATTAAATGGTGCTGGGGGATACGGAGAGCCCGTGGGCTCGGTTTTTATAAGAAATGAGCTTAAAGACATGGAGCGCAAAAGGAGTCCTAATGAAAGCTGAGAATGATTCAATAGTTTTGAGAGCTTGTATCTATTTAAAAACCAAACCTCAAAGAGTGTTAAAGCAGGGAGAACCTCATCAAATATGGAAATAAGTTAATTATATAATAATTTAAATAGACAGAGACTCTGAAGGCCCCCTTCCCAGTGATTGGGTAACGCCCACTGTGATGAACTATATTCAAGGACATGATTATTACTTAGCTAACCGCTAACGTAATGATGAGAATGTCTTTCGCACAGATGCGCATACTCCTTAATCCAGCTCTTATCTTCTGCCACAAGGTGGAAAATCTTCAAAAACACTTCACTTCTGGCAAGAATCAAATCCCTCTCTCCCTTATCTGCCCTCCTTTTAAGCTCTTAAATTAATTTTATAAAACCCTTTGTTCTCTAGTGTTTTTGCTTTTTAATTATCAATAATTCTTTTCATGCACAAAATATGGCAATGAAGTGAGTCTTAGAGGTAGGAATCTCTCCCTCTTATCTTGTAAGCCAACTTCCACGTCATGAGGTTTCTGTGGTCTCTGATGTATTTCATTAGAGACACGACCCTGCATGCATTTATGTTTAAAGCATTTTAGTTACTCCATTATCAAATTTGATTGAAGTCACTTTAGATCAAGTCAAAAGCTTTGCATGAACATTTGAACCACCTATTATTGAACTCATGCTCAGAAGGATAAATAATGATTGTTCAGCCCACAGCACAGAATCTAACTCGTTTTGTAGAGAAAAGGACATATATCTGCAGGAAATGTCTCTTAATAAATATCTGTAGAAATGTATTTGGACCCTCAAGTAAATATCGAATAACTGGACTAATTTAAATGTATTCATAGTTACATAATCACACAGTTACACTAAGTAAAGTAAAAACATCACCTGTAGTACTGATTTTCTTTTTTCAATATTCTTTTCTTGAATTAAGAATTTGAAGACCTCTGTCTCCATCTACTGGCTGTAACTCTGAACTGCATTCTGATTATATTAAGACGTATAACCCTTCACATCTGAATATTTTTGAAGCACTGCAACTGCAGAAGTGTATTACTGAATGTTTCTCAGTGCAGGAAGCTGTACCTGCTAAAATGAGGACATAAAGGCTGATTTTATGGTTAAGTCTGGTGTTTTAGCCTGAACTATGCTTTTCCAGCTGCACAAGTGGACACATTTCTCTCAAAATTGCATTTTTGTTGCTGTGTTTTTTAAAATAAAGGCCCATATTTGGAGCATGTGTGTGTGTTTTATTTAAAAACAAACCTCATGGGGCTCTTTGTATAAATACTTTATTACTTCGAGCATTATTTTAATCAGCAACAGTTGCGGAGACAGTGTCACTGCAGGGTGGATGTTCAGGGTGGATGGCTGGGTCCAAACAAACCACACTTTGACACAGTAGTGAGCAGTTTGTTTCCCGTTTCAAACAGCACTTCAAACAGTCCTTACAAGGCAGTCATGCTTTGTAAGGACCTCTTAATATCACATCATCACACAGTGGTACCTATGTAGTGTAATTTTTTAGTGTGCACCTGACCAGGATTAGGGGTTTTCACCCATAAGATGGATTCTGCATCACACTGGGGTCCCTTAATTTTTGACGTTATTATTCAGGTTTTTATTTTATGTTCATTTCCAGATGCTCTTTGGTGAGATTTGGGAAAAGCTCCAGTTTTTTTTGTAAAGCAAACGTTAGAAGGTATAATTCTGCAACAACTTCTGCAATAACTTGGTTTTTGGTTATAAAGTCGATGCCTCCTGCCCCAGTCTATTGACATACCCTGTGGGGATCATTGTCAATGAGACGAAACGTGCCCTTTATTTGAGTTCAAATCCACTTATGACCCTCCACCACCCATAAATCTCAACAAACAAAGGTGTATATTTTAAGAAAAATGAAGAAAAAATACTCAGTATGAAGCAGAAAAGAAAAAAAAGAAAAGAAAAAGGCAATTCTCCTAGATGGAAATTTAAATACTAACAATGCAGTGGCCAAATAATGGACAAAATGCCTTCTCACATGTACCATAGATTTACAGACCCATAAGATGTGGCTATAGAACAAGATATGGCAGCTGATATTGAAGCTTTAAAAGGATAAAGACTTTCATAAGTAAATGAAAGTAAATGAGACCAGAGAAATGTCAGATTATCATTTTTATTATTCGAGTCATTTTAGCACACAGTACTGTTTGTTTAGGAGAGAAATACTCTTTACTGTCCTCCAGCCAGCGGCTATACTTTCCTTGCCTTACATAAGGCACTTTTAGCTTTTCATTGCAGTTAGTTACCAGAAAATATTCCACTCATGAAGACCCATGGGTCAACATGTCAGGCCTAATTAAATCTTCATTCTAACAAACTGTAAAATACATTTGTTGATGTTTGGTGAGACTGAATAACAGTGAAGAGAACACTTTAGCTGATACTACCATTTAAATGAATTAATTGCAAAAGTTCATATTAACACCAAATAACAGCACACACACACCTACACACTGTAACTTTAGCTGGCATTCTTGCTACTTTTCTTCTTCTTTTTCTTCAGGACCTGCTTCTTGGGGTCTGCGTCAGAGGATGGAGCTGATTTAGTGTTCACAGAAGATGAGGCTGACTCTGAGGGTTTTAAGACTGCTTCTGGTGCCTGAACGTGTTCGGCTATCTGCTGCTGATCCTTCTCGTCTTGTAGAAGCACCATTGGCTTGACCTCACTGATCTCCTCCTTGAGCTCGGCCTTCATTTCTTCTGCATCCATTGCTGGAGAGGCCCTAGTTTTCTCAGTCTCTAGTGTTAGTAGAGACTCAGATGGCTGTTGCTGATCCTTATCATTTTGCGGAGCCACTTGTAGTTTGCCCTCACTGGACTCCTCCTGGATCTCAGCCTTTATTGCGTCTGTTTCTGGATCAAACTTGGCTTTCTCAGGGTCTGATGCTGATGTAGCTTCAATGGACTGCTGCTGGTCTTTCTCATCTTTCACTGGTGCCCCTGGTGTAATCTCACCGGTCTCCTCCAGGACCTCAGCCTTCATTGCCTCCATTCCTATTTCAGCTTTGGCTCGTTCTGGTTCTGGTTTTGGAACAGGTGCGACTGTATGCTGGATCTCTGCGTCTGGCTCCGCTTGGTGCGCCTCTTCAGCCTCAACTTGTGTCTGAACCTTTATCGCCTCTGTATTTGGATCTAATGCTGTTTCTAAAGTTGTCTTCTGAGTGGTTGTGGCTTCTGCAGCAGGCACAACCTGATCTAGAACCTCCTCCACCTTCACTGGCTGTGGCAGCTCTGAATCTGATGCTTTTGACTTTACATCTTCCACCTGCCCAGGGACTGAATCCAGACCCTCTTTGACTTGAGGTTTTGCTTTGAAATGGAAAAATGCAGATGAAACTAGATCTTCTTCAAGGTCTAACTCATTATTTTCCTCTTCCTCAGTGTCAACAGTTGTCGTCAACAGGGAGGCAGCAAACTCTTGCAGCTTGGTCTGCTCCTCCTTCAGGCGGGACATGCCCTCTGTCAGAACCGGGTCCTCCTCCTCGATTTCCTGCATCTCATCAGGGGTCAGTAGGGCAGATTCGTCAGCACCCTCAGGCTTGTTATTGAGGTTGGAGATGCCAAAGACCTTTGTTTGAAGGTTGGCATTAGAGTAGTGAACATCCTTGATTTTGTCATAGAGCACTTTCCTTTCATCCTGGAGGGCACGACAAAGCTTCTCCAGCTTGTGAATCTTCAGGACGAACAGATCGTACTCTCTACCTTTCTCTGTTCTCTGAAGAACAAGAAGGGATGAAGAAAATTAGACAAGATGACACCATAAAAAGACGATGCTGTTTGAGTAGGGTATTTATGAATCGCTAAGGATCTTTGGTTTGGTGATGCTTTGCTGTCATCATCTAAATTAGGTCACTGGTGCAACATGGCCCAAGACCCCATTTGTACCAGGACCAATTGGAAAATGGATTAGCTTGTGTGTTGGATCAGTCAGTTTGATTGTATCTATCTTTTTTTATCAGCTAATATGTTGGACCCATGAAAACACTTCTCTAAATATTTACATTTATAGATGGGATTATTTCATGATCTCCAACTTTCTGCTTCTAAATTCAGATAAAATTGAGGTCATTGTACTCTGCCCTGAAAATCTTAGAAATGTGGTATCTAACCAGATTCAGGGTTTTCCTCTGTATGCATTATTGTAGGGTCTACCTTAAAATATAAAGCATCTTGAGGCGACTGTTGTTGTGATTTGATGCTTTATAAATAAAATGGAATTTAATTCATGGATTTGCAGGCACCTCTACTGTGGCACTAAATCTGACAGCTTAGGAATTAGCTAATAAATTGGAGGAGTGTCTACTCATTGGCCACTGTGTAAAAAAAAGAGCAACGGAATCTAAGGAAATACTATACATGAATCCAGCAATTATTCGGTCCTGTGCTGGGGCCAAAAAATTTGTACAAATTTGAACAATCGTGTTTTTATCGATAAGGCACTGGCACCACATGGATTCAAAAAGGATTAACCAAGGCCTGTAGGTGTCTCTCTCCAATTGTGATTAAATTCTCCAGGTAGTGCATCGTAAACATTTACCTCTTCAATCATATCAGTCAAAGCCTTGTTGCAGTTCTCAAACCTCGTCTTCCACAGATTGGACTCTTTCTCCACTTTCTTCATCTTGTCTGACATCTAAAAAAACAAAACAACAACAACCACGAAATAAAATAAAATCTACGAATCAGACTTGTGTCAGATCCATCCAAAGTCAAGAAAACGTGCTAGAGCAACAACCATCCATTTACATCTCACACACACGCAAAAATTCTGGTAAGAGGGGTTTTCTTTAATCGTCACAAATTAATTTCTGCACTTATTGTGTCCGACATAAAAGATGAGAGTAACTGTCCCCATTTACCCTACACACACACACACACACACACACACACACACACACACACACACACACACACACACACACACACACACACAGGTCAAAACTCACATTTTCCATCTCCTTTTTGAAGCGGACGTAGATTTCATTGCTTTTGGCCAGAGTTGCCTGGAACTCATCAAACTTCTCACCATACAGGGTCAGCTGTGGTTAGAGGAGAAGGCTGATAAGTCAGAGTCATAGGACAGATACGTTTATATTAGCAGATCCCTCATAATTTCTATTCAAATAATATGACGACAAACTAAAATCAAGCTTTATTCACTGCTCCTGCAAGAAAACCTCCAAAAAAACCTCAAACAGATCTTGGTTAGACAAATTTAGAACAAATTAAACTTAACTGCAGTCATTTTTTCCTATGTATTGATTTTTGAGGCCCAGACTAAATCTCCACATTCAAGTAAGATGCAGTATTCAAAGTATACTCTAAGTATATTTGCACTAGACGGAAAGATGTTAATGAGACTTACATATATGCATTTCTCTGTAAAAGTGTTTTTTTTTTTCAAATGCATTTTAATAAATTCAGCTTTTCCAGATAGCTTATTCAATAATTATTTTTGTTTTATATAATTAATAAAGAGAACAGGAGCTTTTTGATATTATTCCTCACAGTGTGGAGACGTTTTAAGCCGTCATGCACAAAATAAGTGCATTCAGCTCATTGTGGTCTTGTGTGACACCTGCAGTAATCTGCCTGACTCAGCCTCAGTCAGTGAATATTCACCTGCGCCTGCATGACAGTCCCCTGCTCTCTGAGTGTCTGAGCCTGCAGTTTCCATTCAGCAGCCTGAACCAGTAACTGGTTAGAAGAGAACAGACAGAGCCAGACGTTAAAGACGTTTCTTTACCTTCTTCTTCATGGCCAGCTCCTGCTCCTTCATAGCGAAGCATTTCTTTGTTTTGTCAATAGCCTCCCTAAGCAACTAAGGTGACAGAGACAGTATACAGTTAATCTGCATGGCCTTCAAAACAGATTTAGAGAAAATTCATCTTGATTATCAAGCTAACAGCAAGCAGCCCGTTCTCATCCCCTGACCGTCAAAGCCTTTATGCACAAAGTGTCGTGGTTATTGCATTAGTGAGATGGGTCTGTGACACCCAACTCATTACTTTCCAGCTTGTAGGGTTACTGGTAAAAAAAAAAACAAAAAAAACATTTATTTCAAATCACCAGTTTTCCCAGAACCTTGAGAAAAATGAGATCATTAAAGTCTTGGTGGATAATTTTGCCAGTGTCAGTGCATCGCTTATGTAAAAGGAAACATCTGACCAAACTGGAGCAGCTGACACACGGAGATGAGAATATGTTGCAATAAGACTGCTGTGCCGAAGTCACATTAAATATGTTTAAATGGAATTTTAAAAACAGACATATAATACCATTAATGATATTCATTGATATGACCTTTTAGAATTGACATGCCAAAGTTTGTTTACATGTAGATAAACTGACATAAGTGATATCTGGAGAGCTCTGGGTGAATTCTCAGAATGCTGGGACAAAGGCGTATCCTTTATTTCTTCACTGGTTACAATGGAAGCAATGGCACACTCACGTATTCCTTCTCTCTTTTGTGTTTCTCCTCAGCTTCGGTCAGCAGAGCGTTGGCCTGCTGCAGTTTGGCTTCAATCAGTTTCTGCTGCAGGTCACGATGCTTGTTGATCTTCTCCAAACTCTGCAGGACGGAGGAGAACAGGAAAGAATTTACCTTCATATCATTTTCTCAAGCATTTCATCCTATGAAAGCTGGGTAAAGGCTCCAGCCCCCCTGCGACCCTCAATTGGATAAGCTAAAGAGAATGGATGGGTGGATCAATGGATCAATTTACCAATGAATCAAAAAGAAAAAACTCATCTGAAGTAACTCTAAAGTTTTGTTTTTTATTCAAAGATATCTGAAAATACATTTTAATGTGTAATGTTGACCTGTGACCTCTCACCTCCTCCCTCCGTTCACACTGGGTCATGAGGTTCTCCAACTTGTCGGTCAGATTGACATTTTCACCGCACAGCTTCTCATTTCGTGCGCTGTGCAGCTCAATCTGGCTCTGGATCTCACCCAGCATGCTCTGGAAGTGGGTGGTGATCTCTGTTCTCTTCTCCTCGTCCTCCTTGCAGCGCTGCAGAGTCTCCTCCTGGAGGAGGTAGCGGTGGCAGTCGGGGAGAAGTGAATGGAAGAAGAGGAAGGTGAAAGAAACAGAGTTCTGTCAGGCTTCAACTTTCCTTCTTCCTGTACAAGTGAATCAGTTCTTCCAGATAATAACCACCATCTAACTAACTACAAAACACTGAGATGTTTAAATTGTGTTTTTATACGGTTTGTGCTTATCGTGAAAGTGGATTAAAAATTATGTCTCAATAGCTTCTCCTGCTGTGCCAAAGTAAATGCAAACATCCTCCACACCCTCAGAACATTGTAGAATGACTGCTGCTCTCTGCACAGACTCTCCAGTTTGCTGCGAGCTGCGATGCTGCTGCGATACTCGGCCTGCAGCTGCTGCCGCTCCTCCAGCACGACGGACAACTTCTGCTGCAGAGCACTCAACCTCTGCACATCGCAGCGCCGCAAGGCCGCCTGCGAACACAAGGAGAGGTACTTGCTATGAATTTTAAAGACCCAGTGCCAGAAACAGTATAAATACTTCCAGCAAGCAACACTAAAAACTTCAGCTGCTTCCTTACCAGTTCAGCATACTTCCTGACCAGAGCTTCCAGTTTCTCCTCTGGAGAAGAGAGTTCGTTCAGGGCCTGCATGATGAGAGAGGCCTCTGCAGAGAGAGATACAGTTTCTAGCATTTTGATAATACACACAGGATATAGTATTCATTATTTAAGCTTTCATTTGCTATGACAAAAACAATTTCGCTTTGGTTGTTTTTATTAATTATACTTTGTATTAATAATGAGATGGTTCACCCTCTCATGTTTCTGGTTTTTTAAATTTTATTTTTCTAAAGAAAAGTTGTTGCTGCTCACATCAAAGGCGCTATAAGCTAAATAAAAAAAAGAAGTATTAAAAGTGCAAGATAAAAAAGAAGATAAAAGCTCAAGTAACTTGCATATAAACTAGGCTAAGAGCTACTAGAGTAAATAATAAATAAGTAAATGCAGTTCATCCTCAGTATGAGCAGGATAATATTGCAACAATAGACAACATAAGTTTCATTTTAGAGTTCAGTTCTTTTAAGGTGCATTGGTTAAAAATTGTTTCTATTTTGGGGCTAATAAGACTATCTGACACCTGTCAGCGCGATCAGCTCAAAAGCACCAAAAATTTGTTGAATCAGAAACAAAACTTCAGCATTAAAACTTTACTTTACTAAAGTCCACATGCAGATACATTTCAGATTCATTTGGGTTTTTGTGGGGTTGACTGATGGTTGGATGGTTGCAGTATTTATTGGGAACTGGGTAAAGGAATAAAACCATCCTGCTCTCTGGCTGCCTCACCTGTGTCATCTGTGTCCATGGTGCTTGTGATGTCATCTTTTGCCTCCTCCTTCACCTTTTCCACCTCTGCCTCCACCCCACTCTACATCCAAAACAGTATAAAACATTGCTTTTTACATTTGTTCGGCACACATCACCAGCAGCCAGACATCAAGGAGCAGGTGTTGTTAACTTTTAAAACCTGTTTGTCGAGGACGCCGGCTGCGGAGCTATACATGTGAATGATGTCATCCAGCCGTCGACTGAACTGCTCCACAGAGTCCGGATTGTCAGGAGAGGAGGCGGCGCAAGCCACACCTGCCGTCTCGCCCTCACTGCTCTCAGGCTCCAGTGAAGATGCCTTGACAGATGTGGGAGGCACCAACACCTCAGCTGCTTCCACCGACGTCTCCATTGTCAGTTTTCTGGAACTAATGCACATGGATTTTTTATTTTTTATTTTTTTACAGCAGGCAGATACAGAGATTTACAGAGAACCTAACAAGACGAAGTAAAACTTAACTGTTGGACGTCACTCATTCAAACTGCAGCATGTAAAAAAACTTTGATTTCACTCTATTCATATACAGTGGGGCAAAAAAGTATTTAGTCAGCCACCGATTGTGCAAGTTCCCCCACCTAAAATGATGACAGAGGTCAGTAATTTGCACCAGAGGTACACTTCAACTGTGAGAGACAGAATGTGAAAAAAAAATCCATGAATTCACATGGTAGGATTTGTAGAATCAGAATCAGAATCAGAAAGGGGTTTATTGCCAAATGTTGAGCAGGTTTACAACATTAGGAAATTGCTGCGGTGCTTCAGTGCAAACATAGTGTCATAAATAGCACTTAAATAGACATGAAAAAATAAAAGTAGGGATAAGAATTAAAAGTGCTACGTAGAAAGATATGTGCATGAGCTATACATGAGATATATACATGAGAATAAGAATTAAGAGTGCTACGTAGAAAGATATATACATGAGTGCAGGTGGTGATCAGTGCCAAACATGGAATGATGCAGTGACACAGCGTAGGGTCATGTGTTAGTGGTGGGAACAGTCATATGGTTATTGTTCATGTGTCCGACAGCAGAGGGGAAGAAACTGTTCTTATGGCGAGAGGTTCTGGTGCGAATGGACCGGAGCCTCCTGCCTGAGGGGAGCAGGTCAAACAGACTGTGTCCAGGGTGAGAAGGGTCAGCTGAGATCCGAGCTGCACGCCGCAATGTCCTGGAGGTGTACAGGTCCTGCAGAGATGGGAGTCTGCAGCCAATCACCTTCTCAGCAGAGCGCACAACACGCTGCAGTCTCTGTTTGTCCCTGATAGTGGCTCCAGCGTACCACACGGTGATGGAGGAGGTGAGGATGGACTCGATGATTGCAGTGTAGAACTGCATCATCGTCCGTGTTGGCAGGTTGAATTTCTTCAGCTGCCTCAGGAAGTACATCCTCTGCTGGGCTTTCTTGATGACGGAGGTGATGGTGGGCTCCCACTTCAGGTCCTGGGTGATGGTGGTACCCAGGAAGCGGAATGAGTCCACAGAGGTGATGGGGGTGTCGGTCAGGATGATGGGGGGGAGTGGGGCTGTGTGCTTCCTGAAGTCCACAGTAATCTCCACTGTCTTCTGGGCATTCAGCACCAGGTTGTTGTGGCTGCACCAGGACACCAGACGTTCAACCTCCCTCCTGTAGGCAGACTCATCCCCGTCAGAGATGAGCCCAATAATGGTGGTGTCATCTGCAAACTTGATTAGCTTGACAGACTGGTGGGAGGAGGTGCAGCAGTTGGTGTACAGGGAGAAGAGCAGAGGAGAAAGAACACAGCCCTGAGGGGAGCCGGTGCTGATGGTCCGGGAGTCCGAGACATTCTTTCCCAGCCTCACGTGCTGCTTCCTGTCCGTCAGGAAGTCAGTGATCCACCGGCAGATGGGATCAGGCACATTCATCTGGGAAAGCTTGCCTCGGAGATGGTCTGGAAGGATGGTGTTGAAGGCAGAGCTGAAGTCCACAAACAGGATCCTGGCGTAGGTTCCTGGGGAGTCCAGATGCTGCAGGATGAAGTGTAGGGCCATGTTGATGGCGTCGTCTACAGACCTGTTGGCTCTATATGCAAACTGCAGGGGGTCCAGGAGGGGGGCCGTGAGGGTCCTGAGATGGGAGAGAACTAGGCGCTCAAAAGACTTCATGACCACAGATGTCAGAGCCACGGGTCTGTAGTCATTTAGTCCAGTGATCCTAGGTTTCTTGGGGACAGGGATTATGGTGGAGGACTTGAAGCAGGCAGGCACATGACATGCCTGCAGTGAGGAGTTGAAAATGCCAGAAAACACTGGGGCCAGCTCGTTTGCACAGTGTCTGAGGGTGGCAGGAGACACACCGTCTGGGCCGGGAGCTTTCCGAGCATTCAGGTTCTTAAACTGCTTCCTCACATCTGCTTCATGAATATGAAGAGTTGTGGTGGGAGGAGGTGGTGTGAAATCCTCTTTTGTGTGGGGTGAGGAGGGGGGTGTTGTAGGTGAACAGTTTGAAGGTGGTGATGGCTCTATGGAGGGGGGAGAGGTGGGGGAATTAGTGTCCAAGAATTGTGTAAATAGTGTAAAGAATTTATTCGTAAATTAGGGTGGAAAATAAGTATTTGGTCACCTCAAACAAGGAAAATCTCTGGCTCTCACAGACCTGTAACGTCTTCTGTAAGAAGCTTTTCTGTCCCCCACTCGTTACCTGTATGAATGGCACCTGTTTGAACTCATCATCTGTATAAAAGACACCTGTCCACAGCCTCAAACAGTCAGACTCCAAAGTCCGCCATTGCCAAGACCAAAGAGCTTTCGAAGGACACCAGGAAAAGTATTGTAGACCTGCACCAGACTGGGAAGAGTGAATCTACAATAGGCAAGCAGCTTGGTGTGAAAAAATCAACTGTGGGAGCAATCATCAGAAAATGGAAGACATACAAGACCACTGATAATCTCCCTCGATCTGGGGCTCCACGCAAGATCTCATCCCGTGGGGTCAAAATGATCATGAGAACGGTGAGCAAAGATCCCAGAACCACAAGGGGGGACCTGGTGAATGACCTGCAGAGAGCTGGGACCAAAGTAACAAAGGTCACCATCAGTAACACACTACAACGGCAGGGAATCAAATCCCGCAGTGCCAGACGTGTTCCGCTGCTGAAGCCAGTGCATGTCCAGGCCCGTCTGAAGTTTGCCAGAGAGCACATGGATGATACAGCAGAGGATTGGGAGAATATCATGTGGTCAGATGAAACATCATGCTATGGGGCTGTTTTTCTGCCAAGGGGACAGGACGACTGATCCGTGTTAAGGACAGAATGAATGGGGCCATGTATCGTGAGATTTTGAGCGAAAACCTCCTTCCATCAGTGAGAACTTTGAAGATGAAACGAGGCTGGGTCTTCCAACATGACAATGATCCAAAACACACCGCCCGGGCAACAAAGGAGTGGCTCCGTAAGAAGCATTTGAAAGTCCTGGAGTGGCCTAGCCAGTCTCCAGACCTCAACCCCATAGAAAATCTGTGGCGGGAGTTGAAAGTCCGTGTTGCTCGGCGACAGCCCCAAAACATCACTGCTCTCGAGAAGATCTGCATGGAGGAATGGGCCAAAATACCAGCTACTGTGTGTGCAAACCTGGTAAAGACCTATAGTAAACGTTTGACCTCTGTTATTGCCAACAAAGGTTATGTTACAAAGTATTGAGTTGTATTTTTGTTATTGACCAAATACTTATTTTCCACCCTGATTTACGAATAAATTCTTTACAAATCCTACCATGTGAATTCATGGATTTTTTTTTTTTTCACATTCTGTCTCTCACAGTTGAAGTGTACCTCTGGTGCAAATTACTGACCTCTGTCATCATTTTAGGTGGGGGAACTTGCACAATCGGTGGCTGACTAAATACTTTTTTGCCCCACTGTACCCTTTAATATTTAATTGAACTATATGACAAAATCAGATGGTCTAGCAATTGTTTCTAGCAATTGGGAGGTATGTTCTGATTCAAGTGTAACAGAAGGATTACTCTGTGGTTCTATTCTTTAAAAATGTACAAGTTTAAGTTTGGACAGTGAGTTTGAAAAATCTACTGAAAACCTTTAACAACTATACAGCTCATAAACAGCTCACACCAACTGCAAACATGCTTTCCATTGTTTAGCACATGCTAATCCAATGTAAAGTATCTGGCAGCTGTCACTTTAAATTTAGCTCACTGATAGCTGTGACAGATCACAGCAGCATCACAACTACTTTATACTAGACTCAGGAGGAAAATGTTTGCAGAGATCAAATCAAAAAGCCTTTTCTGAACAGTCTACTGTAGACCGAAAGTGTTTTTGCAACCACAGCTATATCCAATCTCACTTTAAGCACATCTGCACTGGCTTCTTTTTTCTGACCAGGAAGATACATCCATGTCTTGTACTGTCTCCGGTCTCCGGTAAGCTTCAGTTTTGGGTACAAGTCAAAAGACAAAGTACATCTATTAAAGGAAACAAGCTCAGACTCCAAAAGTCTTTCTTGGAACCAAGAACCAGGAGTCTATAAGTTATAAGGTTGTGTTGTGTTTCATTACATTTCTTTAATTTTAAATCATCCATTCACTTTTATCTCTAAAATGTGTCCAGAAAATGATTTGGGAAAAAAAAACTGACAATGTGAATATGGTTCCATGAAAAAACCCAACATATTAAAACCCAGAATCTATAAAATGCAAAGATTTACAGTTTGTCTAATCAATAAATTGACCGGTGACTTCACGGTAGGTTTGTTGATGTCTTTGAAACTAATAAAACTGCCATGTATAGTGAGGGGAAGGAACCTTTAATCAGCGACCAACATTACTTTTATTTTCCCATCAGGCGTCATCGAGCTCACCGCCTCTTCCTCTGTGTGTGTGTCCACATAGCTCTGTTGCAACATGACGGCTGCCACCGTTATTATATCTGTCAAGTTAAAATTAGCCATCACAGTGAGATAGCCAACTCTGCCCTCCCCCCCATCCACACACACAGTCACACACACACTGCAGGCTACAGCTGTTGTAGTCTCATCTATTCTGAGAGCATCCAAATATGGTTCCAGGCATACAGTCACAGATTTTAAGGCTAAACATTATTATAAACTTGTTTTTTTGTTTTTTTGTTTTGTGTGTCTGCTTCATGTTTCCACTGTTTTGCCGCCCCACTGCAAAAATACACTAAGCTCCTCCCCTCTATATTACACAACCAATCACAGCCCCTCCCCCTGAATTACAAACTGTTGACCACGACTAAATAAACTGCTCATGGTAATGTTTTTACTTGATGACTGTGCTCAAGCTGGATGATGGAAAAACCACATGAACATAATCTGGACTTTGAATAACTGCATTCTTTGTTCTTGATTATCAGCTAAATCTTAAAATACCAATGTTACGCTTGTTTCTTGTTTGTGTTTTTTAAGGACATTCTTAGTTTTGGACAAATGATCCTACACCTGACCTCACTTTATGCCTCCAAAATAAAATGATCCATTTACAAAACTAAAAGAAAGACATTACTGTCAGAATGAGCCAGAACAGCCAAACAGAAAATCTTTGGAAAAACCAGGTAACTGCAGAAAGATGTAGACAACCAAAAACAGCACAAGCAAGGCCAAAACATTAGTAATTGTTTACATGTGACAAAGTGAACAGTCCACCAACTAAACTGAAGTAAAAGGAGGCACAAGGCACCTTTAAAATTATCACATATATCACATTTTTCACTGTACTGAATTATCAAAATGATCCTTAAAGAATAAGACACTGCTTTCTTCAAATGCAGGTATTTTTTACATTCCAGTCATGCTGTGTATGAAAGTGCTGAAGGGCTGAATATAGACACGCTGACAGTGACACAGCCCTTTATTGTGTCATGGCTGCCATTACAAAGCTCTTCATGTCTTTTTCATGTTGTACTTTAAAGTTATTTATTAAAATGAAAACATAGCAGCAATAAAAATTTTTCATCTTTAAAAATGACCATCAGGCCCCATTTATGCCTGAAACAGGAGGAAAAATACATTTCCAGTTTGTTCCACAAAGTAGTCCACTTGTGGAAGTGTACCCAAATGCAGCAGTAAGAACGGTGAACACAAGTAAGTAAGATTTCTGAGGAAGGGAGGAATGAAAAAGTCTTACCAGGATCAGCAGAGTGAAGGAGGTGAAGAAGAGACAGCAACAGACGGAAGAAGAACGGGAGGAGGAGGAGGGTCCTGTTCACGGGACAGCTGACCCCCAAAATAACATGAGAGGATCAGCTCAGGGACACGCCGGTGACTGCACCAGAGTGTGCTGCGACTGTGGATAAGGGGACACATTCTGATGGGGGTGGGTGGGTTCCCGAGAGTCTTTTGTGATTTTAGAAATAACTTCATCACCAATATTCACAGGTCACCTAAAAACCTGGGTCTTAAAAGTTTTTAGGCTAAATGTGTTAAAAAAAAAAAGCGGAAGTGAATTTGAAACGGATTAGAAAAGAAACTAACAGTAATGATGACGTTGGGTCAAAGGAATCATCAGACTCAGACTCACAGTCTTTAACACAATCAGCACAGTAACAAGTGGTGTTTAGGACATTTCAACTACAACAGCGGAAGACAATTCAATACAATCACACACACAAAACACTGCTACTGGAGACTATGAATGAGTATGTCTTGGTGTTTCTAATCTCCAACCTTCCTTTAATCTCAAAACTTCTTGAAAGAGTAGTTGTCAAACACCTAACAGATTATCTTATTCTAATAGTTTCAGTCAGGTTTCAGAGCTCATCACAGCACAGAAACAGCTTTAGTGAAGGTTACAAATGATCTTCTTATGGCCTCTGACAGTGGACTCATCTCTGTGTTTGTCCTGCTAGACCTCAGTGCAGCGTTCGATACTGTTTGAACTTCTGCAGTCAGGCAGAAGGTTCCATTGTCACGACTAATAGCAGGGACTCAAGTGCAGAGCAGGTTGACGTCTCCAAACACAGTTTATTTACAACACCAGTCCAAGTCCAGGGCCCTGTTTCAGGAAGCCGGTTTAGTGCAAACTCTGAGTAAGTATACCCTGGGTTAACGAAAACTCTGGGTTTTCGGTTTCACAAAGCGAGTTTAGATTAATTCTGAGTGAGTCATAGACCCACAAGATTTATCAAAGAGGGATGCCACAAAATTGCAGGTATCAGGATGACCAAAACTTAATTCATGATGTGGTGATACTTGAACTACTACTTAAATTTTACATTTATTCTCACGGTTCCCAGGCGTGATTGGCTGTATAGATGGCACTCACATTCCAATCATTGCTCCTTCAGTAAATGAAGGAGACTATGTGAACAGGAAGTCTTTCCACAGCATTAATGTACAGGTACATAGTTCCCTGTAGCATTTCAAACTAACAGATTATTTCATTATAGTAATGGATGCTAATTTGTGTTCTCTGCACTGTGAAGATCATATGTGATGCTGCCAACATTATCACAAATGTGGAAGCCAAGTGGCCAGGCTCTGTGAGTGGTGGTGGTGGAGGACCCCCACCTGTTTTTCGGGCCTCCGCTTTTTTTCTAGTGGCTATAACGGGTCACATTTGATCATACAGAGTAAGCAAATATGTACTTGTAATGTGCTCAGATAATTTCAATAAGTGCTTACAGAGGGGAAATTAATGTAGCCTCTAACTGCAATTGATTTACATCGGACAAACAGACCAAGCACTATGGCTCATAATACAATTACACCTTACCTGTTTGGACTATATTTTTATATTTCATTTTTACTTGCTGCCAGGAACGTTTGGGGCCTGTTGGGTTGCACCTGCGCTCACATCACATCACAAAATAAAATGTATGAAATAAAAAATAAAATAAAATATAATGAAATATAATAAGATAATGTGTTAAATGGGTGGAAATCCCTAGATCAATGTTTAAATGAACACTCACGCATTGACTCTGTCGGCTATGTTTTGCCATGCATGCTCCCTTTCTTTTGCAGCTGAGGCTGTGTTATTTTTTTTCCGCAAAATTTGCATGTTATCGGCATATGCTGCCATCAGAATTTTGGCCTCAAGCGCTGTAAAATACATTGACCGCGCCTTCTTTCCCTCCGTCTCCATGGTGACTCGCTTAATCTGTGCTCCACTAATCAGGGCTTTATGTATCCTCGTGCGCGCGCTTAACTTGGGGTTAAAGCAACTCCGCGTTGACTGAACTAATTGTTATCAGCCTTTCTGAAACCAAATATTCCGAGTTGGACAGTTCGGGGTTACTCAACCCTGCGTATCCTTTTTCACTCTGAGTTTTCTAAACCGGCTTCCTGAAATAGGGCCCAGGGCCCTGTTTCAGGAAGCCCCGAACTGCCCAACTCGGAATATTTGGTTTCAGAAAGGTAGAACAGCAATGTTGTTTATTTCTTTACTACAGGAAAATAATGAAGAAACATTGACAGCTGTTACAGAGGAGGAAGCAACAGAGACACTTTATGAGGTTTACATCTTTTAATACTTTGTGTACAGGAAATACAGGCGACCAATAAAGCCAGTTGAACAAAAAATCTGTTTATTCTTCTTTCAACATGTTGAGGTGATGGGTCAAAAGAAATGATTGTGACATATGGTGTCTCTGACTGCTCTTCCATCTTGTATGTCCGTGGGAGGGTCAGGATGTTCATGGTTTGGATCACTGCTGTTTGGTTCAGAAGGACAGTGTTCTCCTCTAATTGTGGCAATGTTGTGAAGAATCACACATGCCACAATAATGTCACATGCCCTTTCTGGGGTGACCCTGAGTCTTTGCAGGCACTGGAACTGGGCCTTAAGCATTCCGATAGTCATTTCAACTCTGGCTCTTGTCCTGCAATTAGCCAGATTATATCGCTGCTGTGGGCCCGGTTCAGGGTCAGAGTAAGGGGTAAGCAAATAGGGTAAACATGGATACCCCCTATCACCAAGCAAGTAGCCAGTGAACTCTCCTAAGACAGAAGGATACACTTCAGTTCAAATGTCCCTGAAGCAATTGGTCTTTATATATTTTAAAGTATTTTCAACTCACCATGTCCAAATTTTGTGCTCAGTGTACATTCACGGAATATTTGTGAGTCATGGACAGAGCCTGGCCACTTGGCTTCCACATTTGTGATAATGTTGGCAGCATCACATATGATCTTCACAGTGCAGAGAACACAAATTAGCATCCATTACTATGATGAAATAATTTGTTAGTTTGAAATGCTACAGGGAACTATGTACCTGTACATTAATGCTGTGGAAAGACTTCCTGTTCACATAGTCTCCTTCATTTACTGAAGGAGCAATGATTGGAATGTGAGTACCATCTATACAGCCAATCACGCCTGGGAACCCTGAAAATAAATGTAAAATTTAAGTAGTAGTTCAAGTATCACCACATCATAAATTAAGTTTTGGTCATCCTGATACCTGCAATTTTGTGGCATCCCTCTTTGATGAATCTTGTGGGTCTATGACCGGGGAACACCACAAACGAGTACAGGAGACGTTTCAGTGCAACTGTAACATTCCTGACTGCCCGACAGACGGTAGCCTTGGAAACGTGCTCAGCTTCCCGTTTGCAAAAAACCGAAGTGCAATACAAATAATATGTACAGAACTGAGAAGATGTCCGCGATGTGTCACATGCGTAATATATGGCCTGAGGATGTTATCCAAATAAATTATAGATTGTGCTGAGAAACGGTAACGTTCGCACAGACAATCATCAGGAAATGATAAAATGTCCAAACGCGCTCTGATCACTCTCTCCCGGCGGAGAGCTCTGCGGAGAATTTGGGCTTCACGATCTACTGGCTCTTCAAGGAAGGGGCACGCCATGTCTGACACTTCCTACTGTCAGGTTTCCGACAAAGGGGCGGAGACAATCAGGGTTAGTTGTAGTAAACCTGCTAGGGGGCAGGTTAGCTTCACGGCGTGTGTCGTCATAGTGACTCACTCAGGCTTCAGCTGAACTCGCTTTGTGAAACCGAAAACCCAGAGTTTTCGTTAACTCAGGGTATACTTACTCAGTTTTTCCACTAAACCGGCTTCCTGAAACAGGGCCCAGGGCTCCAAAGGTCCAAGGGGAAACTCTCTCACACTCGCTCTCGTCTTCAAGCCCAAACTCACACACGATCGCACTGCAGGAAGGTCACAGGTCCGGGGAGGAAAACTATTACACAGGGAAAAAAGAAGTTACTCGCAAGTCACAAAATACTTAAGCACAAATTCATGGAAGCTGAGAGGACCACTAATGAGAAGATCTGTGTCCCAACCTCAAATAGTGGACAGGTAATGACAGCTAATCGTGTACAGGTGTGTGGGCCAAGGGCGGGAGCCCGCAGTGAGCTCCGCCCAGGCAGAGAGAAGAGAGAGAGAGAATACAAACACATGTAGCCTTGTGGGGCCGGCTGGGCAGGCACGGAAACCATGACATCCACACTAGCAGGTCAAAAACAGAGACTAAAGAGGAGCTTCAATCCTCATGCTGTCCGAGTCCTAAATCAGAGCATCACCATAAGTGACTGAAACAGGACCTTATATCATGTTCTTCTCACATTCCAGAACTTTCCCAGTCTTATTTCATATCATATCTGATTTATTATTACATCACACATTGCTACACTGATCATGCTGCTTCACTACTGTTTATATTACTGTGGTCACTCTGGTCACTCTGTTTGTCTCTTGGATTGCTCTGTCAATACATTGCTGTGCTATGTGGCACGAAGCCCTTTATCATTCCATTCACACAATGTACATTTTTAGATTTTTAATTTGAATTTACTTATTGTTTATTGTCTATAATGTCTTGCACTTTAATGACTACACATATGACAAATAAAAAACTCTTGAATCTTGTCGAGCATAATATCCTATTAGAATGATTAGAGCATGCTGTAGGTATTACAGGTACTGCGCTGCAGTGGTTTGTATCATATCTATCTATAGACTCCAATTTGTTAAAGTAAATGGAGAGTCCTTGTCACACACTAAGGTTAATTATGGAGTTCCACAGGGTTCAGTGCTAGGACCAATTCAGTTAGATCCAGCAATGACAAAAGTCATTTTTAATGAAAGACAAGATGATTTATAATAAAGAGGATGACACTGGATTAAGTTTACATTACGTAAGTTAAAGCTTACATCTTTCAATTTAGTATTTTGTTTTCTTTACATGCAAAGTAATTTTTTTTATTTTTATGTAATTAATCATAAATCTTTCCCTTTTTTGGCTTATGGTGTTGGAAAACTATAAATTACAACCAAAGAGAAATCAATAACAACATTATTTAATAGAAAAAGGAAACTAATTACCAGACTAGAAAAAGAAGTTTAAATACAGAAGACAAGTGACAGACAGACGCTTCGAGTAATGCCACAAAGCCGAAAATATGACAGGATATATAGAAATATACTGTATATAAGTAAATATTACAGTAATATATACAGTAAATATTAGTAAGTATATACAGTATATATTACAGTAAGTGAGTATTCTGTAGTTGACCAGCTGATGGCAGCAATGAGCCACCAGGCTGCTTCAGGGAACTCCATTAAACAGCACTGTGTGTGTGTTCGTTTGTGTGTTTGTATTACATGTTGTGGGGACATAAATCTGTTTTCACGTGGACATTATGGCCCTCTGTGGGTACAGTGTGGACCTGCTTTCCTTGCGAAGACATAAAGTACTCACAAGTCCTTAGAAAATTCTGGTAAGAGAGGTTTTCTTTAATCGTCACACATCCATTTCTGCACTCATTGTGTCTGACATAAAAGATGAGAGTAACTGTCCCCATTTACCTTACACACAGACACAGACACACACACACACACACACACACACACACACACACACACACACACACACACACACACAGCCGTATTGGGGGCACTTTGGCCAGATAAGACTGGGATCATACTGAGCCACAGCTGCCCTTAAATTTGTCTCTATTACGAAAGACTAACATAAGACAGAGGTACGAGCCATTTTCACAACTATCGCTGTTTTCTCCTTAAAGTCAGCTGACCAGCAGGGCTACAAATGCATTAATAAGAAATATGTCAGGCGGCCTGAATCATTCTTTGAAGCTGCCCTGCTAAATCTGTCCTTTCAGTATCCAACACCTTGACCACAACCTTCCTTTGTTTTTAAATCAATAATTTATTACAGTTGATACCTAAATGCACTGAACTGTTTCCTGTTTCTCTACACCACACAGTGCATCACTGCAGACCATCTCTTGGGCACACAGTGGCTGCTGACTGATAAACCTTTGAAGCATTGTCTGATTTTTACTTTTTGCTGTCAGAATTCAACGTTTTTACTAATTGTGGCCTATTTCAAGGTGCACAGATGGAGAAAGCCCATCTGAACTACAGCGAGAGATTCTCCAAAAAAGGAAGACCCAAGACATGAAATGGTCCCAATTTTTACTTTGAAGAGAAAATGAGTTTTATTTCCTGCGTAAACCATGTCTGGCACCGAGCATGCAGGTATTAACCCATCAGCGACTCTCTGACAGGCTTTTAGCTCTGATCTTGTCTCAAAGTAAAAGGCCCTCTGAACCCTCTGTGATTTTATTTCCAAATAAATAAATGATGCTTCAGCAGCAGTTAAAGGATGTCCGACACTCTAAAATAAAGCTCTCCTGACTGACTGCGTGTTTTTCCTCCATCAATGTTTCACTTAATTCCATTTTTCACTTAATTTGAATGTCTACATCATTTTTTCCCTTCATTTTCTCATTTAACAGACATCCTCACATTGGAGTCTCATTGTAAGTGATTTAATAAGTGAGAAAATAACAAATAATGGATCTATAATTGAAGGCACCATTTAGTTACCCAACCTCAGATACTACAGACCAAACAGAGCAAACTTTCACATTCAGGTTTTTAAAGATTCATTTTATATAACATTTTAAATACTATAACACTTGAAATAGCAAAGTGACCACCTCACTAGCTCAGTACTTCACAGAATCACATTGCTCAGTATCCTGCCAACCCTGGAAAATTAGAATTATGATGAAGGGTTTGCAATTCTGAATAGATGGGTTTTTTTTTCCTTTCTTTTTTTCTTTTTGCCTGTCCCATTTGGCTCTTTTGCCATCAGAATTGTTGTCTAAAGGCAAAGAAAGTTGCCCAACGGATTTACTTTACCAAATTGACCATCCCAGCCTTGCCGTAATGGTCCATTTGATTCACCTTTTATTGTTTATTTTATTTTCACTCACTGAATACGGGACAGACTTGACTGGGGGAAAGAAGGGGAGAAAGAAAGAGGGAAAGAGATGGGTTTTAAGACACAATTTAAAAGTGCAGTGATGGCTGTGTGAAGGCAGGCAGGACATGGTGGACCCAAGAGCTGGACTCACGGAGGCAAAGTGAACTCAAAACACACTGCTTTATTGCGGGTTTGCAGACAGAACAGAAAACTAGCTAAACTGGGAAAGCAAAAACTAACAGACAAGTTGGCAAACGGAACAGTACGAGGGATAAAATGACATGGAACTAAGGGAGACTGACATAAAAACACAGAAGGCTAACGAGAGAACACAGGGAACACAGCTGATACTAATAATAATACTACAGGGAAACGAGCAAACACAACATAACACACACAGACGAGAGACTGTCAAAGTAAAACAGGAAGCACACAACAGACACAGAGATCCAGACTAGACACTGAACTTTACAGACTCATGAGCAGACACTATGACATCATGGATAGACAGAGGTAGGCAGCCTGGGATCGAACCACTGACCTTCTGACAAATGTGTTTGTGTGTGGAATGTGAATGACTCAGTTTGCACATAGAACAGAGGTTGATTATTAAATACATGCTGTGAAGCAGAATGTAAAATACCACCAGACATCTTGTAGATGATTAAGACGCAGACACAGAAGACAGACAGAACTGAAAATCAAAAAAGTGGATTTTAGGAAAGTAAAATGGCAAACTGATAAACAGCAGAGTGGAGTAGTGGTTAGCACTGTGGCCTCCCAGCAGTGGCGGTCCTAGCCTGTTTGGCGCCCTGGGCGAACACTCCCTCTGCCCCCCCCTCCACAGACAAAACATATTAAGGATTGTACATTAACATAAAGCTGTTGTACACACACACACACACACACACACACACACACACACGAAGAGTGAGAGAGTATGCATAGTATGCAAACAGCTACCAAACAGCCATCATAATTCATCATACAATGAGAACAGGACAAATTAACAATGACTAATTAATATTCAAATCTGTAACATAATGTATTGTTTGGAGTTTAGTCTGTTACTGTTACTATTTTTACCATTTCTTCTTGGAGCAACTGTAACACACATAATTTCCTTAGGGATTAATAAAGTATTCTGATTGTTTCAGGATGACCTGCCATTATCCAATGACACATCTGCTTACCTGTATCTTTTGCTTGTTTCTCCTCTTCTTTTCTAAACTGAGGACCTGATGGCTTTGAACTTTTCTTGTCCATCTTCCATTGGTTTTAAGTTTGCACTCCAGTATGAACACCCATCCCTCAACCCAAGGATCACCACAACATGATCTAACACACCTAGGTTCACAGATTCACTTTGTCTAGGGTTTATTTCTGAGATTTCACACAACCCAGGATTCATATCATGAATACATAATGGGCTTGGATTTACAACATTATAAATGAAATGTGCTCTATTTGGAAGCAGCTGCCCCCCCCCCTCCCCTTTCAACAGGTTGTGTGTGAGACTTTAAATCATCAAACTGTAAATTTTAAATTGTTATTGATCCCTTTATTCCTAGTCCTAAAGTGTATATTTATTTTCTTACTCTTTTCTCTCTCTCTCTCTCACACACACACTCACACACACACACACACACACACACACACACACACACACACACACACACCTACCTGTAACTGGAGCCTCGTCGTCTCGTCTCTCTATATACTGTACTGTATGTAGCGGAGATGACAATAAAGTTTAGCAGGCGCACCGAGGGCTCTCGCGCTCACTTTTCGTGTATAGAATTTCGAAAAAACATCGGTGCAAATTATAAGTCTGTATTATAATGTCTGGTGTTTTCGTGTTTGTTGGTTTGTTTTTATTTTGTTTTATTTTGCGAGTTGGTTATTAGATGCTGCTCCAGCCGGTCAGAGAATCCCCTGCCGCCCCGCCCTCTCCTCTCTGCGCATCTCACAAACGAATGGCGCCCTTACTCCCAGGAAATGGGCGATAGAAAACCGATTGGTGCCTATGCCATTCCCAAAATGCGCTGGCTGACGTCGGGGCAGCATGAGTACGAGCATTCTTTTTTTTTTTTTGCCGATGCCCGTGATGCCGCCCCCCACCACGATGCTGCCCGGGCAACCGCCCGTATCTAAAACCGCTACTGCCTCCCAGCAAGATGGTCCAAAATTCAATTCCATCATGAGACCGGGGTCTTTCTCCATCGCATATTCTCCCTGTTTTTGCATGGGTACTCTGGCTTCCTCACCCACTGTGGCCCTAAATTGGATAAGCAGAAGAGAATAGACAACAAATTGATACATTACATGAGTACATTAAATACACCATCATTTTCTTTACTTTCAGGCATTAAAAAGCCTGTTATCCGGTCATTAGCCATGTCTGGGACCAGTCAGGAGAACCACCAAGATAATCCCTCCACAGTTAGCCATTAATATACTGCTGCATGGGCTGGGCTATAGTTACATAGTAAGGGTTTAAAAACTGAGCTTTAAAGTGATTAGCGGTAATAAAAACAGAGAAGCCGACAGTGATCACTGACTGTTTCTTGGGGCTTGTTGAGATTAAATAGAACAAGATACAAAGCACTAAAACGTGTTAAAAACACAACAGCCTTATTAAATGCAGACTACTTTGGGCCCGGAAGCAGGATTCATCACATCATCACTTAAAGACCGGATAGAATGTCCAAGGATGCAGTTCAATCATAAAATAAAGCTCAGTTTTGCTCCAACTGCCGCCGCTCAAGGCTCAGTTCTCTGTCACACAGAGGAATCTTAACATGCTTTGGTGTACTGGCAGGAAAGAATTTGCATCTCTTTATCTGTTTGATTGCCTTGCTTCATCTTCCAGCTAAAGTCTCATTATTAATCACACTTTGGGTGTAAATCATGCTGCATGGTGGCACTGACTGAATGACACATTCTGGTCAAACAAGCTGATGTGAATTAGAAACCACTTGAACGAATCAATACAGACCAGCTTCTCAAAAGATGGTCTGTATACGAACAGTTGGGGCGAGAGTTCAGATTCTCCTCTGTTGCATTTATTTAAGCCACAAACGTTTTTTTAGTAGGTGACAAGATTACATTTCTTTTTCATTATGGATCTATCATCTTTCAATATATTCACAATGACATTTCGCCATAACGCTTAAATTACTCCATTGCAGATGACACCACCATCATAGGACTGATTGAGTACAACAATGATTCAGCGTGCAGAGAGGAGGATCAGCATCTAAAGCGATGGCGTGACAACTACCTCTATTTAAAAACCGTATTTATTATAACAGCAACCAACATTCCTACCTCTTACTCAATGTGCACTACCACTGATCACATTGCACCTTATATTGCATGCTGAGGTGGCAACCCCTAACCATACTTTATTTAAAGTTATTTGAGTAAGTGTTTGGAAAACTCTCAAACTAATTTTCTTGCACTATGTTCATTCATTCACCTGCTGCTGTAACATGAATGAAATGGCTAAATTGCCACCCCAGTATGCAGTCTGTTGAGTCTTGCTAATGACCTGCTAATTTCTCAGGTGTGTTGCAGAAGGGAGACATGCAAAAGTTTCAGGACACCGGCCCTCGAGGACTTGAGTTTGACACCTCTGGCCTAGCGTTATCAATGGGGACTTGATGTTGATGGTTTTCTTGGATTGGTCAGCACAAATGTTGTGTAGATGTGACATTTGGTGCCACCTAGACTTCTCAGATCCAGAACTCATGAACCGATCTTCTGAAATTCTTTGGAAGACAACTGTTACCAAATGACTTTATATTACCTCACAGCAGAGAGGCCTGAGTCTGAGCCAGCGTGAGCCCCGTCTCCATGCTTCTTTCTGGCATTAAAGACATGCATGGAAGAACTTACTTATAGCACATGTTATCCTTGGGCACTAGACAATCCCCCCGCTGTCAGGTGAGGGCTGTGTGCAGGCAGGAGTGGTGGTAAGGAGGACCCAAAGTGCAGACTCACAGAGATGGAAGGTAAACTCAAACATAGATTTATTGTAAAACAAAAACTAAACTGAAACCTACACAGCCAAATGGGCTGACAGGCAGAACATACAGCATAGTAGACAGTAGATCACAACACAGAGAAACACTGGGCTTAAATACACAGAGGGAGCAATCAGGGAATGGGTAATAGGAGGGAAACACAGCTGGGGCAAATCAGGCCTAACGAGACAAGGGGAAGCAAAACCAGATACATAAACATCAGACATGGACCTTCAAAATAAAACAGGAAACATAACACAGACTGAACTAAAGACACAGGCTGTATCCCAATTCAGGGTCTGCAGCCTTAAAGTACGCATTTCAAGGCCGATTACGTCACGGCGGTGCGCCGAAGGCTGTCCCAATTCAAAGGCTGCTCGAAATTCGGCCCTGAAATGCGTCCTTCATTTCCCTGAATTTTAAGGCTGTGGCAGTGTAGACTTCGTGGCCCAACATATCCCAGAATGCATAGCGCGGCGGTGGGTGTGGATAGTTTTGCCGAAAAAAAAACGGCGGATGAGGGGCGGCCGAAGAGTAAACTTTAAGTAAGTACTGAATATTATGTCACTTATTTATGTGCAAATGTTTAATAACGAAGAACATTAAAACATTACTGTTGGCCACATGTCGGCAAAGTTATGTGACATTAGTGACGTTTGTACTAACTTGGTTTTAAAGCCTTTACTTTAAAATATACGCTGTTCAATAGCTGACCTTAATCTTACAGAGAATGATCAAAGCTCATGTAGAAACAAACAAACAAGTGAACAAAAGATTTTCTCTTTCATTTCTGTCAAACAAAGCTGTATGAAACGTTTCCAGCTGTTAGTATCATGGTTGCTAGGCAACCTGGGCAGCGCAACGGAGGCTAGACCGTCCCATTTCACAAGCCTCGCACTTCCGGCCTTAGCGGTCTTTGAGTACGCAGCCCTTGAGGATCGTTGAGGCTGCAGACCCTAAATTGGGATACAGCCACAGACTCACACGCAGGCACTGCAACAGAGGGAACAGAGACGTGGGACCAGGACAGACACAGATACTGACTCGACACGGGGATAGCAACTAAGGATGCACAGAGACATAAACCATAAAAGAGAACTCTAACAAAGAAACCCAAGATTAGAAATGATAAATAGTATAATAAATTTAAAACCCTGGGTCCACGACCCAGGCATCCTAACACCCGCTCCCAAAACTCAGGATCTGAGAAATACAGAGATTGAACTACATAACTTTTCTCTCTTATTTCTTCCTGTTGGTTCCACCTTTAACTGTAGTCTGTTCTTAATCCAAGGATCTTGAATTCTCTCGCTTCGTCACAGCCACTTACAGATATGCCTGTTCTCAACCTGCTGGCATGTCTTTGGCAAGGTGTCCTTTGGAAGGTATTGGTGAGATGGAGCCACCCACGTCATACTCTTTCAGTATCCTTGGTCAGTGTTGTGGTGTATTTTAAGCCAAACATTGATCTTTCCCAAAACCTAACCATTACTTTTTTGTGCCCAAACCTAACCAGCAACTAAACCTCTCCAACATCATACCTCAGAGTTTGTCAGTCTGTAAAATACTGCCAGTGTGTAAAGGCACTAAAGATAAAAGAAGTTGTACCTAACAATGAGGTACGTACAACATCTGACAAATCTGCATCCGCTGACAGTCTTGGATGGAAAATATGGTAGTAGTGGAAAACCTTTTTGGCATTACATTTGATCAGACTGGGTATGTTTTATTCTTCAGAATGCAGAGTCGGTGATGTAAAATTGTGATTTAGGCCAACATGCACTACCTTTTGTTTTAAATGAGCCAGGCTGGAAATGGAAAAAAAAAAGCGAAAGAAAGGGAGAAAAAGAAGCACAAAATGTACAAATGGGCTACAGGTACTCTCTCCTGGACAATAAGCCTGTGACTATATGTGCCGTCAACTCTTATTTGAAAATCTTTCCTGTGAGAGAAAGAAAAAAGTGCAGCAGAAAGTACTATAATTGACAACTCCCTCCATAACTGCTTCACCTAAAACACAAAATAGTAATATTAAAAAAAAATGGTCAAAGGCCTCTTTCTGTATGTCAGTGTAAGAAAACACAAAGTAATGATTTTCATCTAAATGAGTTTCCTCTTGCAGGCAGAAGACTGATCTTTAAAGCCCTGCATACAGTGCAAATAACAGAGCCCCGTCTGCCACAGGGAGGGAAGGTTTGACAAACTGCACATATGGCAATAATGGTGCGCACTATTTAAAGTGATCATGAAGTAACGTCAATCATATCTTGAAGCCACACACATTGCCAACCAGTCCCTGATGAATCTCTGATTATTTCTTCAAGCAACTATGAAAGAATAGGGGGTTGGGAAGCAGTAACAAAAGGCACTCATTGGCTTTCATTATATAAAGTGAGTTTGTTTAAAACCCATTTTAAACTGACATCACTGAAAGTCAGAAATGTTTCTCAATCTCAAGTTAAATGAAGGTAAAACAAAAATGTAATGGAAGTTATATGACTCAGAAGAACACATGAAACAACGAGGAGAAAAACTGGAATGGGAGAGTAGGAAAGGAACAGGAAATAATGAAACCAAAAGAAGGACATGAGGGAAATGATGAGCAATAAAACAAAGGTAAAATTGAATGATGGGTCTGAGGGCATACACAGTCTTCAATAGGCCAAGGCAGAGCCATCTCATCAGCAGTAATACCACTGACCCATTCAGAGGTTTGATTAAGGAGCCATTTGCAGAAGCAATCAAAGAAATGCAACATTGTGGATGTTCCCTCATAACTCTACTGACTTCACTTCAGTAATGGATTATTTCCAACGCTGCTCATTTATTTGTGCTTCTGGAAATGACTTTTGAAAATATCATTTAGAATAAAGCTGTGATGTCAGCACTGACCCCAGAACAGAGTGTCCTAGTCTTCATGTTGTCCGTGTTTAAAAAGAAGAGAATCAACCACAAACTCAATCTTATGTGTTTTTATGTGATTTGTTGTGTTGTGTAGAATAAAGATTGATTGATTCATCCAATGAATCCACTTCAATGCCAAGTACAGTGCACTCACATGCTCATTTTGGTTTGTATCTTCAAAGAAAAAATTTCCCCGTCTCACAGGTTTATGTTCGGCTCTAAATTTGAACATCTTTGCCAAAGGCAAAAGTCAACATTTAAATCCAGGATTTTCACAGACTGCAGCCAACAGAACCAAGAACGCAGCAGTGTTTGCTGAAAGGTTTGTTTTCCAGCCTTAATTCTTTATCCAGGTCTATGAGAGAAAATAGAAACAGTCAGCTGTGATCACTAGTTGGGATTAGAAGAGCAACACGCACCTTGTTTATTCTCCCTTTTATGTTATGTCTCGGTGTCTTGAATGTTCCAATAATCGTTTGATGTTCTAATGTTTTAAATAGGTTTCAGCATAGGCTTCACATTTTTTCAATTGAATTTAAGAGAAAAACCAGAATATCAAAATAATTACAGGACAGCAGGGTTAGTGTGACAGAAGAGGATGCTTAGAACAGGCTGAGATGGAGGAAAAAGAAGAATAAGAGATTAATTTGTATTTTTGTCAAGTGGCTACAGTTTACACTGTGAGATTTTTGGTGTTGCCACTGCAGATTTGCACTTTATGAAATATGGAAAACACTGGTGTTCAAAGAAGTGCATGCTGTCTGAAAAACAGCAACAGTAAACTCAAAACTGGGAGACAGAATTCAACATTTTTAAACATTAGGTAATTAACACTTCTGGCTTTATAAATTTGTATTTTATTATCCTGACATGTGTCTGCAACCCTGTGCTCCAGGTCAGCTGCCACATTCAAAGCAAATTTGGTGCACAAAGAGTGCAACAAAACAGCAATCAGTCCGCAGTTTATGTGTAAACTGTTTAATTACCTGATAAAATCCACAAAAATGGCAAATATATTGCTGTATACATACACAAAATTTACATGGATGCCACACATTCAGAGTCCAGTCCAGTCACAATCTCAGATTTGAAGATGAAACAACTCCACAATTGTGTAAGAAAAGCAACAGGTGCTTGGCAACCTTGCTATAGACATGTAAGCAGAATACAATGAGTTGCCAACTACTGCAAAGATCCTTCTACAAAGGCATCAGTGAAGACTGACTCATATTGATTGTTATGTTGGTAATTTGTCTGGATTGAAAAACTGTGATTATTTGCAAGTCTTGTATCCCGTCTCCTCTCACAACGGATGGGAAACAACTTTCTTAATTGTGAAAAGCATAAAATCCAGCTAACCAAGAAAGGATTTGTCGCATTACAAATTATGCCCAGAACTGTGAGGAAAAAAAATAATCTTTCAGTATGAATATTATCACTATTTAGATCATCCATGTGATCTGAGCAAAACATTAGACACACGCAGTGCATGTCCATCTATCGAGCTATCTAGTTTAAACATGATGCAGTCAGTTAAACAGAAAGGGGTGTATGACAAAAATATGGCCTTAATTAGAGGCAGAGCAGAATGGGGGGATAAAGTGAAAGTGAAGTGCTTCTTTTCCCTGCTCCCTTGCGGACCTGAGGCTTTTAATTTTCCTCTTAACACCTGCTTCACAGCTTTAATTCAGATTGTAGATCTGGGGCATTGGTTATGTCATGAAGGGAATTAATTTTCTCATTCTTCTTCCCCACCTCAGAGGCCTTCTCTCTAGACTCTTTCAGCATGACTTTATTTTCTCCACTAAGCTGAACTGTTAAACAAATTAGGAGCTGTTGTCCCTTGACAGCAGCTCCTGCCTGTGGCTGGTGAACTGCAGTAAACCAACCTGTGCTTTGTCCATGCTCTCACAGTAACACCTTACCTGTTGACTGGGATAGATTTAGTTCAATCATTTACTGATTATCCACATAAAGGTTGCTATGATCGCTAAATTAGCTTGTGTTTTGCTTTTGCAACAGGAGAAGATAATGAGGAGCCTGACAGATTTGTGAATGATGAAGAAGGACGATTTTGATACGCCAACTAAACAGCTTACCTGCTAAACAAAGACAATGACAAAAGACAGGTGGACAAAGAGTGGCCAACACGGAGATGCAACTGTTCACAATCACAATCACACCAACAGCTAATTTAGAATTTGCCAATTAACCTAACCCCATGTATATATATATATGGTATTGCTAATATATCAAATCAAATCAAATCACTTTTTATTGTCACATCACATGTGCAGGCACACTGGCACAGCACATGCGAGTGAAATTCTTGTGTGCGAGCCCCACAAGCAACAGAGATGTGCAAACACAACAACACAAACGAGCAAAATACAAGAATGGCCAACCTGAAACTAATAAATATATGTACAAATGTGTGTGTGTGTGTGTGTGTGTGTGTGTGTGTGTGTGTGTGTGTGTGTGTGTGTGTGTGTGTGTATACACATTTTTACAAATTAAATAGTAAAAAAAAAAATAATAATAATAATAAAATATATAAAATATACAGAGTTGAATATGTGCAAAACAAGTGGCATTTATATACAGTATGGAGTGCATAATGTTGAAGTTCCAGTAGTGGAGGTGAGGTGTCTATGACGTGTTCAGCCAACCCGTTCTCACTCCCAAAGCGTAACATTTTACGCTAGGTGACAAATCATCACCATATTACGTTTTCGGCTACCCACCACGTTCCTAAATGACGACCTCGGAAAAAGAGGAAATATGAGAACCGTCTGGACTGAACCTACACATGTTCGCTCTTTTTCTTCAAATCGCTTAGAAACACGCTATTTAACATCATTAAAGTCCTGGTTACGGTCTGGAATAAGGTTATGGTTAGGGCTAGGGATAAGGTTAGGTTTAGGGCTGGAATACAGGGCTGGAACGTCTATTACCGCGGGAGCGTCATTGCACTGGATTCCAGCCATAACCCACCGCGTACCATAAGAACGCCGAAGGTCTCCTTTCGCATTCCTCAGGAACGCCGCGGGACGTGACAAAACGTCGACATGTTACGCCTCGGGAGTGAGAACGCTCTGGTTCAGCAGTCTGATGGCCTGATGGAAAAAGCTGTCTCTCAGTCTGCTGGTACGGGACCGGATGCTGCAGAACCTCCTTCCTGATGGAAGTAGTCTGAACAGTTTATGGCTGGGGTGACTGGAGTCCTTGATGATCCTCCCCGCTTTCCTCAGGCAGCGCTTCCTGTAGATGTCTTGGAGGGAGGGAAGCTCACCTCCAATTATCCGTTCAGAGCACCGCACTACTCGCTGGAGAGCTTTGCAGTTGTAGGCGGTGCTGTTGCCATACCAGGTGGTGATGCATCCAGTGAGGATGCTCTCAATGGCACAGTGATAGAAGGTCCTGAGGATGCGGGGGCTCATGCCGAATCTTTTCAGTCTCCTGAGAAAGAAGAGGCGCTGCTGCGCCTTCTTCACTGTTTTGTTTGTGTGTACTGACCACGTAAGATCCTCAGCCAGATGTACTCCAAGGAACCGGAAGCTGCTCACTCTCTCCACAGCAGCGCCGTTGATGGTGATGGGGGTGTGTACTTCTCTGCAACTCCGGAAGTCCACTATCAACTCCTTTGTCTTTGCGACGTTGAGGGTGAGATGGTTGTCTTGACACCAGTGGGTCAGGGCGCTGACCTCCTCCCTGTAAGCCGTCTCATCACCGTTGGTGATAAGACCCACCACTGTAGTGTCGTCCGCAAACTTCACAATGATGTTGGAGCTGTTAGTGGCCGTGCAGTCGTAGGTGTAGAGTGAGTACAGGAGAGGGCTCAGTACACACCCCTGTGGAGCACCAGTGTTCAGTGTGATGGGGGATGAGGTGATGCTGCCCAGTCTGACCACCTGGCGTCTGTCAGACAGGAAGCTAAGGATCCAGCTGCAGAGGGAGCTGCTCAGTCCTAGATCCTGCAGTTTCCTGTCCAGCTTCGAGGGAACGATGGTATTGAATGCTGAGCTGTAATCTACAAACAGCATCCTCACATACGTGTCTCTCTTCTCCAGGTGTGACAGGGCAGTGTGTAGTGTCAGGGCTATGGCATCATCAGTGGACCTGTTGTGGCGGTATGCAAACTGTAGAGGGTCCAGTGAGTCGGGTAGTGCAGAGCAGATGAAGTCCCTGACCAGCTTCTCGAAGCATTTGCTTACGATGGGGGTCAGGGCTACAGGTCGCCAGTCGTTCAATGAGGAGATGGTGGAGGATTTGGGTACAGGGACGATGGTGGCCATTTTGAAGCAGGCTGGGACTACAGACAGAGAAAGGGAAAGGTTGAAGATGTGTGTGAACACTCCAGCCAGCTGAGCCGCGCATGACTTGAGGACGCGGCCGGGAATCCCGTCCGGACCAGTAGCTTTGCGCGCGTTCACCTTCCTGAAGCACTTCCGCACATCCTCCTCAGACACAGTGTGCACACTGTGTCTGAGGACAATATAGCAATATATATTGCTAATATATTGCTATATTATTGCTAATATATATTGTAATATATCTATATCATGGCTAAAGCACTTCTGGATGGATGCAAACTGCATTTCGTTGCCCTGTACCTGTGCATGTGCAATGACAATAAAGTTGAATTCTATTCTATTCTATTCTATTCTATGTCTTTGAACTGTGGGAGAACATGTGAACCCCACACAGAAAGACAAATGTAGTTCTCTTAAGGTTAAACCAGATTCCAAGAATATGAGAAGCAAACACAGAAAGCACTGTTAACAGAAAACAAAAAACAAACACAAACCACTTTGTTTTATTGCCTTGTGCCTAAACTGTTCACTGACAGACTCTGACACTGAAAAAGACAAAGATTGCTCTTTACTTAAGTCGAGGAGTAAAGCATGGATGATATGTGAGCCATTATGTTGTCTTGCAGAAAACTAAGGTGATTAAACTAAAAGCAAACAGCTATTGTACAAGATATAAGTGATTTCAAGTTATTAAAAGGCCGGCGCAACTACAAATAAATCAGAACTAACTGATCAGAATCTGATTTCAAGCATCATTCCAAATACTGCAGGGTAGTAAAAAGAGTATTATCTGATAGCTGATTGTAAAAAAAAATATCTGCTAATAAAAATGTATCACCTAAATGTACCGATGCCATTCAACGAATATGTCCAGTCAGCATTAAGTTTATTTGGGTTGTTGTTGTTTTTTTAGCTCTTTTAAAATGATTAATTTAGTTGTTTGTAAGAAGGCATCGATGAGTCCACTATTCTCTCACACTGATGAAAACACTCACCAGGTAATTGAGGCGTATAGAAGGCCACCAGTGAGTAGACACCGCAGTGTTGCATCCTTTGCAACAGATTGGAGGTTTATAGAAAGGTACGAGCACTTGCTGTTAATTCCATTGTGCACAGTCTTTTAGATTAGGCAAAAACAAAAAAAGTGTCCAGACCGACAGGCGGACAGCTTCTTAATTAAACACAATCACATCCAATCATTCAGGTCTGTCTTGTAATCCAGACAAACATCAGCCCCAAAGGCACATTTCTTCCAGCCACCAACTTCATTGTGACGTCCCATCTGAAATGGATATGTCCTCTCCAGTGTTTTGTTTGCATCAAAAAAAAAAAAGAAAAGCCAACCCAAATTCAAAGCAACAGCAGAGCTGGTTTCATTTCCACCTGTTAACAACATTCTCACTCTGGCCTGTGAAAGTTATGGCAAAGTTATCTCTCTCTCGCTTCTCAGAGTTTTTGTTTTCTGTCTGAGTCTTCATAGCTGCATGTAAACTAGTTGAGGTTATAGCAGCAGACCAGCTTCAAGGTCTGCTGCATGAATAAAAGATGGAGAGAGGTAAATGCAGGCCTATTTAAATTGGAACTTGGAAATGGCTGACAAGAGAGCAAGTGCATAAACCTTGAGAAGTCATATGGCTGAAAACATCCCTCCCCCACAGCACCAAGGGTGCTGACAGCAGTTTTTGTGCCAATATTTAATAAAAGGTTAAATGGATGGACTTTCTGAGTCTCATAAACCTATGAGACAAAATAACAGTTTATTTATTTTTCCATTGAAAACAGGAGATGGAGCTGAAACTAGTTCACAGCCAGCCGTTCAAATCCCCGAAAGCATTGAGCTTACTCTGACTTTTCCATTGTGGTGTTGGAATTTTAGGTCTCCTTTTTGGAGCCAAGTCAGTTTCCATTTAGCAAGATTTAAATGAGCACTGAGGTTGTTTGTAGGCTGATTTTATTTGCATCTGTTAAATCATTACCTTTCCCCAGTATTAGTTCAATTCAGTTTTATTTATACAGTGCCAAACACAACATCAGTCAGCTCAAGGCTCTTTATATTGTAAGGTAGACACTACAATAATACATACAGAGAAAAACCCAACAATCATATGACCCCTTAAGAGCAAGCACCTTGGCGACAGTGGGAAGCAAAAACTCCCTTTTAACAGGAAGAAACCTCCACCAGAACCAGGCTCAGGGAGGGGCGGGGCCATCTGCTGCGACCGGTTGGGGTGAGAGAAGGAAAACAGGATAAAGACATACTGTGGAAGAGAGCCAGAGATGAATAACAACTATGATTCAGTGCAGAGAGATCTATTAATAGTTAAAAATATAACATTTACATTAGTGTTGTCACATATCTGGTTCTTAGATAAATCTTCACTCAGCACATGATTACATAATGTTTCATAAAACCACATCAGCTCCCCAAATGCACTTTGTTATTGTAAACTTCAAAGAACATAGATGCTCATACATTTGCTGTTTGAACTCTAGTCCAAGTAATTATAAAGAGATTCCTACTTACTGTACCTCTCAATCCTTTAAATCCTACTTTAAATAAAGTACAAAGTATAAAGTCTTACAGATCATTTTAAACATCATCCTAAAAATTTAGCCTGACATATTTGGCATCTTTGAACAAACTTTGGAGATTTCAAGTAAAGTTTTGAATGTAAATAAAGTCTGAATTGCAAACAGCTCACATCTCTACAGTGAAGTTTTTCAGGGGCAAAAAACACAGCAATGGTCTCAGTAACAAAGACAAATGTGATCTTCATTAACAACCCATAAAACTTTACATCTGACACATCTGACTTCAGAATTTATCGCCAGTCAGACATCTCACAAGTAAAGGCCACCTCTACAGCACAAGTGGTGTGTCAAGTCTCTTTTTACCTCACTGTAGCTGGTCATATTTCAGTTATTTGCTGTTCTCCATCTAAGACGTTGACATCTAAAATTACGATGATATACTGCAGTTATGTGCTATGCTTTTTTGTACTTTTTCTTGCACTTCTGCACATGCTACTCCTTCCTGGGTAATACCTTCCTAGACTTTATAGTATAAACTCAGGACACAGTTCATCCTGTGGCAGTCAGCATTTTTGCAGCATACGAGCTGTGTGTGGTTCTTCAAGTAAACTGAACTCTGAAGACTTTATTTTGCTTTGGTTATTATTTAATCATTTATTATTTTTAAGCAAAGTAAGAGTTTATTTTAAATGTGGTGTGTCAGGAGCAATTTTAGCTTTAAATAAATTCTAAATAATTATATATTCCCAGTTACTTTTACATGGGAAACTTTATCTCCTTGCTGATTTTTGGGACCATATAATGTTTTTTTTTTAATATATATATTAAAAAAAAAAAAAGACTAGAACTTTCCCCCATATTTGAGTTGCCCTCTTGACTAACTCAATCTCCACTCCACCTGGCTTGGTGTGCATCCACAACCAAGCTGTTCAGTCATGAACAGCTGAGGTGAAAGCAGTTGTTACATGAATTGATTACACTTCAGTTGTTTCATGTCAAAAAAATTGCTACGTTTTTTTTTTTTAAAGCTCAAGGGCACATCTTCAAATAGACAATGATAGGAATATAATCTCAATATTAAATATTTTCCATAGATACAAGGTGCCTTAGGCATTTGACAATTGGCATATGTCTACCACCGACTGTTTCACTTTTCCAGCAAGAGAACAAATTTAATGGGAGTAAAGGGTTTTGTAGAAGGTGTTAACAATAATGGAAAAAAGAAAATATAGTGAATTAAGGGGAAGGATAAATGAAAACAGGAAAAAAATTTGGCCACTATGGCTGGTTGAGCCACAAGGATGATGAGAAGATGAACAGTGAACATGTGATTATGACAGAAATAGGAAACACCACATACATATACATATATATGAAATAGGCTCCTGTAGGGTTAATGGCTCCCACTCAGGCAGCAAGATAGTGGGCTGAATGAATTTGTGCTTCTTTTTTTTTTTAACCCAACCTCTCCAGGCTGATAGCCTACTCTGCTCTGCTGAGCACTGACCAGCAGCACAAGGGAAAGAATTACATTAAAAATACACAAAAGGTGTAAATACATAGCTGTGAAAGGTTTAAGCAAAAGTCATTTACTCCTGCTTCCATAAACTTTATAATAATGGCAAAAATAATTCAATGACAATTATTGACAGACACTGACCATAACCTGCATCTACGGCTCCTGCTACACAGATTTTAATACCAAATTTCAGGCTTTTCTGTTATTACCATGAAATCAAGGGAGTGCATATTTCTAGAGCTGATGTCATGAACCAACATGCAGAGTAACAGAATAGCCACAACACTGATTGTAAGAGTTGCGGCTGTAATCAGATAATCCGACTATCTCATTTCACTTTATTTGTTTAATATATGAACTTTCCTCAGTATGTGAAGGAAGCAGGTTGAACTCTTCTTTGACTCACTGTCTTTATACTGCCAACTGTCACAACTGCTGAATATTTACTACAAGACAAAATCCACTTCAGCCAGCAGAGCTTGTTTGACAACAGATCACAGATGTATTTATATTGCGGCGAAGTCAAACAAACAACTCCAAGCTGCTTCACACTAAAACTCAACAGCCCCAAAGTCTCATCTTCTCATCAGTGTGAAGGATTTCCTATGTTGACTCTCAATCAGCTGTATGACACAAAGCTGTGTGCCTTCTGTTACACCAGCTGGAGGCACTTAGATCTTTTTTACTCAGTTTTATCAAGGTGTGCTTGATCAGTCTCTTAGACTGGTTTTTGACACATTTTCAGCTTCAATTGGAGTCATGTGCTACATAATCTCCCTGCACAGAACAGATTATTTTATTGGGCTATCAATAAGTTCTCACATGTCCCAGGGGAGACTGTTGTTGCAACAAAAACCACCTTGGACCATCAAAGATAAACTTTGGTTTATGGTTTACAATGCGAAACAGTGCAATAGAGGAAAAAAGATCATGTTTGATTTTGAAAGAGGAAGAAGATGAAGAACCAATGAGAGGTTGGAAAAACAGTCAAGCTAAAGAAAAAACAGCAGATCTGACATCTTTACTTAGTTATCTATCAGCCTGTTATTTCCATTGGGCCTGGTCTTTTTCATTTTCTTGAAATGAATACGTTTTTAAAAATAGGAAAAAAGGAGTACTTTCAGAAAAGGAGAAAAAAAAGAGCTTGTAATGCACAGTCGACCTGAAAAATAAAGTAGGTGGGGTTTTTTTGTTTCCTTTTTTAGCATTTAACCTCTGCTGCAAGGACTGTCTGAGCTGATATCTTATAAGACTTAACTGAATAAGTTATATTCAGTTAAGTCAGTTAAGTTATAAGTTATACTCAGTGGCGGTCCTAGCCTGTTTGGCGCCCTGGGCAAACACTCCCTCTGGCACCCCCCCCGCCCACACACACACACACACACACACACACACAGACACACACACACACACACACACAGACAAAACATATTAAGGATTGTACATTAACATAAAGCTGTTGTACACACACACACACATGAAGAGAGAGAGAGAGTATGCATAGTATGCAAACGGCTACCAAACAGCCATCATAATTCATCATACAATGAGAACAGGACAAATTAACAATGACTAATTAATATTCAAATCTGTAACATAATGTATTATTTGGAGTTTAGTCTGTTACTGTTACTATTTTTACCATTTCTTCTTGGAGCAACTGTAACGCATGTAATTTCCTTAGGGATTAATAAAGTATTCTGATTCTGATTGTTTCAGGATGACCTTGTGGGACTAATAAAGGTATATCAAATCAAATCAAATCAAACCTGCCATTATCCAATGACACATCTGCTTATCTGTATCTTTTGCTCGTTTTTCCTCCTCTTCTTTTCTCTTTTTTCTAAACTGAGGACCTGATGGCTTTGAACTTTTCTTGTCCATCTTCCATTGGTTTTAATTTTGCACTCCAGTCCTAAAGTGTATATTTATTTTCTTACTCTTCTTATATTTATTGTTTGTTTACTTGCACTGCTGTAACTGGAGCCTCGTCGTCTCGTCTCTCTATATACTGGACTGTATGTAGCGGAGATGACAATAAAGTTTGACTTCAGCAGCAAGCAGGTGCACCGAGGGCTCTCACGCTCCCTTTTTCGTGTATAGAATTTCGATTATAAGTCCATATTATAATGTCTGGTGTTTTCGTGTTTGTTGGTTTGTTTCCATTTTGTTTCCATTTTTTTTTCATTTTGCGAGTTGGTTATTAGATGCTGCTCCAGCCGGTCAGAGAATCCCCCGCCGCCCCGCCCTCTCCTCCCTGTGCCGCAAGCAGCAGGTGCACCAAGGGCGCCCTTACTCCCAGCAAATGGGCGATAGAAAACCGATCGGTGCCTGTGACATTCCCAATATGTGCTGGCTGACGTCAGGGCAGCATGAGTATGAGCATTTTTTTTTTTTTTTTGCCGATGCCCGTGATGCCACTCCCCACCACGATGCCGCCCCGTATCTAAAACCGCTACTGGTTATACTTATAAACCTTTTTTGTTTCATTTGATGCCTTTTTCTCAGTAACGTATTGCTGTTTTTATTTCTTACAGTAATAAAAGTGCATTACACATGCTTAGCAGTAACCCTGAACCTTGTTTTTTTACAGCAGAGTAACTGAGTGTTGCAATAAATTATTAAAGTTAAAATGTTACACACACTTGCACTTACACAGGAGCTCAAGATTCAGTTGTAGATGTAGTTTAAGTAAACTCTAGCTCAAATGCCTTAGAAAAGATGGGTCTGCTGTAATTTCACCTTTCAAAAATAAAAGCAAGTACACACTATTTTTGTATTTAAAGAAAAGCCTGACGGTCTGTCTCCCACATTGCTTTTTGTTCTAAAGCAGACAAACTGTCGGATATTTTAATGATCTCACAGGGAAACCATTGTTTCCACTGCAACTCAAAAACAGATCTACCTATGATTTTCTGTTAAGACATCAAATAAAAACCAGGTGGAAAAAAAACAACGGATGGTGACTGTCTTCACTGGCTGTCAAATCAAACAATAGACTAGAAGAATAATACTACAGACTTTACGTTAGTGGCACAAAAGGTGCTGTACTGATTATTACGGAGGGGATAAAAGTATGCCTAAACGTGTCCATTTTCTTTCTTTTTATACGTGGTGCAAAACTGTTGGTAAAATGCAAAATGTCATCAAAGATGGCTCAAGACTTGTATCCTGGCTTTCCTGATCTATACCAAAGTTTAGTGTTGTAGCTTAAATCTAACTATTTTATTTAAATACGTATATTCATTCACATGCTCAGACGTCATTAACAAATCACCAGACACCCCTGCTCTGTGTCACATTAATTGGTAGTGCTATACCCACATACACATTTGTCTGACAGCTTTACTTTCATGACAGATTTATGTGCAAGTAGGAGAATCAATTGGAGAACAAGGGAATCATTATGTCCAAACCAGAAACAAGTAAAAACAGTGAAAGAACAACAATTAAAAACAACTGGCATTGACAAAGAAGACAAAATAAAACTGGGGATGGGAGAGGTCGGCATTAAGAACAATGGAGGGATGTACCGCAACATGTGTGTTGATATTTGATAAACCAAATACTGATACATAATCCCATGACAGACATTCACTCTGAGTTGTGACTTTGGAGATTAACACACAGTATTATCTGTAATCAAAATATTTCTCCAACTCATTTAAGATAAAATAAGATTTTACTTCTCAGAATTAACGCTACATCATACAATAATGATTCACCCAGCTCTTTTACCTTCATGTCTCTATTTGATCATTTTGAGCCTGCTTCACTTTCTGCCCTAATATTGTTGACATGTTAAAGCCTGCGATGTGTAAATCAGACATTATTCCCTCTAGTCTGTTTAAATACGTTTTTTTTTTTTTATCATTGGGATATCACTTCTAACAATTATATCATTGCTTATTTAGTCTCACAGTATTTACCAGTGGATCTTACTGGTGCTTCAGCTTTCATCTTGAGCACTGTATTGGTAGTTGTGACACTGCCTTCAAGAGCTTTATTTGAGTAAGAGGTCCCTTTCCATTATTAGAAATTGGACTTATTCTTCCAACACTGGCCCCTTAACGTGTAGTGTTAGGGTTAGGCTCCATAGTGCACACTACCACTTGGGTCTATATTCAAATAACACATTGTTTACCTGTCATGATCCTGGGCCATGTTGGCCCAGTATTCTTAGTTCTCATGTGTCTTTGTATTCAGTTCCCTGTTTAGGCTCTGTTTCCTGAGTTGTCAATGTGTTGTTCCCTAAGTGCTTTCCCTTTGTGACTCTCACCCCCTGTGTGCCCCTCTGTGTATTCATGAGCCCTCGTCCCCTTTCGTGTTTATTCCGTGTCTCCCCTGCCCGTTATGTTGGTGTTCTACTCGTGCTCTCTCTCCTCCTGTCTGAACCTCTGTACTTCCTGTTTCACCTCTCCCGTCAGTGTTGTGTTCACTCCTGCCATGTCTCGTGATTATTATCAGTGTCACCTGTGTTCCCCATGTGCTCCCACTCCGCTCGTTAACCCTTGGTGTATTTATGTCTGCGTCTCCCTCAGTTCTGTGTCGCGTTCTCCCTCATGCTGCGTGGATTTCCCTGTGTCTCTGTGAGTGTTAGTTTACTTTTCCCAGTTTAGTTTTGTATTTCCTACGTTCTGCCGTTCCAGCATTAAAGCTGGGATTTTTGAGTTCATCCCCGTGTCTGTGAGTTTTTGCATTTTGGGTCCTCCTCCTGCCTGCCACACAGCGATCATGACATTACCACTTTTTTGAAGATAACACCCAGATTAACCTCTCTCAAATTCTTTAAGCTGCCGTCTAGCTGGAAATTTTGGCTCTCACAAAATGGGTCCTTTTTCTTAATGCTGACCTAATTAAACCTAACTAAAAAATGAATGAATAAATAAATAAAAATGACAAATTATGATTTATCCCACTTAAAAGCAGTTAAGTTTTCTACTATCCCTTCCGATCTGGCCCTGGCATCATTTCTTAAATGTCAGTCAAATCTTTTTAACTTAAATTCAACTCACAGATCATGTTGCTTGAATTACTGCAACCTGTTATGTTACACTGAGTAAAACACTTTGTGGCTTAGATGTGGTCCCTGGTTCAGCTGCAGGGGAGGAGTGGTGCAGTGAGCTCAAAGGGGCGGTACCGGGAGGCAGGTGAGCCACAGGTGGTGGCGATTGACTGATGTTTCTTTCTGTTTCTCTATACGGCAGACGGCAGAGTTGAGCGGCGAAAGAGAGAGCTGGACTGGAACGGACTGTTTCCCTTGAGCACAGAGCTGTCAATAAAATACAGTACTCGTGAGCACAATCACCGTGTGTCGTATACTTTACAAGTGGTGCCGAAACCCAGGAAGTGGGATGTCTGACCCACACGATGCGTCACTTACTCAGCCTGTGCAGTTGTTGGCACAGATACTGGTGGAGTTGCCAAAAATGTGCTGAGACCAGGCGGTGGCCCAGTGGGAACACCTGATTAAGCTGCAGGATCACTCAGACCAGCAGACCAAGGTTCTGGAGAAACTGGTTGGGGCCACTGTGTTGCCGAACTCCCCAACTCTGTCGATAGTGATGCACCGGATGGGGGATGGTGACAATCCCCAGGTTTTTTTTGGAGGCATTCCGTGCAACGGCAGAGGTGTGCCAGTGGCCACAAGCGGAGTGGGTCCTGTGGTTGATTCCGCTACTGTCCTTGGAGACTCAAACGGGACAGCTTTGTTGACGTGAGCCGGGCTGTGTTGGAGCAGATGGGCCTCACCCCGGAAGATCATTGCCGGCAGATCAGCGCCTGCAGATGACTGGGGAGGATCGGCCGTTTGCATTGGCTTTTAAGCTCCATGACGTGGCAGTGCGGTGGCTGCAGTAGGTGCATTTGGCAGGAGAACCCAAGCTGGTGGACAAAGTCGAGCTGGAGCAGTTTGTGGAGGGGCTGCCAGCGGAGACAGCTAGATGGTTCCTTTTGCCAGCGAGCCTGGAGATGGCGGTCTCCAGGCTCAGAGATAACCATCGCTGCCTGTGAGCCACAGAGAGTGGAACAGACGCCGGGACAGGAGTGCTGGAAGTTCAGGCAGCCGGGACACCTGAGGAGGGATTGTCCTCTGATGGAAGTGGGGCAGGTGTTACGGGTCACTGGTGCCCCAGCACTCTCTCTTGGTCCAGGAGGGACATACAGCATTCCTTATCGGAATGCTTTGGTGGACACGGGCTGTACGTAGACCCGCGTGCACAAAAGCTTGGTTCGCCCCTGGGCATTGCTGGAGGGTAGAGTGGTTGGAGGTGAAGTGTGTTCATGGCGATTTGCACAAGTATCCCATAGTGCCACTGTTGTTAAAATATAAGGGCAAAATGCATAGACTTAAGGCTGCGGTTAGCCCGCGCCTTTCGCATCCCCTTGGGCACGAGTTAGCCGGGGTTTCATCAGCTGTTGGGGCAATATGCAGGGATGCGATCACGACCATTAGTAGCATGTAGTGTCTGCACGGCGTTCAGCGGTGACAGAGGGTCATCCAACACTGACTCCGGGAAGGGGGAGACGGCGGGCCCTTCGAGGGAGGGTGAGTCGTGACGCTGGCTTGCACTTAGGAGATGCCCAGTTGTTGGTGCCACGAGGCTGCCGGGAAGTGATTTTGTCATTCGGCTAGTTCAGAGAACCGGCCACCTTTCAGTGCCTCATGGACCGGGTGCTGCGTCCGCACACTGCGTATGCTGCTGCCTGCCTGGATGACGTGATAATCCACAATGATAGCTGGGCGGAGTCCTCAAGGACTCAAGGCCACAGTCCTTGAGTCCTTGAGGCAGGCGGGGCTCATGGCCAACCTGAAGAAGTGTGCGATTAGACAGAGGGAGGTACAGTATCTGGGGTACCACTTGGGAGGCGGACAGGTGCATCCACAGGTGGAGAAGATGGCGGCTATTGCATGCTGCCTGCGCCCAAGACGAAAAAGGAGGTGAGACGGTTCCTGGGGCTGGCGGGTTACTACCGCAGTTTTGTGCCAGGGTTTGCAGAACTGACCAGCCCCTTAACCGATCTCACCCACAAGGGTGCGCCAGATCTGGTCCAGTGGATGGGGCCCTGCCAGGCATCGTTCGTGCAGGTAAAGAAACTCTCTGTGGGGAGCCGCTGCTGCTGGGGCATTTTGTCCCAGCAGGTAAGGGGGGTCGACCGTACTCTACATTAGCCAGAAGTTGTCGGAGCATGAGAGAAGGGTACAGCACTGTGGAAAAAGAGTACCTGGCTAACCGGTGGGCGGTTAATTTCCTTCGCTATTACCTCCTGGGACACTCGTTCACCCTCTGCTTGATCCCGCTGCAGTGGTTCCACCGCATGACGGATGCCAACGCCCGGATTGCACATTCTTAAATCATTTCACCAATGTCCTGTGGAATATAGTATCGATATTAAAATATTGATGCTCACATACAATTGCTTACATGGATTCCCTCTTCATCCCTCTTCAGATGAGGTCATCTTCATCGCAAAAAACCTTCAAATCCCAATGAAAGTGCATTTCTTTTCATTAGCTTTTCCTGCATCAGACTAGTGTTACTTTATTGTTATTCAGCACTTTGATAAAAGTCTATTGTATTTAAATTTACTATATAAATATAATGACTTTACTGTGGTATGCTGGAGTTGCTGCTTCTACTAAAATTAGTTCATTAAAATCAGTAGAAAATCAAGTTCTTTAGTCTACAGATGTGTGTAAATCTGAACAGCTATGCATCTAATACCAGGGTTCACAGACATTCACAAACAGTATTATTGGATATAAGTTGGATTTTGCAGGAACAGATATGACGGGTTATTACCTGATCAGACCCATCTTTATTACATTGTTAGTCACGTACTTATTAGAAAACATCAAAAGCGGCCTTCTCCATCTCACCCTCTTCTGTTGTTTTTCTGCTTTGTGCCTTTCATCAACACAATCGCTGTCTGATCCACACCTGGATGAGATTCTTTCCAGCCTTTTTTCTGTTAATTTTTTTTTTTAAATTTTTTTAAAACACAAAACTCTTTTCACTTTCTTTCTCTAGTGCCCAGAATAAATGCTTCATGCTATAAGTTTAAATGCATTTTCTAACACTGAATCAAGGTAGGTGTGATGTAACATCTGACACTGATATCATAAAGTTTCTCCTTCATTACTGGAAGTGGAAAAAATAAGTCATCACCTTTTTGCCTGTATGGAGTCTGTAAGGTTTACAGTTGACTGTGGTGCAAAATGCTGGTTTAAGTCAGTGTTGTGAATGTCTACAGAAACACTTCTGACACAATTACTATTTTATAATTGTATTTTTAATCAGCTCCACGATGCTTAACCTACTTTTATGCAACGCTATAAAAGAACAAAAGCTAAAAAAAATCCAAAGAAGGAGAATAATTTTGTGATGAATCAAAACTATTGACAGAAGCATTCATTTTTCATCAGTTTTCCACTTTTCTACTGATGTGCACCGTTTCTGACTTTCAGTACTTTTTCTTCATTCTTCTTTACAGTGATTTGCTATGGTCGCTAACGCATGTTAATATCTTTAAAATAAAACAACTTTTATGCCTCTTAGCTGAGCCTCTGTTGCTGGATTTAAAGTATATAGGTCAGAGCAGATTTGTACTAACTGGCTGTACTAATTTTATAAAGACAATTAATTCTTGGGGGAATAACACCCAAATTCATTACAAATCACTACTTATGTAACCTCTAAAGTGCTTTAGCGTCTGTTTTTGGCATCAATTTCTCCACTAATTTTCCCTGTGCATACATTAAGTGGCATAATTAAAGCTCTGTGGTTTATTTAGCATCCTTTCTGCACACCCTGCTGCCTCTGTCAGTCTGAGATAAAAGACATGGGCGCCATGTTGCATGCAGGAGGTCGCCAGCCTGCGGAGACTGTATCCGTTAGTGTGAGAGTAAGTTAATCTGTGGTAATGCCGGATCTAACCACAGCTCAGAGCTTGTAATTTGTATAAATTGGAGGGGGGAAAGGAAGCGTGAATGGTGATGCGGGAGGTTCAGGGTTAGCAGGCAGAGGCACAAGTTAAAGAGAGGTGTGCTTTAATTTTATTTTATTTCTCAGAGGTCTTGTTCAGTTCTTAGAGAGTTGGTAGCCTTTAGGTATAATTCAGCCTGTTAGCTGTTTGACAGAAGTTATAGAGTGTTTGACCCTCAAAGTGTTTGGAAGTACTTTTTGTTCACATTATGAAAATGGATTCTGCTCGCTTGTCTGCCGAGACGCTGAGGTGATTTATTTTCATTTCATTCCCTGAGTCAGGATATTATAAATGTTACTGAGCAAAGAATGTATATTTAATGGTAAGATGGATGAGCTGCTCCCTCAAGCTCATCTTTTATTACCGAGCTATATTTTGGTAACACAGAAACTGACGTCTACATACATCAAGACTTAAGAGAATTTGAATTTAGCTCTGAAAATTAAATAAGCTTGTCCTTTGTTTTTTGGTTTTTTTAGTCCTGAAATAGAAAAAAAATTTTTTTTGATTAATGCATGGCAGCATAAATAAACACGTTATGTATGTTTTTCCCAAGGATTTTGACCTACAGTGGGGCAAAAAAGTATTTAGTCAGCCACCGATTGTGCAAGTTCCCCCACTTCAAATGATGACAGAGGTCAGTAATTTGCACCAGAGGTACACTTCAACTGTGAGAGACAGAATGTGAAAAACAAATCCATGAATCCACATGGTAGGATTTGTAAAGAATTTATTCGTAAATCAGGGTGGAAAATAAGTATTTGGTCACCTCAAACAAGGAAAATCTCTGGCTCTCACAGACCTGTAACGTCTTCTGTAAGAAGCTTTTCTGTCCCCCACTCGTTACCTGTATGAATGGCACCTGTTTGAACCCATCATCTGTATAAAAGACACCTGTCCACAGCCTCAAACAGTCAGACTCCAAACTCCGCCATGGCCAAGACCAAAGAGCTTTCGAAGGACACCAGGAAAAGTATTGTAGACCTGCACCAGACTGGGAAGAGTGAATCTACAATAGGCAAGCAGCTTGGTGTGAAAAAATCAACTGTGGGAGCAATCATGAGAAAATGGAAGACATACAAGACCACTGATAATCTCCCTCGATCTGGGGCTCCACGCAAGATTTCATCCCGTGGGGTCAAAATGATCATGAGAACGGTGAGCAAAGATCCCAGAACCACACGGGGGGACCTGGTGAATGACCTGCAGAGAGCTGGGACCAAAGTAACAAAGGTCACCATCAGTAACACACTACAACGGCAGGGAATCAAATCCCGCAGTGCCAGACGTGTTCCGCTGCTGAAGCCAGTGCATGTCCAGGCCCGTCTGAAGTTTGCCAGAGAGCACATGGATGATACAGCAGAGGATTGGGAGAATGTCATGTGGTCAGATGAAACCAAAGTAGAACTTTTTGGTATAAACTCAACTCGTCGTGTTTGGAGGAAGAAGAATACTGAGTTGCATCCCAAGAACACCATACCTACTGTGAAGCATGGGGGTGGAAACATCATGCTATGGGGCTGTTTTTCTGCCAAGGGGACAGGACGACTGATCCGTGTTAAGGACAGAATGAATGGGGCCATGTATCGTGAGATTTTGAGCCAAAACCTCCTTCCATCAGTGAGAACTTTGAAGATGAAACGAGGCTGGGTCTTCCAACATGACAATGATCCAAAACACACCGCCCGGGCAACAAAGGAGTGGCTCCGTAAGAAGCATTTGAAAATCCTGGAGTGGCCTAGCCAGTCTCCAGACCTCAACCCCATAGAAAATCTGTGGCGGGAGTTGAAAGTCCGTGTTGCTCGGCGACAGCCCCAAAACATCACTGCTCTCAAGAAGATCTGCATGGAGGAATGGGCCAAAATACCAGCTACTGTGTGTGCAAACCTGGTAAAGACCTATAGTAAACGTTTGACCTCTGTTATTGCCAACAAAGGTTATGTTACAAAGTATTGAGTTGTATTTTTGTTATTGACCAAATACTTATTTTCCACCCTGATTTACGAATAAATTCTTTACAAATCCTACCATGTGGATTCATGGATTTTTTTTTTCACATTCTGTCTCTCACAGTTGAAGTGTACCTCTGGTGCAAATTACTGACCTCTGTCATCATTTTAGGTGGGGGAACTTGCACAATCGGTGGCTGACTAAATACTTTTTTGCCCCACTGTACATCTACAGTCTGTCCAGTACGAGATCTGTAGTTTGAATCAGTTACTGTGAAGCTCTCTGCACCTAAAAATCTTTCTGTAAATGATATCATACCATTTGTATCTTACAGAAATCTAACAGTGCAGCTTGTACGAGAATGCATATATCAGCGCTGCAAAAAGTGGCACAACAAAGCTTAACAGCAATGAATATGATTAATAGGCTGTCAAGGGCTCAAAGATGCATTATAAATAAACACGACTGAACAAAATTAAATGAACAGCAAGCAAAACTTGTGCAACAATTCTCTTCTTTGAAAGGTTTGGAAAACAATTTCTAAAAGCTTAATTTCAGTAAACCATCAGTATTTATTTAGACATCATAGGGGACTTTATTAATCTTACACTATCATGGTCCTTGAGCTTTCAAAAACACCTCCACAATTTGAAACGGTGGTTAAAATCTAGACATGAACCAAAGGATTTATTGGGTATAGGTGAAGGCTGTGGTTTTACAGCAGGTGAAATAAGTATTGAACACATCACAAATTTTTCTAAGTAAAATAACACCTGAGCAATCCATGTGACTAGTTTCTCCATACAGGAGGCATCAGCGCCCTGACCCACTGGTGTCAAGACAACCATCTCACCCTCAACGTCGCAAAGACAAAGGAGTTGATAGTGGACTTCCGGAGTTGCAGAGAAGTACACACCCCCATCACCATCAACGGCGCTGCTGTGGAGAGAGTGAGCAGCTTCCGGTTCCTTGGCGTACACCTGGCTGAGGATCTTACGTGGTCAGTACACACAAACAAAACAGTGAAGAAGGCGCAGCAGCGCCTCTTCTTTCTCAGGAGACTGAAAAGATTCGGCATGAGCCCCCGCATCCTCAGGACCTTCTATCGCTGTGCCATTGAGAGCATCCTCACTGGATGCATCACCACCTGGTATGGCAACAGCACCGCCTACAACTGCAAAGCTCTCCAGCGAGTAGTGCGGTGCTCTGAACGGATAATTGGAGGTGAGCTTCCCTCCCTCCAAGACATCTACAGGAAGCGGTGCCTGAGGAAAGCGGGGAGGATCATCAAGGACTCCAGTCACCCCAGCCATAAACTGTTCAGACTGCTTCCATCAGGAAGGAGGTTCTGCAGCATCCGGTCCCGTACCAGCAGACTGAGAGACAACTTTTTCCATCAGGCCATCAGACTGCTGAACACGTCATAGACACCTCAGCTTCACTACTGGAACTTCAACATTATGCACTCCACACTGTATATAAATGCCACTTGTTTTGCACATATTCAACTCTGTATATTTTATATATTTTATTATTATTATTATTATTATTATTTTATTTTTTTACTATTTAATTTGTAAAAATGTGTATACACACACACACACACACACACACACACACACACACACACACACACACACACACACACACACACACATTTGTACATATATTTATTAGTTTCAGGTTGGCCATTCTTGTATTTTGCTCGTTTGTGTTGTTGTGTTTGCACATCTCTGTTGCTTGTGGGGCTCGCACACAAGAATTTCACTCGCATGTGCTGTGCCAGTGTGCCTGCACATGTGATGTGACAATAAAAAGTGATTTGATTTGATTTGATTTGATTTGATCTTGAAACCGTCATTACCAACAAAAGCTTTCGTACAAAGTATTAAATACATTTCAGTAAGTGTTTTTAATACTTCTCCCCTGTGTCATTTCTCATTATTACTCATAACATAATTTATGGAAATCTATAGTTTGATTTCTTTACATGTGGGGATTGGATGTTACCAACATCTGGTGAGAATTTCATGTCAGTTTCAACTTTCGAAATATATATACACAGAAAATTGGTGGCAGTGGGAATAATGCTTATTTAAGAGCCTTGGGAAACTAACTTTCAAGCTAAACATTATGTGATTAAAGATAATTCTAACCATAAGCAGCAAAAATTGTGCAAACTTAATGGAAAAAACTTGGAAAAGAAGAGATGTCAAACCGAGCTGCATTTTAGTTTTACTACATGCTTTATGACAGCAAGGCAGTTTTTAAAAATGGCAGGACTGAAAATATGCATTGCGTTTTTACTGATTATTCTTGTGATTGTTCAGAAGATGGCAAGATATGTGAATCCAGTCAGCACCAAAATTAATATACCGCATCAGCTACAGAGCACATAGAAGCAAGAGGCAAGAATCCCCATCGTCTAAACCAAACTTAATTAGAATTCATCTGAAGTTCAGAGGGCACATTTGAAAAATGGCATAGCCAGTTTCTCTCAGGATGACATGAAAAGCCTGTGTGGATATCCAGACATTGGTTGTACAGGGTCCCCAGGTGGCCCTTGCGCTCACAGCCTGGGGTTGGACTGAGTCTTCCCTCTTTGCTACCAAGAAACATGCAGGAAGCTTCGGCTAAGTTTCGGTTTCATTAAATCAGTAAGCAATAAATCATTTTAAAGGATAAGGTTAATGACTGGTTTGGCACTGCAATGCCGTGCAGTTTATCATAGCTCTGTCTCTCACCATGACACCAAGGTTAAAACAGTCGTGAGAGCTGGATGCCAATACAGACCCAGAGAGCTGTAATGAGACAAAACCTGACCAGTTCCTAGAAAAAGACACCACTGAGATACAAATGGAGGCCGATGTCTTTCCTGCTTCATAAGTGTTCATATTATTATGCTGCTGAGGAAGTCTGTTCTATTAAACAAACATGTTATTAAAGCCCACAATGCCCAGTAGCTGCTGATACTTCAGCTAATGATAGTCCTAATGAACCCAGAAGGGTAAGGAACAAATAAATTCAATACACAGGTGAAAAAATTATTCTCTTGATTTCATTATTTTATGGTGTATCAACAGGTACACGTGTGTGTGTGTGTGTGTGTGTGTGTGTGTGTGTGTGTGTGTGTGTGTGTGTGTGTGTGTGTGTGTGTGTGTGCACAAAATTTGCTCATTAAAATTTAATTAAGTTTTATTTATTTAGCACCAAATAACAACAACAGTTGCCTTAAGGTGCTTTACACTGTTAAGACCCTCCAAATAATCATTTGTAAATTTGTATCCCGCCCCATCAGTCAGTCAGCAGAAAATTCGAGGCGGAGTAGCCGGTGTGTTAGCGTTGTGGACCCAAAAGCAGACAGGAAACAAAGTGTAACAAAAAGTGAGCCTTTATTGTGGCTGATATCATAAACAGAAAACAAGGCAAAATGAACTGAAGGGAAAAATTTTACTAAAACCTACACTGGGATAAAGTAAAAATAACTATGAAAACTGTGACAAGAAACATGAGCATAATTCTGGACTGGTGTATGTGAAACAGTGATGTGAAAAACCAAACCAAACCAAAAACCAAACAAACCAAAACCAAATAGAAAACATCCGATCGAAGGTTGGCAGCACAAGAGTCCGTAATAAAACAGTTTGGGAGGCCAACCAGCAGAGGTGACAGTGATGAAGAAGGTTTGGAGGCCGACCACGTGGAAAGTGGCAGTGGCTTGGTGGGTGGACGGCACGCTGGACGTGGCTTGGCAGGCACGCTGGATATGGCTTGGCAGGCAACGGTGCGCTGGACGTGGGGGACAAGGCGAGGCAAGGCGAGACCAGACGATGTGTTGTCCTCTGGCTGTAATGTGGCAGGACCAGACAAGACGTTGACCTCTGGCTGAGGCGAAAAATAAAACTCAACTGAATCCTAACTAACAATAACAACACAAGAACTTAACATATTTCTGATATAACATAAGGAATAAAAAATACAAAATAAACTCAAAATGCTGGTTCACAGACCCAACCCCTCACACTTCTATGTTTTTTTCGACCAATGACATGGAAAAAACTCAGTGCATTATGGATGTGATTAAAAGGCTCTAGTATGGCCAACAGGTAGTTTGTGTTTAAGAAACTGTGGGCATACTGGGAACATTGCTCTGGTTTAGAAAGAATACTCTGCTGATGGCAAAGGTCTGAGGAACAGGGAGAATGGTTTGAGCTTATAGCAGGGTACCAATAACTCAACAACAACATTATTACACATTGAACATTCACTTGTCACAGCTGCATGAGGGCACATGGTGTGCACCTTCAGTTAGCTAAGAACAGGAAACAGGCTGAAATTAGACAAATGATTGGAAAACCGTTTATTGGTCTAATGAGTTTTGATTTGTACTGTGACATTCAGTTGGCAGGTTCTGAATTTAGAATAAAAAAAATCCCCCATCCAGCCGTGATCCACAGTTCAGACTGCTACTGTGGGGGTAATCATGTAAGGAATGTTTTGTGGACACACTTTAAGCCATGTACTATTTAATTAAGTGTCATGTAGACCTTGCACACTTGATGTTCACACCTGTTATGACCTGTTATGACATTTTGCCCATTAGCGTGAAACCATATAACCTTTTCTGTTTTTTAGGCTTTTTCTGACATTGTTTAGGTTTCTAGTTTAATAATTTGCATTTCTAGTTCTCTTCATTATTTTCTGCACAGGTTATATTTATAGTTTCAAGTCCCTAGGATTCTGTTAATGTGCATTCCCCATGGTGACCCTTGGTCTTCATGTTCGTTTATGTCCTATGTTGGTTTTCTGAGTTTCCTTTTTATCTCCCCGGTCCCAGTGTCAATCCTGTGTCTTAGTGTGTATCTCATGTTTCCTGTTTTATTTGGATAGTTCCTTGCCCTGTGTTCATTTTTGCTTCTGCCCTGTCTCATTATGTCTAATTAGTTCCCTCCCTTTTCCCCATCCCCTCATTATCTTCTGGGAATTTAGTCCTATGTCTTCATATTGCTGTGTGTTCTTCTGTGCTCCTCGTGTCCCAGACCTCTCCCAGTTTTCTCCCAGTTCCTGGTTCCTAGTTTTCAGTTTCCACTTTGTAGTTCAGGTTTTGTTTTTGTGAGTTTAGTTTTTGAATGTTTTTGTCACAGCAAATAAAAGCTGCCTCTGTTTGTTACCCCGTTATGTTCAAGTCCTGCGTTTGGGTCCAACTCCTGCCTGCCTCACAGTGACACATGACTGAAGAACTAGAGAATTAGGGTTGTTATGTATTTGTGCCTCATCAAATAAGCCAAATAAACAATAACCAGTTGTATTTCACTGTTTGTTATATGTTGCTTTTGTATTCCAGGTAATGTTGGCAAAGGCTTAGCCTTCCAAGGGAATATGAGAAATAAATGTATGTACGTATGTATTAATGATATGTGATTGCACAACATTGAGATGAGCACAGACTCTTTAGCTCATCCTGTGTGACGTGCCATAATAAGGGCAGTTTTTTTGTTCCCAAGCATGACACTGCTGTAAATTGCTCATTTGTGTGTGACTTGGAGACAGCTGAAGGGGTGCATTTATCTAATGGCCTCTTAAATGTGTCACTGCATAATGGCAGTGTGAATCCTCCAGATGTTGCCCTTAGTAACGGGTGTCTGCAGTCTCGAGTGCAGATTCACTAAGCACACTAGCAGGGAATCCGAGAAGCCTGTACACAAAGGAAAATGGCGTTAGGAGGAAACTCTGGGAAATCACAAAAGATACTCAAGAGGCTAGGCTACACTGACTCTAGGTAGTGTGATAACCAGTGAGGAAGCAGCATCTCCTGCCGTCCTGGTGGGAGAGGCAAAGACAAAAACAATCCACACCCTTTCCAGATCCTGAGAACCATGACATTGGTGATACTTCAGTAGCATAAAATATGTGTCATAGCTACACTCAAATGAACTTTATCAATTTTGTGCAAGCAAAATGTATCAATATTGGAAAAACTCATGTTTTAGTGTGTTTTTAACACACACAGTTGCAGGTGCAGTTTTGGTTTGGTGTTTTTATCTTGTCATACCCACAGTGGCGGATCGTCTTGGTTTGGTGTGGTTGGTTTGATATTTTTGTGTGGTTTTTTTGGTTTGCCCCCCACACATGCACTATTGCAGGTGGGTTTTTTTTTTGTGTGGTCGCTTTGGTGTTTTAGTGTGTTTTTATTATTTGCCCCCCACACTCACTGTTGCAGGTGCTTTTGGTTTGACATTTGGTATTTCATTAATTTATTATCTTGCAAAAAATGACAAGAGTGAAAAGAAATGTAGTCAAAGAGATTTTAAAATGAATACATTAGTTTTATACATTTCCGCCTTATAAAACAAAATATAGAAATCCAGTTTCCCCTCGGCATTTAAATTGTTATTACTCAGGGGCCATGTGAAAATTATTGTGTTATTGATGGATTATCTGCCTCCATTTCCTCCCATTGCTAGCATACTTTTTCAACAGGAGTTCAGTTTTTACTAACACTCAGCACTGGAGGCTGTTGTTGTTTAACTGAGCAGCAATAAATCTGACCTGAAGTCTCACTGATTCTTTATCCATTTATCCAGGTTTGGGATTTATACACTGAACAAAAATATAAACACAACACTTTTGTTTTTGCTCCCATTTTTCACGAGTTGAACTTAAAGATCTGAAACATTTTCTACATACACAAACGACCCATTACTATCAAATATTGTTCACAAATCTGTCTAAATCTGTGTTAGTGAGAACTTCTCGTTTGCTGAGATAATCCATGCCACCTCATAGGTGTGGCATGTCAAGGTGCTGATCAGACAGCATGAATATTGCACAGGTGTGCCTTAGACTGCGCACAATAAAAGGCCACTCTGAAATATGCAGTTTGATCACAGAGCACAATGCTACAGATGTTGCAGCTTTTGAGGGAGCGTGCAATTGGCATGCTCACTGCAGGAATGTTTACCAGAACTGTTACCTTTAGTTTGATCTTTTCTTACAGGTACCAGAATAATAACATGATTTTCCATTGCAGATGTAACCATGATCATTCCATACACATTGCAGTTTGTTGCTTATTTTAGAGTTGTGCTCAAGTTAATTAAAGGTTAAAAGCTACAGCCAGCGCGAGTCTGGCTGATCTATGGAGGGCAAAGGCTTTGAGCTTGGAAGGCCGCACGCGCTTACACAGCACTTATAAGATGTTATTCTTGGTGATTTTGTGCTTAGTCATGTTTTAATATGTTTTAAGTAGAAGTAGCTGATCCAGCAATATTCATTTAATATTATATACTTGATTTAGAGCAATACACACTGATGGTCTTAACAAATGAAAGAGTCCTTGTAGCTGCCATGTTGTGTCTTAGCAGGGTACAGACGGTTCCAGGAGACGGGGGCAGTCAGCGTCTGCCCTCGGGAAGGAGACAATGTTATTCTTTGTGTTAAATAAAATTGTCAACATTGATTGTATTACACCTGTCACTACGCATGAGGGGGCGTTCTAATACCCTGATTTCATAAAACTATGGTGATGTGTTTTTTGAGATGAGATCTGAGACTGTCTGCATACAGTGTCCATCTCCCACGTGTGTGATCATTAAATCATCGTTTGACTCAACCCGACCGGACCAGTGTTGTTATTGTGGGTTTTTCCTCTGGTGTCCATCCCCAATATTTTGAACCTTAACATTTTGGGCCTCTCGGCCTGGGGCTCGGTCACTCAGGCGCAGCTGGCTGCCGGCGGAGCTCACGGGCGCGTCACTGCAACTCCCCCTGGCTTCTGCTCCGCGGCTGCTGAGTGAGCCCTCATCTGGGACTCTCCTCAGCTCTTTCTGGGACAGTGGCGCGGCTGCCCCTCTGTTGGTCTTCTTTGGTCTCTTGTGTTCTGGGGGCCTCTGGATGTCTGGAGTTTTGATCTCCTCCACACCTGCTTCACGCCCTGGAGGACGGGGCTGTGGCCCCCCCACACCCTCTAGCAGATTATTACATGAAGGAACCTTTTAAAAAACAAAAAACAAGCGCGTCCATGCTCACAGGTGTACACACGGGTGATCACACCCACAAACTACACCCTTTTTGGCTCCTACCTCAAAGCACACTGTGTTCTGTTGATCTTATGTGCTGCACAATAATGTTTAACATTTAGTATTTACTGTCATATTCCCATATATCATTGTGATGTTGTTTATTCTATTACTCTTGTTCTCTTCTGCTTGTTTTCTTTTTTCTTTCTCAGCAGGTGATCCAGGTGATTGATATATGCATTTTTTTTCTCTGCCCGTTCTGTTGGTTTTTGTCTTTTGCCCTTCTCCCCCGTCCCTCTTCTCAGCTGTTTCTCTTTCCCTCTTTCTTTCTCCCCTTCTTTCCCCCAGTCAAGTCTGTCCCGTATTCAGTAAGTGAAAATAAAATAAACAATAAAAGGTGAATCAAATGGACCATTACGGCAAGGCTGGGATGGTCAGTTTGGTAAAGTAAATCCGTTGGGCATCTTTCTTTGCCTTTAGACAACAATTCTGATGGCAAAAGAGCCAAACGGGACAGGCCAAAAAAGAAAAAAAAAAAAAAAAAAAAAAAAAAGAACGGTTACCTGTGAAATGAATGTTCATTTCTCTGCCATAAGCCATCTTCAAAGGCATTTCAGAGAATCTGGCAGTATATCCAACCGGCCTCACAATCGCAGACCACATGTAGCCACTCCAGCCCAGCATGTTCACCTCCAGGATGGTCAACCAGGTGGAGACCAGCCACCCAGACAGCTGCAGCAACAATCGGTTTGCATAACCAAAGACTTTCTGCAAAAACTGTCAGAAGTGCTAGGAGCATGAGGTCGTACCAGCAACCCATTCAGGCTGACACAGGCAATCCAGCTCCTCCAGCATGATACATTTATAAGTGCCATGAAAAGGTTTGTTGTTTTTACTACCACAGCCAATGGTGTGGAGGAGATACAAGGAGCAGGACAGGGCCCCGAAAAGGTGTTGTGATATTATTCTGTTATTATATGTTACCTTATAGATGTAATCAAAATAGTTGAATTATGATATTGTTGTAGATCATATTATACCCTTTAAAATAGAGTGTGTGATCTGTATGTAGTTTAGTTCTCATTATACTTTTGAGTTAACAGAACATATTCACATATTAGTTCATTAGATAAAGGTGCATCCTTGATCTGCTGGGAATGTGTTACACTGTTTTCTTGACATGCTTAATTGTTGAATCATGAAGAGAAGGTTGTAAGCAGGAGACTCTGTGTCTAAAGACAGGGGAGATAGACAGACCACATTCCACACCCCCACCTTACAGAAAGCAGAGAAACAACTGCCGAGGTCATAACTTAGGCGCTGTAACAGAGAAAAAATGTGATGTTTTGGCTTTTACGACTAGCTGGGGGCCACTAGAGACTATAAAAAGCTGAGCAACCCGTCACCATTTTGAGACATGTGCCTGACCCTCTGGTAGCATCTCTCCCGTCCGGACGTTGTAATGCTCTTATTGTTGAATTGTATGGAAATAAATGATTGTTGATTGAGCATTTATACACCGAGTATTGTCCTTCCTTCAGCCCAAAGATTCAAAGAACTGCGTGTTTTCAACAACTTGGTGCCGTGTGACCCGGATCTTTGGTGTGCTGAGGAGGTGCAGATTTGACCTTTGGTGAGATCGTGAGGCGAGGTGAACAGAGGACCGGTCCAAAAATAAAAAGGTAAGCACAGCCTGTTGTATTATAAATACCAAATGTGCATATTGGGCTTTCCAAATTAATCTGTTCACTGAGTCACATGTATTTTCACAGTAAATTTGTCGGTGTCTGGTTTTTGGCGCAAGATACTAACAACATAAGTTGAGGCTGAATTCCAGGGTGTTAAATAAACTGCTTCTACCGAGATACTAATAACATACTACGTTGGTCTAGATTGCAGTAATCTGCTTCTACCGAGATACTAATAACATACTACGTTGGTCTAGATTGCAGTAATCTGCCTCTACCGAGATACTAATAACATACTACGTTGGACTAGAGTGCAGCCACTTTACCTTCCACATTTAATTTTGTCTAATACTGGCTTCTGTAGCAATAATACGTTAGAATTTCTTCTGAAGACGCGGCCATTAGTTCAGTACATTGAAGTCGAGGTTTGAAGTTTGTTTATGGTGTCGGTTACGTCCTGGCTCTTGCCGGCTATGAAATAGAAGTTGATTTAAGGAAAAGCAGATGCTGACTTCACGGTGCGGTTAAACACTGGCAACGCGAGAGCGAAACACGTCCGTAGGTTTGGTTTATGATACGGCGTGTTCCGGTGATATGCGGCCGTGAAGTGCAGTAGTGGTTGGTGCTAATTTTAGTACATTGAACAGAGGTTTGACGGTGGTTTGTGGCGTCAGTCGAGTTTTTTTTTTAAGGGCTGCGGTCATAAAACAAAGTAAAATTTTACTTGCCAAGAAGTACATAGAGCAAAACCTGGTTTATGATGTCTGGTATAACTTCGGGGATGCAAGCATCACTTTTATGATGCGACTTTGCTCCGTTGTGGCGGTCATAAGCGCAGAGAAAAGGGTATTTTGGTCTATGGTGCAGTGTGCTTTAAGAAGATCTAATAGTTGAGCTCAGAGGTTTCTGTGTAAAATTCCCGCTGAGGAAAAGTGTTGTGTGTGAGTGTCAAAGCGCGCTCTGGGTGAGAGAGTGTGTGTGAAGCTGCGAGGCGCGCTCTGGGTGCTGTCTTGTGGGTGAAGCGCGCACTGAGTGAGAGTGTGAGTGAGGCGCGCTCTGAGTGTGTTTTTGTGTGGAGTGTGAAGCGTGAACACAGTGACAGTGACGGTTGATGTGTTTGATTAGGAGGACATTAGAGCAAATACACATTTTAGGATCAAAGGTTGATGCCTAGTGTACCTGTGGAACATTTGCCCTAGGAGTGGCGACCCTCCTGTCCGTGGACGCGTGGCCAGGACCGGCGTTGTCCGGGTGCCGAGGTGGTGACTTGGGGAGGTGAGGGCCCCCGCATAGCTACGGAAATAACACTGGAACGGCCGTGTAATCACGGGTTCACATTTATTTCCGGACTAGAACAAGACACATTTTGCGAACAAACGTTGAGTCTAGATTTAGTAAAGAAATATAAAAAGGTTGAATTCCTCGTTTCAGTGGTTGAAATTGTTGTGTGCCTGTCCCCTGACGAGTGTGAAATTAAAATAAAGAGGGAATTTGGAGCCACATAGAGATATCAAGATTACCTTTCTTTTTCCATGAAATGTGCTTGTGGGCACGCCAGCCATTTTGAAAAGGTGGGCAAAACAATTGGCAAGGCCACACCCCCACACATGTGATATAATTTTAAAGGTACTGTTGCCCTCTCTAAGGAACATCAGGACTTAGAGGAGTGGCAAGTAGAGTATGCGAGCTACAAGCAAAAACTAAAATGTGTACTACAGTGTGCAAAAATGAAATACTGGGTCATCAGGGGGAGCACACTCCCCCTCCTTGAAGAGCTCACCCACTCAACCCGCATCCCCAGAAAACAGCTAACCCCAGATAAGGCAGCGTGATGTATCCCGAGACAACAGGACTGGGACATCTAAATAAAGGTGTGAAACAATCGCCTTCAAAGGTTATCAATTCACTTGAACCAAAATTAGGACCACACGGTGCGGCAAGAGTTAATAGTTATTAGTCTCAACACCCAAGGATAACCAGAAGAGCATGACTGATATGATGGAACTGGGATTTTGTTACACTTAATTTTTGCAAAACACAAATAAAACTAAATTGAAATTAAGGATTTTCAGAAAATAAAAACTACACTAAACTAGCAAAGAATTGGTAAAAACTAATTAAAACTGATATAAAATTGAAAATCTGAAGTCGAAGCTAAATAAAAACTGATGAAAATTGCAAAACTATTACAACCCTGGTGCAGAGATTGGCAAATCTGACCAGGAAACGTTATAAAATGGATTGTCAGGATAGTCAGCGTTAAAGCCACTTTTGACAGTCCATACTAGAATGGCATTGGACATCTTCGGGGCAGAAAAGGGTTGGTGTGACCAAGGTGTGGTTTGGCTTGTTGTATGTACATTTCAAAATGTTACAGCTCTGGATGGACCAGTTACCAGGGCATGGAAGGATGACAGACTTTATTACATGAGGAGAAGGGACATTTTCGGGATCGAAGATCCTCAGGGATGACAAGGCTGGAGCAACGGTACTCGAGAGAAGAATTTCTGATACTTTCTGAGATATGATGTCACTAACCTTCTCTTTTAATTGTCTAGCTCCAATGAATTGACACATGGGAGTGTGTCAAAAAGGGGGAGTTGAGTTTGAACATCAAACAATGGTGATATGAAAATTTCTATGAGTTTATTTTTGTGTTTAATAAATTAGCTATGGTAAAACTTAAGCTTATAATGTGTTAGACTTAGAAAGGGTTCACTAATTTTTGATTTCTTTTACACACACATAGATTATGATTAGAATTAGAATAAGTCCTGAACATAATATTTTAAACCAAATTTGAATCATTAGAACAACAATGGATAACAATATTAGATTATCAAGGCTAGGGAGAGAGGTGTTTTGGTTTTCTGTCTCTTGCAGAGAAAGGAACAGACACCAGACGGGGACCCGGAGATGTGAGGACCCTTCACAGCAGGGACAGATGTAGGGACTGCCGAGACAGCAACTGGGGTCAAGTGTCATGACGTTTGGGCTCCTGGAGAAGATGGATCCCACAAACACAGCAATAACCATGAAGGGGTTGGCGAAAACCAGGAACACCAGACCAACGAGGTTTGAGAGGCTCTTGGCAAAAAGGGGGACACGCCGGTGAACCCAAAACACACAGATCCTTGTTTGAAATCGGGACAGAATAATCCCCAGAACTGTGCAATGACTAAAGGGTGGTCTAACCCCGGAGGTCGAAGAAAGAAGCTGAGAATCACCCAACTGGAAGACACTGGTAGCTGCAGCAATAAAAATAAAGGTTAAAAGCTCCTTAGACAGAGGTTCTAGTCTAAGTACATTTGAAAGGTATAAGGGGGCATTAAAATGGGAGTGGAAAACTGGAGCACCAAAATAAAGCTGTGGGAAAATGGGGAGTGATGGGAGTGTCATCTGTAACTGCTGTTATGGTTGTAAATCTAACTTTGCTTGCATCTGAACTGCGTGAACACAGAGGTCATCCCCCATATGGTCCACCCGTTAAAGGGGGACAGAGGGCCTCAGGATCAAGAAAACCTGGACCTTGCAACGCTGAAGTGCTTGTTATTAGTGATCTCTTTAATGAGAGATCAAAAGAGGGTATTGTGATATTATTCTGTTATTATATGTTACCTTATAGATGTAATCAAAATAGTTGAATTATGATATTGTTGTAGATCATATTATACCCTTTAAAATAGAGTGTGTGATCTGTATGTAGTTTAGTTCTCATTATACTTTTGAGTTAACAGAACATATTCACATATTAGTTCATTAGATAAAGGTGCATCCTTGATCTGCTGGGAATGTGTTACACTGTTTTCTTGACATGCTTAATTGTTGAATCATGAAGAGAAGGTTGTAAGCAGGAGACTCTGTGTCTAAAGACAGGGGAGATAGACAGACCACATTCCACACCCCCACCTTACAGAAAGCAGAGAAACAACTGCCGAGGTCATAACTTAGGCGCTGTAACAGAGAAAAAATGTGATGTTTTGGCTTTTACGACTAGCTGGGGGCCACTAGAGACTATAAAAAGCTGAGCAACCCGTCACCATTTTGAGACATGTGCCTGACCCTCTGGTAGCATCTCTCCCGTCCGGACGTTGTAATGCTCTTATTGTTGAATTGTATGGAAATAAATGATTGTTGATTGAGCATTTATACACCGAGTATTGTCCTTCCTTCAGCCCAAAGATTCAAAGAACTGCGTGTTTTCAACCAGGTGGAGACCAGCCACCCAGACAGCTGCAGCAACAATCGGTTTGCATAACCAAAGACTTTCTGCAAAAACTGTCAGAAGTGCTAGGAGCATGAGGTCGTACCAGCAACCCATTCAGGCTGACACAGGCAATCCAGCTCCTCCAGCATGATACATTTATAAGTGCCATGAAAAGGTTTGTTGTTTTTACTACCACAGCCAATGGTGTGGAGGAGATACAAGGAGCAGGACAGGGCCCCGAAAAGGTGTCAACCCAGCAGCAGGGCTGAGGAGGAATCTTTCCGCTTGATAGTTTGGAAGTGGGTTCATAGTGGTCAGGGAAGGCATATTCCTTGAGAGTTGCAGAGTATTCCACATGCTAGCCAACAATATCCTGACTGCTATTAGGTGCCAGGATGAAATACTCACACCCATGTCAGATCTTATAGTGGTGAGGTGGAGCCTGGGTGCTTCCTGGTGTAGGATAATGCTTGGCCGTGAATGGTGAGAAGCAGTCCCAGAATGACAGAGGCATTGATCCCACTGGGTGACCCTCATATTATGTGGGCCTAAATCCAGAGAATCTCTGGGATATTAATGCCACATGCTGCCCAGCTCATCGATGTCCCGATACAGGTCTAGGAAGAGATCCCCAGGACACATCCACTGTCTCATCTGGGGAATAATGTGTCCTTGTCACGGATAGCAGAGGTTGACTCGCGCTATTCATGACAAGGACACTAGGAAAAGGCAATAATGAGAATAAATAAATAAATAATCTGTGACCATCACCTGCTCAACATTTTCTTAATATGATACTTGCAGCATTATAATAAATTTTTGGATTGTATCCTGTTATTGCCACTCCAGTGCACCTACTGTCACTCTCATTTGCACCAAAGCAGGTGAAATAGATTCAAGATTATTTAAGCTTCCTAAATAAACAAATTAATATCCTTGAAGTTTGACTGTGTTATACTGTGATGACTTTGTATATGATGAAAAGTTTTTTCTACAACTTGGAACATAATCCCACATCACACATTTTTTTTCCTCCTTCAATTGACAAGCCATGTTTAAAATAAACACCCTTGCAAAATGATCTTGAATATTCAGTAACTTAAAAGATTTTATCATTTTAATATCATACCAGAAGTACAGAAGAGAGAAAATAAATGGGTGATAGAGCCTCAGGCACAGCGGGAAACAAGTGACACTTCCCTCTCATCTGGCAAACAAGCCAGATGAGATGGGACAGCCAAATAGACAGATGTTACACTTTCCTCAGCTTTCAGTGTGGCACAGCAGCCACAGTAAAGGCTGTTCAAATGCAAACAAGGAGATATTCATACACACAGAACAAGAAAGAAAAATGGTCCAAATATCTGAGCGGGAGCATGAAACAGAGCTCCATCGAGAGAGCGCGCAAAAGTCAAAGTGCATCGGCTGTGATGGAGAGAAAGATCAGCAGGGCAGCAGAGATGAGGCACGGTGGCCAAAACAAACCCAGCACAGCAAAGAAAATAAAATACAGCACTTTTTTGTAGATCTGGAATAATATCTTCTCCAAAACTGTTAAGAGTTATATTCTAAAACACTTCTTCAGCAGAGGATCAGAGAGGAGAAACACAGGCTTTCTTGCTAGCAAGGGCAGCCTCCAGAACTCACACTCCAAGAGTGAGGCTCAGAGACTAAGCCCTGAGTACTGCCCTGGTCTTCATTTATATGCTTCAGTGAGCGTTTGTTCCATACATTGAGATGTGGAGGTGTACGTGTGTGTGTGTGTGTGGGGGGGGGGGGGGGTCAGAGTGTGACCCCATAAATGACTTCCCTAAACCTGCTGGTCTCGAAGTCCAGCAGTTCATCTAAACAAAAAGCACTTAGATTAGAACAGATATAACTACGTTAATCCTACCGTAAAACAATAAGACAAGGTACGACCTCTCCCATACTCCTAGGATGTGGGGGTGAACGCCAGAACACCCTGGAATGTTACAGACCTCCTAAGATGAGACATTCTTTCAATATGCCACCAACTATATACTTCTAAACACAAATGATTACATGCAGTATTCTACCATATGCAAAATTATATCATTAAAAGATTATACTGACTACTAAGTACAATTTTCCATTGACAAAAACTGAGCAGCAGCCACATAGGACGGTCAGCTGTAGGGGGGAGATGTTAGACTAGCATGGCGGCCACACAATAAAACCCACATTTAAAGAATAAAAACATCACTTACCTCTATTTGATGGAACCAAAATAAAATTGGGCCCTTTTTTTTTTTTTAAGAAAGTTGGAAGGCTGTGCATTTAATTCAATTCAATTCATTTCAATTTTATTTATATAGCACCAAATCACAACAAAAGTTGCCTCAAGGCGCTTTATATTCTACAGTTGATACAAAGAAAAGCCCAACAATCATATGACCCCCTATGAGCAAGCACTCAATGGGAAGGAAAAACTCCCTTTTAACAGGAAGAAGCCTCCGGCAGAACCAGGCTCAGGAAGGGGCGGCCATCTGCTGCGACCGGTTGGGGTGAGAGAAGGAAAACAGGATAAAGACATGCTGTGGAAGAAAGACAGAGATTGGGATTGTTGTTTATACACATATAATGCTGAGTTAACCAATCACTGAAAGCTTACACTCCATTTAAAATAACAATTTTCAATGTGTGGAGTTTTTCTCCAGAAATATGCAAATTTTAGTGACAGGAAATACCTCAACCCAACTTTCCTGGAAAGATGGAGGGAAAGTGCGTTGGCGAGAAATCACAGAACTAATTCATAAAACATTTTAAAAGTTGAGCTTACTTTTTGTAGGCTGTCATATCTTAATGGCGCAGTGGCCATGTTGGAAGGAAGAAAAGGGGGAAAAGGAATGAAAAAAGAAGACTGGTGCAGCGTCCAACAGGAAGCAGTCATGGCACAGTGGCCATGATAAAACCACATGCTCTTCTCGTTTGTTTGCTTTTCTGCTTTTTGGATTTGCCAGAAGTATTTTTAAAAGGAAACAGATGACTCATAGAAGGGATTAAGTAAGGGGATGGTTTTATTTTTTATGTGGTTTCAACTGTTTGTGTGATGGATGTCACAAGTCACCCTAAGTTTTCTGATTTTACAGATGAAGCAGACTGCAGCAAAGAACAGCAATCAGGTTTAACCAGCACAACAGCTGCTACTGCATTTCCCTCTTTGTGTAAAGCACAGAAAAGATTAATGTCGGGGACTTTGTTTCAGCCGTTTCCTTCACCTTAATGTCTCTGGCTGGAGCGCCTGAAGCCAATGAGTGACTTCAGGGCTTAATGCCAATTTTATTTCCTGTCAGAGCACTGTGTGCTTTTTAGAGCTCTCTCCATTAAGTTATGCTATTGTTTTGGTTCAATTCCATTATAGTTTCTTGTTTGTTAGTCTTAATTACTTCACTGTTTTCTGCTAATCTTGTCTGAGCCATTTTTTTTGACAACCAATTATTTCTCCTTTTTTCATTTGAGTTACTAGGAGTTTACTTCTAGGTTTATAATATTTCTTTTGTCTCTATAAGTGAGTTTATTGTGCGCTTTTGTTTTAATTTAGGAATGTTTTGTTTTGGCCTTGGCTTTCTTTGATGTCACAAAAGTACCACAAGATTTTGATCAACCATGTGGAACGTGGAAATGTCTGTGGAAAATTTTATATACAGCAAAAACTGAATTTGTACAAATTAATTCAAGGCAACCTTTGGCAATTATTATCCAACACAGTCTGAACTCTTGGGCGCTGTTCTCTGTTAGAATGATCGCACACTCCTCCATACCTGCTTCACGCCCTGGAGGACGGGGCTGTGGCCCCCCCACACCCTCTACCAGATTATTACATGAAGGAACCTTTTAAAAAACAAAAAACAAGCGCGTCCATGCTCACAGGTGTACACACGGGTGATCACACCCACAAACTACACCCTTTTTGGCTCCTACCTCAAAGCACACTGTGTTCTGTTGATCTTATGTGCTGCACAATAATGTTTAACATTTAGTATTTACTGTCATATTCCCATATATCATTGTGATGTTGTTTATTCTATTACTCTTGTTCTCTTCTGCTTGCTTTCTTTTTTCTTTCTCAGCAGGTGACCCAGGTGATTGATATATGCATTTTTTTTCTCTGCCCGTTCTGTTGATTTTTGTCTTTTGCCCTTCTCCCCCGTCCCTCTTCTCAGCTGTTTCTCTTTCCCTCTTTCTTTCTCCCCTTCTTTCCCCCAGTCAAGTCTGTCCCGTATTCAGTAAGTGAAAATAAAATGAACAATAAAAGGTGAATCAAATGGACCATTACGGCAAGGCTGGGATGGTCAGTTTGGTAAAGTAAATCCGTTGGGCATCTTTCTTTGCCTTTAGACAACAATTCTGATGGCAAAAGAGCCAAACGGGACAGGCAAAAAAAAAAAAAAAAAAAAAAGAATGATCGCACACTGCTTCAGTAACACTGAGGTCTGGCTCTGGGGAGGCCCATCCATGACTGATCCTCTGTGTGTTTCTATCCAGGTGTGCTTTCACTGCAATGCCAGTGTGTTTGGACCATTGTCAGGCTGAAAAATTAATCTACTGCCAATCAGATGCTTTCCAAATTGTATGACTGATGGTTACACCACTGTCGGAAATGCAGCCCAAACCATAACAGAACCTCTGACATGAGACCTTCACCAAAGACTTAATAATTTGGCATACCCCAGCCTATTCTCCCTGATTCCCTTCCTTAAGAATGGCTTCTTGTTATCTTTGTAATTTTTCATTGTTTAAATGAAATAAATGAAAATAAATGGTGTGTTTTGTGAGAAGCTGCTAGCAACAAAACCTAAAGATACGATTTAAAAATGGGATGTTTGCTAAGTGGTCTGCTATGTGTAGACACAACACAGGTTCATCTCTTGAGTTAGGAGCCTTTTTATGCTCAATTGATTCATAGGTGACTGTGAAGTTTTTGAAAAAGCTGTTTTGTCTTTTTTTAGTCAGGATTTAGGAAATATTCCTGGAGTGGATCCTTGATAAATAAACAGCTTTATAAAAACTGCTGCATGATAACCGAATGAAAATGCATTAAAATCATTAACTCCATAAACAACAACAAACAAAAAACAATCGACATTTCTTGAGTGCAATAATGCCATATAACAAAACTACTTGGTAAATGCTCATGAAGGTTTTTGTTTTAATGCCTCCACACAGGTGACTTCATTCATTTTAGACGTTTGCTCTTCAGGAGCATGTAAACAGAACTTTCATTGCCCCTGTTCAGTGAGAGAGCTATCCACAAAAACTTACACTTTCTGCAGTTTCCTTTTTTTTTTTTTTTTTTTCTTTTTTGGCCTGTCCCGTTTGGCTCTTTTGCCATCAGAATTGTTGTCTAAAGGCAAAGAAAGATGCCCAACGGATTTACTTTACCAAATTGACCATCCCAGCCTTGCCGTAATAGTCCATTTGATTCACCTTTTATTGTTCATTTTATTTTCACTTACTGAATACGGGACAGACTTGACTGGGGAAAGAAGGGGAGAAAGAAAGAGGGAAAGAGAAACAGCTGAGAAGAGGGACGGAGGAGAAGGGCAAAAGACAAAAACCAACAGAATGAGCAGAAAAAAAAAATAAGAAAAAAAATGCATATATCAATCACCTGGGTCACCTGCTGAGAAAGAAAAAAGAAAACAAGCAGAAGAGAACAAGAGTAATAGAATAAACAACATCACAATGATATATGGGAACATGACAGTAAATACTAAATATTAAACATTATTGTGCAGCACATAAGATCAACAGAACACAGTGTGCTTTGAGGTAGGAGCCAAAAAGGGTGTAGTTTGTGGGTGTGATCACCCGTGTGTACACCTGTGAGCATGGACGCGCTTGTTTTATTTAAAAGGTTCCTTCATGTAATGATCTGCTAGAGGGTGTGGGGGGGCCACAGCCCCGTCCTCCAGGGCATGAAGCAGGTATGGAGGAGATCAAAACTCCAGACATCCAGAGGCCCCCAGAACACAAGAGACCAAGGAAGACCAACAGAGGGGCAGCCGCGCCACTGTCCCAGAAAGAGCTGAGGAGAGTCCCAGATGAGGGCTCACTCAGCAGCCGCGGAGCAGAAGCCAGGGGGAGTTGCAGTGACGCGCCCGTGAGCTCCGCCGGCAGCCAGCCGTGCCTGAGTGACCGAGCCCCAGGCCAAGAGGCCGGGGGCACCCCACCTCCGAAGTGGCCCGAGCGAGCCCCAGGCTCCAGGCCCCGATAAGCGGCCGCCAAGGAGTGAGCCGGTGTGTACCCGGACGCCCATCTCCAGACACAAAGAACCACCAACGCACCGATGTCTGAGGGAGTCCGCCACTGGCAGGGGAAGTGGTGGTAGGGGGAGATAGGCCTCCAAACCTTGGAGGGCCTAAGATGTCCCCAGAGAGGTGGCGCCTGACACCAAACCTGACATATAGACACAGAAATACAGGCACACACATATACAAACATCCATTCCCACCCTCATGCTCTCATATGCACTTACTCCACACTCAACCAACGTGGAGACAGACATAAAGAGATGCTGTACACACGATCACACTCCCCAAGCGTACTCTACAAACCGGGTCTAGGTACCCTTGCCCCTGGAGGGGGGAACTGCACCCAGACCCAGGTGGTGTAACCCTTTTCCCTGCGGTGGGGGGAGGCAGACCGCCCCGACTCCGCAGCAGCAGGGAGGCCCCACACTCCAGACCGCAGTCGGACGGCCAACTCCTCCTCCTAGCCCCCCCGCTCCAGCAGGCCGCAGAGAATGGGGGTGAGAGAAGACTCCAAACCTCCATCCACCCGCTCATTGTAGTGTTGATGCATGTGTGTTCTAAGGTGCATTTAAAACCCAGGAGGGCATGGAGCTACCTGCCAGAGAGCAGCAGGTAAGCGCATAGTCCCTCCTGCTAGCCCTCAATGTCTACGTGTATTTAACATTGAGAGGTGGGCAATGACGCCAGGGGTGGGGTGTACACCCTGATGGTACTTTGGATTCCGTGTATCGTGCCCACCCCCAAGATCCTATATGTATGTGTAATGAGAGTGTGAGTAATGTGAATGTCTAAGTTGTGGGATAAAATTGAGGCAGAGGCAGCCAGAAGGGGACGGGGGGGTGGCCTCCTCTGCACCCTGGTGACACATACCCCTACTCCAAGGTCCTGCATGTGTGGGTGGTTGTTGTGGAGCGGGAAGAGGGAGGCAGCTGGAGATGGGGAGGGAAGGAAGGGAGGGGCAAGTGACCCCTCCCTGGGGCCAGCTCCCCCGCTGACCCCAGTAGGCACCCCCATACTCCGCGACCCGCCAGGGAAAGGAGGCCCAGGCCCATCCAGACCGGGGCGCAGCGCAGCAGCGCCTCCCGGCCCGGGACAGTCCACCCGACCCCACCACAGAGAAAACTGCACCCACCCCACCATCCACTCTTCTTCCAGACTACATAAGACAATAGACGCCCAGGCTGAGATCTTCCTCCACCTCTCCTGTATCTCCTCCTCCTGCAGAGAGAGCCCCTGAGGAGAGGAAAGCTCCTGCAAGATGTGACAATCTTCCCCACCAGTTGAAGAGCCCCCCAGGTGGCTCGATGCACCGGCAGCACCCTGCTCGAGGGCTGGGCCCCCATGCACCCACCCGCCCACAACCCCGGCAACACACCAACCAGGACCCAAGGCCCCGAGGCCCAGCCAGGGCCCCAGCCCAGAGACGGAGGGCCCCCAGAACCTCACGCCCATCCTGGACCCACCCAGGGGCAGCCAGGCTACCAGGTCAGTAACCCACGTCCGTCAGCACAGACCCTCCCCTAGCCCCGCTGCACGCAGCCGCGAGGAAACAGTCACCTGAGAGCCAACAGAGCCCCTAACCGGACATGACCGCTACCCCGGGTTGAGCCCCCCAAGGAAGATGCCTCCGGGGAACCCCCCGACGCCCTAAGCCTGTCCCTACCCCCACACCAATCACAACAGTGAAGGGGGGACCAAACTATGACCCCCCACCCCCACTAGGTGATGGAGCTGATCAAAGGAGCCCAGAGCAATTGATCTGATGTGGTGGCAGAGGCTGTATCAAGACTAATGTAATCTAATAGATAATTTCTATATTGGATAGAATTAAGATTATTTTTATTTTTCCAGTTCATGAGGACTGTTTTCTTGGCTATGCATAGGGCAGTGAAAACCATATGGGCGATATTCTTTTCTGAAGTGACATTATCTAAGCTGCCCAACAAACACACTAAGGGGGAAGTTGGAATGTTACATTTCAGACACTTCGATAAGTCTTCACATATCTCGCGCCAAAACTTCTGAACTGGTGGACAGAACCAAAGAGCGTGGATATAATTGTCCGGTGAATTGGTTTGGCAGTGTGAGCAGTTGTTGGTAGACATAAAGCCCATCTTGAACATCCGATGACCTGTATAGTGCACTCTATGTAATATTTTGTATTGAATTAATTGAAGACTGGGATTTCTAATTAGATGAAAGGTTTTTAAGCAAATCTGAGACCAGAAGTTTAGGTCTAAGTTAACTGATAAATCCGCTTCCCATTTTGCAATAGGAAGTGATATTGATTCATCTGTTTTAGAAAGCATTCTGTATATTTTGGATAGTAATTTGGGGGTTTTAAGAGTAAGAAATTGAACCACACTTGGTGGTGTTTGTAGTTCAACTTGACCCAGTTTAAATTTCTTTTTTTACTATGGATTTAATTTGTTGATATTCTAAAAATCTTTTCTTGTTGATCCCATATTGTGATTATTGCAAAGTGCTTGTTCTACATCTAGCCAAGGTTCATCTAAGAGGGGATGTTTTAGCCATCCTGAGATAAACTGAAGCCTGTTGGCTACGAAGTAGTGCTGAAAGTTAGGCAGTTCTAGTCCTCCTTTATCCTTGGTCTTTTGTAGTGTTTTTAAGCTTATACGTGGGGGTTTATTTTTCCAAAGGAATTTGGACATACATGAATCTAGAGATCTGAACCAATCTTGTGGCGGTTTAGTTGGGATCATTGAGAATAAATAATTTATTTTTGGTAAGACCATCATTTTTATAGCAGCAACCCTTCCCATGAGTGATATGGGTAGACATTTCCATCTAGCCAGATCATCTTCTACCTTCTTTAAAAGTGGGATATGGTTTAATTTAGTTAGATCTGCAAGCTTGGGACAAACATTAATACCTAAATATTTTATATTTCCCGATTGCAGTGGTGTAGAAGAGGAATTATGGAAGGAGCAATTAATCGGTAGAACTGTAGATTTTTACCAGTTAATTGAGTAATCTGATATTCTTGCAAAAGAGTTTATCAATTCAATCACCCCAGAGATATTGGTTTGTGAATTTTGGAGAAAGAGTAACACATCATCCGCATAAAGGCTGATTTTATGTTCCACGTTCTTGCATTTTATGCCCTTAATTACTGAATTCTGTCTAATTGCTGCTGCTAGTGGTTCAATAAAATTTGCAAACAGTGAAGGGGAGAGTGGACATCCCTGCCTGGTGCCCCTCAAGAGACAGAAGCTGGAGGATGTCTGGTCATTTGTTCTAACACAAGCTGTTGGGGAATTATATAATATTTTTAACCAGTTTATGAAAGAGGATCCAAAACCAAATTTGTGTAAAGTTGCAAATAGAAATTTCCAGTTAACTCTGTCAAATGCTTTTTCTGCGTCTAAAGAGAATATTGTAGTTTCTAGGTTTTTACTGTATGAGTAGTCTATCAAATTAAGTAATCTACGTGTATTTGTTGATGAGTGCCTACCTTTTATGAAACCAGTTTGGTCAGGATGAATTAAGAGGGGGGTTATTTTCTCCAGTCTCTTTGAGAGAGCTTTGCAGATTATTTTAAGGTCTACGTTTATAAGGGATATTGGACGATAGCTTGAGGGATATACAGGGTCTTTGCCTGGTTTTAGCAGGAGATTAATGTTTGCAGAATTCATATTTGATGGAAGTCTGCCCTTTTCTTTAATTTCCAACAACGTTCTGTAGAAAACTGGTGTTAAAATCGACCAGAATTCTTTGTAGAATTCTGCAGGAAAGCAGTCTGGACCTGGAGCCTTATTATTGGGCATACTTATCAGGGCTTCCTGGAGTTCACCTGGTGTCAGTGGTGAATCCAGTGCCATTGCTTGAGTGTCCAATAATTTTGGAAGAGTTATGTTGTCCAAAAACTGATCAATTTCTTTTTTAGATGGATTTATTTGTGGTGAATACAACGTTTTATAGAAATCCCTGAAAATGTTGTTTATTTGTATCGGATCATATATTGTGTTCCCAGATGAATCTTGAACAGCACATATAGTTGTTTTTTCTTTATTTATTTTTAGCTGGTTTGCTAGAAATTGACCGGATTTATTACCATGTTCATAATTTTGTAGGCGTAGTCTTTGTACTAAGAATTTTGTTTTTTTATCAATTATCTCATTTAATTCTAGTTTTGTTTTGTGTATTTTGTTCAATGTTTCCTGATCTTGGTGGGACGCGTAGGCTTCTTCTAGTGATTTGATGTTTTTTTCTAATTCCTGAATATTTTTGTTTTCTTTTTATGTGATGAGAAAGAAATTATTTTACCTCTCATCACAGCTTTCCCTGCTTCCCATAGAACAGAAGCTGATGTTTTGGGAGTGTCATTATAGTCCAAATATGAAGTCCACTCTTTTTTAAAATATTTAATAAAGTCTTCATCTTTAAGTAGTGATATATTAAATCTCCAGTTTTTTCTTGGCGTAGTATTATTCTTGTGCATTAGTGTTAAAGATACAGGACCATGATCGCTGACAGCTATAGGATGAATCTCAGTGTCTTTCTGCAGTTTCCAAGCCAGTTCCCTTTAGAACAATCATGTTTTTACAACAACGTAATGATAAGAAGTGTTTACCTGCAGAAATCCCAGCCGACTCTGTGTGTTTCTGAACTCAGCATCTTCTTCTTTACATTATTTAAGTGGCGCTCAAAAGTCCTCGTTTGTCTAAACGTTTCACCATCTGCAAACATTTCCGAACAGCGCTGGATATTTCGGTCCTCATCAGATGATCCTGCCTGCTGTTTGTTTTCAGTGCTGACAGCCAGTTAGCATCATCTGTTATACATGAAGATTAAATAACACGGCTGCCTTTGTTCATGTAATGAAAAGCCATCGTTGGATATGCCATTCTGCAGCAGGGTCACTTAGGATGCTGTGTATATAGGACTGTATCATAACCATAATCGTAATTTTCTAATTATTCATCCTAAAAATGTTGGATGCCTCCATCATAAATGAATGACTCACCACAGCAAAGAGCAGTCTTCATTTTAGTCCACCTGACTGAGAAATTTGAGCATGTGGCAGGGTGGACCATGCTGTATCTTAAAGGAGTCATTTTAATTAGTCTCATACGCTGAACTTGAATTTTCATTGGGAGGTGGAAGGTGGAATCCTGCCGGACAAGGACAAAATTAGGCAAAAGCAAATGCAGATAAGATTAAGTTTAATTAAGGAGTTTTGATATTATTCAGACACCGTAAGTCTGTTTTGGTGGAAAAGATGTCAAGGTTCAAACTTGATATCATTTAGTAACTGTGTTTCAACATGAAACACTGTCAGCACACCTTCTGCAGCCTAGATGAAAAACCTCACTTCAAATACACTGAATCCAAATTTAGCCAAGACTAATTTTCACTCAAATCTTCACATGATCTCAGATAACAGCACAATAAATGATTGTCCACTGATCACTGTGTTAGATATCTAAAGCTTCATGAATACAGTGATGTGAAAAAGTGTCATCTGTATCTGTGTCATCCGTCAGATAAATAAGTCCACAGGAAACGGGGATAAGTCGCAGCCAAACCTGCTGATCAGCTGCACCTGATTAACTTGATCAACAGCAAATACAGCTTTGCAAGTCTGGAGCATTCAGGTATATGTTAACACAATGCCACAACCTTTCCAGGAGTGGGGACGTCCCAGCAAGTTCACCTAAAGCTCAGACCTTGAAACTGCAAAGCCCCCTACCAAAACCAAAATTAAAAAGTCCTGTAGACGTATTCATTTCTTTATTGATCAAAATAATTTTAATTTAAATTTGCAGTTTGGTTAGAATTAGGCAACAAAACTCTTCATTAGACAATTGTGAAAGCATGGGTTTTGGTTTAACCTTTGGTGTTAATCAACCGAGTTAACCAATCAAACTTTTTCCTCTAGCTACCAATCCAAGCAACCACAGTGACGTTACTGTTGTGCTGTAGAAACATTACCAGTGTTTCCTCACTGTGAGTTCATCACCTGGGCTTCAGCTGTTATGCAGAAAAGCATTGAATTCTAACATTAGAGGAGTTTTGATGACAAAAGCTCTGCAGATGATGTACCTGACGATTGCAGATGGTAATGAATTGGCTTTTATGACTTTCACAAATGTGTAGCTGTGACTCTCAAATAATTGGGCGCACTCTGATGGATTTCTTTGTTCTTCCCAGAATGACATAAGTTTCATGTCATCGTTTCATCTGGAAAAAACAATGTGAGACAACGTTAACACAGGTCCACCTTTTGTGTTGCTATTACTCCACCAGGTTCACTGAGGACTGACTGATGGTGACATTCATCTGCACAAAAGGCTCGATTTCATCTGCATGAAAGAACATTTGGAGGATGTTGGGGGAAAACTCTGTAAAAGACCCAGGAGAAATAAAGACACAATGAGACAAGATTACTTTTGATGCTTTAACGTGTACACGGGTAAGCTGTTAAAACAACTCACATCGTGAACAGAGGCTTGGCACTTTTTATAGGAAAGACAGTGAGAACAGGATAAGAAAATAATAAACAGATAAAATAAACAACTCCATATGTGGCGCTAGTCTCGTCAGCAGAGAGCTGGGAGAAAGCTGTGAGAGATAAAACAATCTAAAACAATATGTCCCAAAACAATATGTCTTCGCTGGGAAAGTCTAAAAGGATAATTCTAAACTAATCTAACCATAGACAAAGGGCAGAGAAAAGGCATCTTTGTACATTTAAAAGAAGGTAAAGAAACATAGAATCATTTTCCACTAACATTCCCTCCTGTTTTAACTTATTTTAAATGTATACAACAATTGTCTGTGAAGGTTATTTATTAAGTATCTTTAGCAATTTTTTAATGTTCAAAATGTCAACATAGCAGAAATGTAAATCATGTGGTCTAAAGAATAAAACAAATAAAAAGATAATAAAAGAACAAAGAAAAGCATAGTAAATGAAATAACAACAGGAATAATCAAGAGAAAACAATAAAACTAAAACTACAAAAAATAAAAGGATAAAAACCTTATATTGTACCTGCATAAACTACTAATGTGTTAATCAGTGCATGATCACTTGACAAGTCATTTTTAACCACCACGTCATTTATTAGCAGCTATTACAAGTTGTCCTCTAACAGAATTGCAACGGGATGCTGTTCTTCTTGAGGCACGGCAACATAAGCAGTCATTGTAGTTGTTATCATCTTTGAAATCATCACTCTTAGACATGGCAATACACACAACACTAATATGAGCAGTGCTATCATGATGAGACCTAGAAGGACAAACGGCTTTGCTACAGCAGCCAGCCATGAACCGCCGAACAGCCAGTCCAGCCAGTCCAGCCAGCCTTGTGCTGTAGCTGCTCCAGGTGTGTGGTCAGTGACATATTTTTGCAGAACGGTCAAATTCTGCAAAGCTTCATAAATGTCTCCTCCAGCTTCGTATCCATCAGGGATAAACGTGCAAACTCCTCCTTGTGATGCTGTTAGCAGGTCTAGTGTCAGTCTGTTCTGCACCACCATCGTTCTGATGGCCTTCTGTTCTAAGGCCGTTCCCAGGGTCTTAGTTAAGTTGATGTGTCGTAGCAGAGCATATCGGTTGATTTCCACGTGATCCCGCACCTCGGCAACTCCAATGCCGGGGATCAAGCTCTGTAAGAATTTCACTCCTCCTCAGATGCGAAACTCTGGTTCCTTTACTGCTTGGTGCCGTCCGTGCACATCCTGTCTGGTACTGAGTCTTTGTTTGTAGTGGCATTCGGTAGCTGTAGTTGGAGCGACAGTTGAGGCTCATCAGCGTCGTGTTACTGGCACAGGTGTCGTTGATTGAACAGGCCATACACTTCCTCTCGTTCCTCGGTGGGCAGAAAGTGTATATGTACTTACATAGGTGTGTAGGCAGCTCCCCCACTGCCCGCGATCCATTGTTCATCACACATACTGGCAGTTGCACTGCGTTCAGCTTGTTCAGTAGAATTACATCAGGCAGTGGGTCTGAGACTTGGGGCCAGTTCAGTAGGTAGGTCTGTCCGGAACAGTTCACATTTGTGGGTCATGATGACCTCCAGGTTGCTTTTGCTGGGATGCTGTAGTTGGCCTTGGACCAAAGAGTACCGTAGCCTGGATGTGTTGCCAGGCCCAACAGGCACCAACTGCGATCTTCAGGTATGCTGTACGGCCACAGGCCAGACGTCTGTGAGGATAGGGGCATATGGGTACATGCATAGCAGTCAGTTTTATTATTCAAGTGAGCTGTAGTGTTCATAAACTGCCACCAGAAGTTAGTGGCGTAGCCATGGGGAAACTTGGTGTACTTTCCTTTGTCATACAGTGTCTGCCTTTTCTTCATATAGCGTGACTTGTTGTCCCTCACGGAAGCAAAGGTGAGGAGCCCGGCCAGGGTCAGGGCCGCTGCAGCTATTAGGAGCCACCACCTCATGACAACAGGACACACCCTCCTGTCGTGAGTAGACCCCCCGGCCAGGAAGGCTGTCCCCTCCACCGGGCGAGATCACAACGATTGGGCGAGCCTGTGTCGGCTGAGTTTAGATGGCTTCACTTACTCACCTGCAGTGACTCTGATGGATCCAGGATGGTCGTTCCGCAATTTTGCAAGCGGTGGGCATGGTGAGGAGAACCTGATGTGGTCCCTCCCACCTGGGTGCGCTCCAGTTTTTCCTTTGGAGCACCTTGATCAGAACCCGGACACCGGGCTGTAATCTGCAAGACACTTGATAGACATCATTACATTCTTCGTTATTTACAATCATCTCTTTATTTTCCTACAACTTAGACATACATTTTGCTACTGAAATTGTATCTGCCTTTTTCACTGGGTAGATTTCTGGCCACTTTGAGAATACATCTATAACCACTAGGGCGTATTTTTACCCTTGGCATTCATTTAGCTCAATAAAGTCCATGTGGATTGTTTTGACACGTCATGCACGTTCTGACAAATTGTTTTGCTGATGTTTCAAAATTTACAGTGTAGAATTTACAGTGTAGAAATGAGAGTTGACAATACTGGTGTAACGTGAGGGTTCACTAGATGGTTCGGAATCTCTCTGAATAATTAGAAACAGCAAGACGGAGACGGATAACTTTTTAGCAGCCTCTTTACTTTAGCACCCCGCAACAACCCACACTTCCTGTGTGCCGCCCTCATGAATACTTCACTGACCTCTCAGAAGCCAGGAAAACTTAAACTCAGATCAAAACAGGGAAAACAACCAGGTAGATATAACACATACTTATTACTGGTTTGAACATGCATGTCTAAACATTCAAACATGTAAATATCAAAACACGTAACCATCAAATAGCTACATAACTAGCTTTATAACCTTTGTAAACACCTCTTTGTATATCAAATTAGATTTAAGTTTAATTCTACACTTTACATTTTCCTCCCCCCCTCACATAAGAAACGTCCCCGTTTCCCTACAGAAAAAGGGGGGGGGACAACGTGCTGTGAGCAAAGGGGACAACAATAAAACAACAGCAAAACCAAAAACAATTTCAGTTCAAAACATAGTCCTTGAGGTATCTGGGAGGCACAACTTGACGTCTCCCACATCGCCGTGAAACACCAGATACTCGATGAGGAGTTGAAGGGACAGTGTCTGATTGGTGTATCACCACATGGCCAGAGGGGGAAGTCGTTACAGTCTCAGACCGAGGAGAAGGGGACAAAGGAGAGTGGGAATGGGGTCGTGACTGGTTTAGAGGTGGTGGCTGACAAACCTGAGGGTCTGATGAGGTTGCAGGGCTGCGGCCCTGAACATTCCAGCTCCCTTCAGCTGCAGATTTTGGAGCTGTGAAGGGCAAAGCACCTGATAATGCAGTCAACTGTGGAATCTGGGGCTGTACAGGTATGCCACCTGCAGGTGAGTTGGTTCCACCTTTTGGGACAGGTGCTTTGTAAGGCCTGAGACGATTGTAGTGAACAATTTGAGTCTTGTCTGATTGGTCCAGGAGGTAGCGAATCCTGTACGTGACACCAGGGTTTTCTCCAGCTGTTCCAAGGCACTCCAATATCTCAAAGGGGCCCTTCCAATGTGGAGCAAGTTTCTGCTTTGCTGTAGTGGGGTCATTTAACCACACCAAGTCACCCGGAACATAAGGAGTGTGTTTGATGCCCCTATCGTACAGTTGTTTCTGCTGGTTGTGGGCACAATCTCTGTTCCATGCTGCAGTGCTGAAGGCAGACTGAAGTCTCTGAGTCAACTGGGTGACGTAGTCAGCAGGAGAAGCAGAAGTAGATGATGCCGGCATGTTGGTAGGCAACAGCATATTAGCAGGCATCCGTGCCTCATGTCCATGTGTGAGAAAAAATGGTGTAAACCCCGTGGTAGAGTGAGGACTGGTGTTGTAAGCCAAAGCAACTTGATTGAGGCAGTCATCCCATTCGCCAGGCTGCTGAAGGAGTAACTTAGCTAACTGGTCAATAAGTGTTCGGTTGAACCTTTCGACCATCCCATCGCATTGAGGGTGATATGGGCTGGTCCGTGTCTTCTGGATGCCTAGCAGCTGACACAGATGTTTCACCAGGTCAGATTCAAACTGACGTCCTTGGTCTGTGTGTAGCATTTCAGGGATGCCGTGCTGACAGATGAAGTTGTCAAACAGGCATTTTGCAACTGTTGTGGCACGTTGGTCTGCGATAGCATAGAGACTGACATATTTCGAGAAATAGTCTTGAACAACGAGCACGTACCTGTTGCCACGACTCGTAATGGGGAGTTCAAGTATGTCAGCTGCCACCTTTTGAAATGGCTCCGCAGCAACAATTGTTTTCATTGGAGCTCTGTGATGAGGTGTGGGATTCCGTCTGGCATCACATGGAGTGCATTGTGTGCACCATATTCTGATGTCACGTGACATGAATGGCCAGTAATATAGCTGCTGAGCACGTTTCAGGACCTTATCTGCTGATAGGTGACCGGACACTGGGTTGCCATGCAGCAGCTGTAGGACAGTGTCTTTTAAAGATTCAGGAACAACCAACTGATGCAACACTGACTTTTGGGATGGGTTGAAAGCTTTACGACAGAGTAAGCCATTGTGAAAGGTAAGTCTAGAGTACTCATGCCATAGCACTTTTTCCTGAGGTGGGCATTTTTTCATACGCCAGTAGGGTGGTTTCTGACCCTTAGCTTTCCAGCCAATGACTTCTGACAGTACAGGATCTTTTTGTTGTTCACTTTTGAGATCATCTTCAGGCAGCTCAAGCACAAATGTGGATGAAACAGATAGCGCTGCACACTGCAGTCGTGGATCAGGAAAGTCATTGCATGGAATGTGTTTTTGGTCGGTACTGCAGGGACTATGGTTGGGCGGGCCTGCAGGACCTACGCACCTCTCTTCAGGTTTCAAGGTAGCAGAAGCAGTGCAGACTGGGTCCTGCTCTACGGTTTCACCAGTGACAGGGCGACGTGACAGTGCATCCGCATTGAGGTGGCGGTGGCCATCTTTATGAATCACAGTCCACTCAAAAGGATCGAGTTCAAGAGCCCAGCGAGCACGGCGACCAGTTCTATCACTGTCAATGGGTATTTTCCGAAGACCCAGGAGGGGCTTGTGATCAGTGACAATAACAAATGGCTGCTTGTAGAGATAGTGACGAAAATGTCTAACTGCCCAAACAATGGCCCAGAGTTCTCGATCATAAGTCGACCACTTTCTTTCTGCCTTTGTAAGCGCATGGCTAGCATAGGCAATGACTTTCTCTTGCCTTCCCTGTTTTTGAGCTAGTACACTGCCAATAGCTGTGCTTGAAGCATCAGTATACAGAGAAAATGGCAATGTGAAGTCAGGGAATGAAACCACTGGAGGGTTTGAGAGGGCATGTTTCAGATACATGAATGCATCCTGGCACTGAGAAGTCCATTGAAAAGTTGCATGCTTTTCAGTGAGAGCATGTAGGGGGACACTGTGGTGCGCAAAGTTTTGAATGAACTTGCGATAATATGAACAAAGTCCAAGGAATGACCTTACTTCTGTCGCTGTTTGTGGAATAGGCCAGGCTTGCACACTGTTCACATTTCTGGGGTCAGGCTGGATGCCATGTTTTGATACAATGTGGCCCAGAAATTGTACCCGATCTTTGGCAAAACAGCATTTTGAGGGGTTTAGCTTCAAGCCACTTGCCTGGAATCTGCCGAATATTTCTTCCAGATGCTGGAGATGTTCTGCGAAAGAGCGGCTGTAAATGAGGACATCATCCAAATACACTAAGCAGGTTTTCCAGGGAAGGCCACGAAGTACCATCTCCATTAACCGCTGACATGTGGCTGGAGCGTTTGTGAGTCCCATGGGCATAACAGTGAAGTGGTAAAGTCCACTGCCGGTTGTGAAAGCAGTTTTCTCACGATCCTTCTCTTCCAGTTCAACCTGCCAATAGCCATGTTGAAGGTCCATTGTGGAGAACCAGGCAGAACCTGACAGAGCATCCAGTGCATCATCAACCCTTGGAAGAGGATGAGAGTCTTTGATTGTCACTGCATTGAGTTTCCTATAGTCGAGACAGAAACGCCATGTACCATTTTTCTTTCGCACCAGAACAACTGGGGTGGCCCATGGGCTGTAGCTTTCTTCGATGACACCTGCCTTTAAAAGGTTGTCAACTTGAGTCTGTATTTCAGCTCTCTGTTCAGGTGTCACTCTATAGGCTCTTTGTTTAATCGGTGTAGCATCACCTGTGTGAATATGATGCTTAATTATGCCTGTGTGACCTCTGTCTTCTGAGTGCTTACTGAAGATTCCTGAATACTTCTGGAGAAGCGATTTCAGGGACTGAACCTGGGAGTGTGACAAGTTTGTTTCATCGATTTCTACCGGCAGAGTCGAATCATACACAGGTGAAGTAGCACAACATGTCTGCTCCAGTGGGATGATATCAACAGATGAGCCTGAATGAAACTCACCAAGATGCTGTCCAGGGTACAGTTCGATTTCATCACTGGAGGGATTAAGCATTCGAACCACTGTAGTACCATTCTGAACTTCACTGAGAGTGTGAGCCACAACAATGTCACATGTCGGATTAGGGATCAAGACACCATAGTAGTCTGTTGGAACAGGAGAAGCTGGTGTGGCTGCTGACACACAGGCTGTGATCAGAGTTTCGCTCATAGCTGGAATTTTGGTTGGCGCTAACACAGAAACATTACAGCAGGCAGCCACCTCATGTCCTTTGGGCAACAGGGGAATTTTCATGTCCCACAGTTGCAGCACTTTGTTTTTGAGGTCGAGAAGAGCATGGTGCCTCTGCAGAAAATCCCAACCTAGAATGACTGGCTGGTAAGCACCTCTGAGGACTTCAAAGTCCTGCTGCCATACCTGAGTCCCAAGCCTAATACCAACGGTTAACTTGCCTAAGATTTCCAGACGTTCTCCATTGACCGAACGAGCTGGCACGGAGGATGCTACCATAGGCCGTTTTTTCAAAGCTGGATGAGAGTTTCGAAAATCTTCACTCACAAGGGAGACAAAGGAACCAGAGTCAATTAGAGCACACACTTCAATGCCCTCGACAATAGCCAAGACGTTAGAGGAGACTGATCCCTCAGATTCTGAGGGGAACTGGGGGATGTGGTTTTGGGGCCCTGATACTGTAGCTGATGTTTGCCCCTCAACAGCAGCTAATGAAAGTTTCCCTGTGGGCCGGAGGTGAAATGTGCAGGCCTTTCCGGGGACTGGAAACGAACACTGGTCCTACTGTAGGACGCAGCATCTCTAACTCTACGTGGAGCAGGACTGGGACTGCGTCGGTATCTTTTATTGTCAGGGTAATTGTACCTGGAATACTGGGGGGGCTGTTGGGAATGGTATGTGCGTTGATCGTGTTTCTCACATTTGTCCCACTCATTGAACCTCTGGGGAACAGGGGAAGAAGGACGTCCATGGTGAGACTCTGGATCACGATGATAACGCCTCTCAGGCGAGCAATAGTCTCTGGAATGTTGTCTGGCATGATAAGGCGACGGGGACGCACTGCGGGTGCTGTACTGAACATTGGAAGAGGAGGATCTATCACGACTGGAGTCCAAACGTTGGGCAAAGTAACTCTGTTTCTCCCCTAACTGCTGTACTTCATGTTTCAGGCTGGTTACAGTAAGCGTGAGCTCCTCAACTGCTTGAAGAAGTTTAGCATCAGTAGGCTGAGGACGTATCATAGCAACCTGTTCCGAAGACGGAATATGAGAGGATCCTGCAGCTGTAAGTTGCAATGCTGCCCGTGCTCTCTCACAACGGCTGGCAATGCGCAGGGCTCCGTCGAAATCCTCTGCACCCATCTCATGAATCTTAGATTGCAAGGTGGGGTCCAACCCAGCAACAAAACGGCGAAATTTTTCACCTTCCAAGGCATTGTAGTCATAGTTAGGGAAAGCTTCAAGCACAAGACGGGTAATATCCGCGCTGTACACATCTAAACTTTCACCTGGTTTCCGGGGGCGAGCATTCACATGTGTCTGGAAGAATGGCAGAGAATATTTTGGACCGAAAACCTCTTTCAGCTTATCCTTCACTAGATCATAGTCTTTCTGGGTTGATGAAGGCAAACTGTCCCAGTACAAAAATGCAGCATCTGCTAGACGAGTAGGCAGAACAGAGGACATCACAGTTGGCAAATCTACCTCAGGTGGAGTCATAGCTTGCACTGCCACTTCAAAGCGACGAGACCAACTAGTAAAAGATTCAGTCTCATCTCCTTTAAAAACAGGTGGAAGATCTATTGTCAGGGCACTGGAAACGGTATGGTGGGCGGGAGCAGCAACAGTCCGTATTGCATCCACTGTCCTCGAATGTGGCACAGGAGAAGAGCGCAGCTCATGCACAGATTCACTCTCGTCAGCCGACATGTTCCCAACAAATATCCAGCTCAAAAAAAATCACAAAAATCACAAAAACAGAGATAAAAGCTGCAACAATCCTTACTATCTCCAAAAATTATTACTGTTATTATTTTCAGTTCATCAGCTGTTCACAGAGAGGGATAAATCCCAGCGGGAAAAAAAAACGATCTTATCCGCAGCTTGGGAGTAAAACTCACCAAATACACAGATCCATCAAGAAAATAAATCCCACCGCTGCCACCAGATGTAACGTGAGGGTTCACTAGATGGTTCGGAATCTCTCTGAATAATTAGAAACAGCAAGACGGAGACGGATAACTTTTTAGCAGCCTCTTTACTTTAGCACCCCGCAACAACCCACACTTCCTGTGTGCCGCCCTCATGAATACTTCACTGACCTCTCAGAAGCCAGGAAATCTTAAACTCAGATCAAAACAGGGAAAACAACCAGGTAGATATAACACATACTTATTACTGGTTTGAACATGCATGTCTAAACATTCAAACATGTAAATATCAAAACACGTAACCATCAAATAGCTACATAACTAGCTTTATAACCTTTGTAAACACCTCTTTGTATATCAAATTAGATTTAAGTTTACTTCTACACTTTACACTGGTCAGTCCCCCCGTTGACAAATGCGGCCGTTTTGTGGAGGGATTTTGGCAACACTGGCTTGCCATAACGCATCATTAAGTTGTTTGTCAGAACTGTACCATGTTTTAGCCATTTTGCCTGCTCGGCTGTGCTTGCTGCTTTTTGTTCATTTTTCAACACATCCAGTGGAATCTGATGTGTGTCTACTGCCATCAATGTGATGTTTGTCGTTTGCGCCGCCTGTTTTGCTGCTCTGTCAGCAAAGTTATTGCCTGTAGTTATGAAAGAGCCATCAGTTTTGTGTGCTGCACTTTTACACAATGCGAGTTGTTGTGGTAAATGTATTACAGTCAGTAGGCGTTGTAGCAGGCTGGCATTCTGAACCGGTTTTCCGGTTGGTCTAATCATTCCTCTGTTTTGCCAAATTTTTTGCAAAATGATGCACAGCAGAGAAAACATACTGGCTGTCTGTATAAATGTTTATTTGTTTATCTTTGTGTATTTCACATGCGCGAATCACAGCTATCAGCTCAGCGCTCTGTGCAGAATATGAAGAAGAAAGTGGTTTTGCTTCTATTATTTTACTATCTGTGGTTACTGCGTAACCTACACAATTTCGGCCTGTGCTGTAAGGTCAAATAAGTTCTTAAGTGGCTGCCCCAAAACTGTTTTGCATTATTTCTCTGTGGCCTCCTCCTACAATCTCGTGTGAAGTGACCTTCCTGTTCTAGCAGGCGTTGTCTCTATGTTATCTGCTGTTTCTGCGTGGCTGTCTGCAGCCTTGGTGTTTGTAACTTTGCTCGCCTCTCTGTTCCTGATAGCCACCTGCGAATTAGTGTTTTAGTCTATTGTCAACACGTCAGCCTTATTTTTAAGTTACAGAATGCTTCTTCTTTTTTTGTCTTGGTTTGGGAGAATAGATGCAACACTACATTTTCACTTAAGGCAGTTTTAAATAATTTCTAGTTTTTCAAACAAGTCATGGATCTCACACATTTCAAACTTTCAAGTTAGGGTTGTTTCCCATTTATACATATATATATTTAACTTTGCATTGCTCACAGCTCATAGCTCACAGCTCTAAACCTAGGCATTTTTCAATCATATGCCTAATCACTATGTGTCACTGTGATTCTCAAGTATTGTCACAAGTTCGTTTAAATTTGTTTCCAAAACCAACAAAATAATCAAACAAAAACAAAAACATAAACGTGTCAGGACACAAAAGAAAAAAGAAAAATGCTGCCACCCGAACAAGGCAGAAGTCTGCATATGTTGGCTTTTAATAGCATGCAGCTTGTAACATGGTAGACTAATGTGCCTGTGTTAATTCAGCTCCATATTATTGTGTCAAGTTGCACTGGGTTGTGAGTGGTTTTGTGTGTGTCACATTTTTGGTGAGCCAATGGCTGGAATGGCTTTGGACTAATTAGAGGCAAGTGTACTTGATTGCACTGATACACTGGTCTACTTATAGCCCACACTACAAACACTGCTGTGTCGTTTTGTCTCTCTGTGCAGGTATGTAATGTGATGAAATCAGATATGTTTGGGATGGATGGGTTTTGCACTATGAATTTTATATTAAGTGTGTCGTGGGACTAATAAAGGTTATCTTATCTTATCTTATCTTATCTTATCTTATCTTGTCTTTCTGTGCAGTCCAGGGCCTATTATATGCCACAGCCTAAAGGCAGCAGAGTTGCAGAGGCTTGAGTCACCACTGACTATATGCTTGCAGGGTGGTGGGTCTCCAAGGACAACTTCTAACCCTGTTAAAGGCAACATGTGGAGTGTAACTTGGCCGTGTGGCATAGCTGGCTCTGGCCTTGGGACTGTGTGTTTTTATACAATTCATAAGTGGGACACTGGACTGTTTTATCTTTTATCTCTTGATATATTTTTCGTCAATAAATTATCTTTTAGAATTTTATTGACTGTCATCTTTTTGCCCACGACTGAGACGATTGGTCAGACCTAGAGTCTTTCTTTGGGTGTGTTACAGCAGCTTCTGCTCTAAAAGAAACAAAAAAGAAAAAGAAAATGTGGAACATGCTCATCAGCTTAGCAGTGTCTACATATTTAATTCAGCTTCTCAATCCTGTAGTTTTAGCTGTTGTCTACAGGGTTTTGCTTATTGGTTGTTATTATAGGTGTGCTCTATATCTCAGCAATGTGTCATTCTAGGATGATAGGTTTCAAGCTGGTCAAGTGCCTCTATGCACTTCATTAGTTTAGTTATTCTCTGTATTGTCTTCATCTCACATGTCATTACACTGAGTTTCAGCAAACCTTAAGCTTGATGCAGACTACTGCTTAACAGTTATCCACCTCACATCATAACCGATTTAGGTGCCTCTTCATATTAATATTATGTCATTGTTAATATTATCCTCTTTGTCTTATATAACAGCAATAGCATATTATAATATTTTATCAGTGTGTACCACTATACTACTACTGAGCCAATTTGTTAGTTAGGATCATCTTATTCAGCAAACAGATAATTTAGAATTCATCCAATCTGCGGTCACATTTGTTCTCTCTGTTGCATGGCGGACCAGGCAGTTCTATTATAATATATTATTTATATTTTATTTTGTATCCATCAAGGGCTTCAGATGACCTGCAGTATCATCCTTTTCCCAGGATGGAGACAGTTACCTTTTCACACACTGTCCTTGGCTGAACAGTGACACAGCCTTAATATACTTTATTTATGTCATTAAAATATTTTCGTGTGAATTATTTGCTTTATATTCATTTTATACATTGTGGGCATGGTCATCATGCCAACTGTGTTTCATTGATAATATCACTTTACAGGTTGTTATCCTTGCTATTATTAATTTCAAATACTCTAAAGATAATTTCTACTGTAATTTTCCCTTTGTTTATCTTTATTTCGTACTTTTTATATTTATATCTACTCAGTGGGGTCTGTTTTCAACCCTTTTAAACTACTTCAAACTACTTTGATCTCTAGTTTTCACTTAATAAGGGATTATTATGTTATTATGTTCTTCCTGATATGGGTGTTGCTGCAGATGCGGCTGCAGGAATGAGTGTTGGTTTACTAAAAGGATTGTGGGCACTGCACAGTGTCTCGTCTTCTGGTTTTACTAAACTGGCAGTTGGATTCTGTTCTTCTGACTGTTTATATTTTGTTCTCTCAATTTACAGACATTGTTTTGTCCGGCGTCTGGACTTTTCTTTTCTCACCACTGCTCGTCAGCAGGAGTGAGTTTCAATTTCACTTGCTTGATTACCCATCTTATTTATGTATTTACTTATTTTTGTTTAAGTAATATATACACGATACAGCTGCTATCACCTTCGCTGGTATTAGAGACGAGAGTGGTTGCTCACACGCCCTTCGACTTTCGGACTAGTTCCGAAAGCGGTGTGAACTTTACGAGACGGAACTCGACCGTTCTCTCAACTCACCAGCACGTCAGTGAATAGCAGTCCCAAAATATTTAGTATACACATCCAGAAATGCATACACTATTATATATTGTACATATATTTATTAGTTTCAGGTTGGCCATTCTTGTATTTTGCTCGTTTGTGTTGTTGTGTTTGCACATCTCTGTTGCTTGTGGGGCTCGCACACAAGAATTTCACTCGCATGTGCTGTGCCAGTGTGCCTGCACATGTGATGTGACAATAAAAGTGATTTGATTTTGATTTGATTTGAAAACAATATGTCTTCGCTGGGAAAGTCTAAAAGGATAATTCTAAACTAATCTAACCATAGACAAAGGGCAGAGAAAAGGCATCTTTGTACATTTAAAAGAAGGTAAAGAAACATAGAATCATTTTCCACTAACAGAGGATATTTTGTGTTTCATATTTATACAGTTTCTAAATTATGACTTCAAAAGTTACCCATACCTACTTAGGCCTATATGGCTATGAATTAAAAGCAAGTATCCACATTTTCTGGAAAAACTGAGTTTGAAAAAAAGATCTCAGAGAGCAGCACAGCTTTGGGACTCCACTGAAGCACGGTGAGAGGCATTATCCACACATGGAAAAACCTGAAACAGTGCTGAACCTTCCCAGCCCATCAATATTACTCCAAGAGCACATCGACGACCCATCCAATGCATGTTGTATAGAGCGCTTTGAGTACTCCGGGAGAGTAGAAAAGCGCTATATAAGAAATAGTCCATTTACCATTTACCGTCCAGGAGTTCCCAGAGCAACATCTGCAGCCAGACACGGCTAATGACATCACACTTAAAGACCGGATTATTGAATCCTGACCTCTGACCTCACTTGACTCAGTTAAGGTCAGAGATCATGATTCAATAATCCAGTCTTTAAGTCTGACGTCATTAGCCGTGTCTGGGGCCCAAACTCCGCTGCAGGTCCATAAGCCAAACGATCACTGCGGCATCACTGAGAGTTAAAAACTGTCGAAATTCTTTCATCTGTAATAAAATGATCAGTGTGGCTGCTCTACCAGGTTTAACAATTAAGTTAAACATCTAGGCATCCATGAAAACGGAATTTATTCAACTTAACTGAGTTAGAAGTTAGCAGGGAATTAGCTCGCTAGTTTCCATCTAAATATAGGTCGTGTCCAAATTCATGGGCTGCAACCTCCTGAGGACCTGGCCTTCGCAGTCTATTTGGGCTGGGTCCTCAGAAGGTCGGGTATGACGGAAGTAAACGGCTATGAAATTGGACAGTCTAGCCTTCAGATTTGCGTCACCGCTGTCTCGGTGGAGCTTAATAAACTCAGCTGTCTGCTCCTTGCTGTCTAAAATATAACAAGACACTGGTGTAAATTCTCGACCATCTCACACTTCTGTTTAATCAGTTTTCTGTTTGACGTTTATTCAGCTGTGTGAAAACCACCTGGGGGATTAATAAAGTTTTATTTTATCTAGTGACCCTCGAGCTCCCGGTTAGCTATCGAGCTGGTGGATCACAGACGTCTCTGAAAACGTCAGAGCACTTTTGCAAATATGTGATATCTTGATAAACCGAGCAGATATTTGAAGTTTACACAGCTACATTCTCGCCTGAAAATATGTTAAAAGTTTATTTTGTGACCCAGAAAGAGTAATAAGTAATATTAAAAACTTAGCAGCGGTCGCCATTGTTGAAAACTGGAATTGGGCTGGGCCGCACTATGAATTCTGGGATATGGTGGGCCACGAAGGACACACCCGACCCATCCTACAAATTCGGGGAAAAGGAGGACGCATTTGTCGGCTGCATTCGGAGGAGTCTACGAATTTGGACAGCCTTCGTTGTGTCGCTGTGACGTAATCGGCCTACAAATGTGGCCTCAGGAGGATGCATCCCATGAATTTGGACACACCCATAGTATAGCCTGTCCTGACTGAGGGATTTCTGAAACAAATTAAGACATACAGCTCTGCTATCACGTCTGACATAAATGAATACAGGAAAGCAAACAGCAGTGACATTTGTAAGGTTACTTTAGTTTCACTAGCTGGACCCACGTTCCCCCACTCACTGTCAGTTAATGCAAATGATGGTTTGCAGTACGCAGGATCGTATAACAGCCAGTTATTAGTTTTAGTTGGTATTTACTTTTTTTTTTTTTTTTTGCCTGTTCTTTAGCCATCAGAATTGTTGTCTGAAGACCAACAAGGATACCCAATGGATTTACTTTGCCAAATGGATCATCGTGGCATTGCCGTATTGGTCCATTTGGTCGATCTTTGTTTTTATTATTTATTATATTTTATTTTCAGATGTTACAGACGGGACAGACATGAGTGAGGGATAGGAAAGGGAGAAAGAAAGAGGAAGGAAAGGAAAAACAGAAGGGGAGAGGGACAGTGAGAAAGGGGGGGAGAAAAAAAATAAAAATCTCCTGGATCACCTGTTGAGAGAAGAATAGAAAACAAGCAGAAAAAAAAAACAAAGCAACATACTAAACACAACACCATCGCATTAATCTAGCTAAGTGTAAACAGCAGTAAATACTAAATATTCAATGTTGTTGTGCAGCACGCAGGACAGATGTGCTTCGAAGTAGCAGCCAAGAAAGGTGTAATTTGGGTCTACGAGCAGTGAACACCCGTGTGCATACCTGTGTGGATCCGCGCGCTTGCATTCCAAAGGTTTCTCCATGTAATGATCTGCTAGGGAGTGTGTGGGGGGGCCACAGCCCCGTCCTCCGGGGTGTGAAGCGGGTATGGAGGAGATCAAAACTCCAGACATCCAGAGGCCCCCAGAACACAAGAGACCATGGAAGACCAACAGAGGGGCAGCCGCGCCACTGTTCCAGTAAGAGCTGAGGAGAGTCCCAGATGAGGGCTCACTCAGCAGCCGCGGAGCAGAAGCCAGGGGGAGTTGCAGTGACGCGCCCATGAGCTCCGCCGGCCCCCAGCTGTGCCTGAGTGACCGAGCCCCAGGCCGAGAGGCCGGGGGCACCCAACCTCCGAAGGGGCCCAAGCGAGCCCTAGGCTCCAGGCCCCGATAAGCGGCCGCCAAGGAGTGAGCCGGTGTGTACCTGGACGCCCACCCCCAGACACAAAGAACCACCAACGCACCGACACCTGAGGGAGTCCGCCACTGGCAGGGGAAGTGGTGGTGGGCGGAGATAGGCCTCCAAACCTTGGAGGGCCTGAGGTGTCCCCAGAGAGGTGGCGTCTGATACCCAACCTGACATACAGTGGGGCAAAAAAGTATTTAGTCAGCCACCGATTGTGCAAGTTCCCCCACCTAAAATGATGACAGAGGTCAGTAATTTGCACCAGAGGTACACTTCAACTGTGAGAGACAGAATGTGAAAAAAAAATCCATGAATCCACATGGTAGGATTTGTAAAGAATTTATTGGTAAATCAGGGTGGAAAATAAGTATTTGGTCAATAACAAAAATACAACTCAATACTTTGTAACATAACCTTTGTTGGCAATAACAGAGGTCAAACGTTTACGATAGGTCTTTACCAGGTTTGCACACACAGTAGCTGGTATTTTGGCCCATTCCTCCATGCAGATCTTCTCGAGAGCAGTGATGTTTTGGGGCTGTTGCCAAGCAACACGGACTTTCAACTCCCGCCACAGATTTTCTATGGGGTTGAGGTCTGGAGACTGGCTAGGCCACTCCAGGACTTTCAAATGCTTCTTACGGAGCCACTCCTTTGTTGCCTGGGCGGTGTGTTTTGGATCATTGTCATGTTGGAAGACCCAGCCTCGTTTCATCTTCAAAGTTCTCACTGATGGAAGGAGGTTTTGGCTCAAAATCTCACGATACATGGCCCCATTCATTCTGTCCTTAACACGGATCAGTCGTCCTGTCCCCTTGGCAGAAAAACAGCCCCATAGCATGATGTTTCCACCCCCATGCTTCACAGTAGGTATGGTGTTCTTGGGATGCAACTCAGTATTCTTCTTCCTCCAAACACGACGAGTTGAGTTTATACCAAAAAGTTCTACTTTGGTTTCATCTGACCACATGACATTCTCCCAATCCTCTGCTGTATCATCCATGTGCTCTCTGGCAAACTTCAGACGGGCCTGGACATGCACTGGCTTCAGCAGCGGAACACGTCTGGCACTGCGGGATTTGATTCCCTGCCGTTGTAGTGTGTTACTGATGGTGACCTTTGTTACTTTGGTCCCAGCTCTCTGCAGGTCATTCACCAGGTCCCCCCGTGTGGTTCTGGGATCTTTGCTCACCGTTCTCATGATCATTTTGACCCCACGGGATGAGATCTTGCGTGGAGCCCCAGATCGAGGGAGATTATCAGTGGTCTTGTATGTCTTCCATTTTCTCATGATTGCTCCCACAGTTGATTTTTTCACACCAAGCTGCTTGCCTATTGTAGATTCACTCTTCCCAGTCTGGTGCAGGTCTACAATACTTTTCCTGGTGTCCTTCGAAAGCTCTTTGGTCTTGGCCATGGCGGAGTTTGGAGTCTGACTGTTTGAGGCTGTGGACAGGTGTCTTTTATACAGATGATGAGTTCAAACAGGTGCCATTCATACAGGTAACGAGTGGGGGACAGAAAAGCTTCTTACAGAAGACGTTACAGGTCTGTGAGAGCCAGAGATTTTCCTTGTTTGAGGTGACCAAATACTTATTTTCCACCCTGATTTACGAATAAATTCTTTACAAATCCTACCATGTGAATTCATGGATTTTTTTTTTCACATTCTGTCTCTCACAGTTGAGGTGTACCTCTGGTGCAAATTACTGACCTCTGTCATCATTTTAAGTGGGGGAACTTGCACAATCGGTGGCTGACTAAATACTTTTTTGCCCCACTGTATAGACACAGACATACAGGCACACACAGACACAAACATCCATTCCCCCCCCCATGCTCTCATATGCACTCACTCCACACTCAACCAACGTGGAGACAGACATAAAGAGACGCTGTACACACGATCACACTCCCCAAACGTACTCTACAAACCGGGTCTAGGTACCCTTGCCCCTGGAGGGGGGAACTGCACCCAGACCCAGGTGGTGTTACCCTTTTCCCTGCGGTGGGGAGAGGCAGACCACCCCGACTCCGTAGCAGCAGGGAGGCCCCACACCCCAGACCGCAGTCGGACGGCCAACTCCTCCTAGCCCTCCCGCTCCAGCAGGCCGCAGAGAACGGGGGTGGGAGAAGACTCCAAACCTCACTCCACCCGCTCATTGTAGTGTTGATGCATGTGTGTTCTAAGGTGCAATTAAAACCCAGGAGGGCATGGAGCTACCTGCCAAGGAGCAGCAGGTAAGCGCATAGTCCCTCCTGCTAGCCCTCAATGTCTAAGTGTATTTAAAATTGAGAGGTGGGCAACGACGCCAGGGGTGAGGTGTACACCCTGATGGTAATTTGGACTCCGTGATTGTGCCCACCCCCAAGATCCTATATGTATGTGTAATGAGAGTGTGAATAATGTGAATGTCTAAGTTGTGGGATAAAATTGAGGCAGAGGCAGCTAGAAGGGGACAGGGGGGGGGGTAGCCTCCTCTGCACCCTGGTGACATACCCCTACTCCAAGGCCCTGCATGTGTGGGTGGTTGTGGTGGAGCGGGAAGAGGGAGGCAGCTGGAGATGGGGAGGGAAGGAAGGGAGGGGCAGGTAACCCCTCCCTGGGGCCAGCTCCCCCGCTGACCCCAGTAGGCACTCCCATACTCCGCAACCCGCCAGGGAAAGGGGGCCCAGGCCCATCCAGACCGGGGCCCAGTGCAGCAGCGCCCCCCGGCCCCACAGAGCCCGGGACAGTCCACCCAACCCCACCACAGAGAAAACTGCACCCACCCCACCATCCACTCATCTTCCAGACTACATAAGACAGTAAACGCCCAGGCTGAGATCTTCCTCCACCTCTCCTGTATCTCCCCCTCCTGCAGAGAGAGTTCCTGAAGGGAGGAAAGCTCCTGCAAGATGTGACCATCTCCCCCACCAGTTGAAGAGCCCCCCAGGCGGCTCGACGCACCGGCGGCACCCTGCTCCAGGGCTGGGCCCCCATGCACCCACCCGCCCACAACCCCGGCAACACACCAACCAGGACCCAAGCCCCCAAGGCCCGGCCCGGGCCCCAGCCCAGAGACGGAGCACCCCCAGAACCCCACGCCCATTAAGTTGGTATTTACTTTTTCACACAAAAATGGTAAAATGGTCTGTATTTGTATAGCACTTTACTTGGTCCTAAGAACCCCAAAGCACTTTACACTATACACAATCATCCAGCCATTCACACACACATTCACACACTAGTGATGGCAAGCTACATTGTAGCCACAGCCACCCTGGGGCGCACTGACAGAGGCGAGGCTGCCGGACCCTGGCGCCACCGGGCCCTCTGACCACCACCAGTAGGCAACGGGTGAAGTGTCTTGCCCAAGGACACAACGACCGAGACTGTCGGAGCCAGGGCTTGAACCAGCAACCTTGCGATTACAAGATGAACGCCCAACTCTTGAGCCACGATCGCCCCCACAAATCTGACACAAAGTCAGGTTTATAACTTTGTTCCCTTAATAAATGGAACTGTCATTTAAAACCTGCATTTTGTATCTACTCTGGTTTTCTGCGTCAACTACAAGTATGCCAAAAGCTAAGAAATCAGGAAGAGAACAACTTGTGCAACCATGTTGTCACAGTAATATCTACATCTGTCACCCACCACCTCATTTCAGGAACTGCGGTGTGTTTGTGTTATTATTAGTACAGCAGTGGTCATCATTTTCAACCAGCACATCTCTGCTCGTCCTTTCACATCAATCGTCTCTCAGATTGAGGTCAGACTCAGCGGGGGACTCCCCCCTCCATTCAAGAACTGGCTGCCTCATTTTTCTCATTTGTGTCAGGTCTCAGCACACAGTCGTCACCACTACCATCATCAGCTTTTAGCTGAAATGTAGGAAACGACACATCTTAAAGAAAAAAACATCAAGGACATAAACGATGATGAATGAAATCAAGTTCATAGTCTACCAACATCTTTACTGCAGAAATACATTTTCACCGTGTCCTACTTTTACAGGATGTACACATTTTCGTCTTTTGATTCGCCGCTTTTATACATCTTAATCTGTAAAACCGAGAGGTTTAAAATCATGCAGTGATCTCTAAACATCCTTTTCTACTTCAGTGTCTGTGCTTTGGGGAAATCTTTGGGATGATTTATTTGCACGAGACCTTTTCAGCAGTCACACAGAGAGCAACCAATCAGCAGAGCACCTCTCAGGAGACAGTACTTGACCTCTTGGTTATCTATCGACAAATACTGGAGTCTACTTCTATGGCAGGAGGCTTCAGGCAAGACCTGGGATGTGTATTTGCTCTGCTGGATCTTAATTTTATCTTTATCCAAACTGTCCAATTCTCCTTCTCAAACAGATCTTCTTTGCTTCTTCAGATCAAGGCCATGTGATGCCCTTTTCCAGCTCTGGTTTAGCTTTTTATCAAACTGGAGGTTTTACTCGTCAGTTTCTGGAGGGCCTGTTCAAAGTGAAATATCACTGCTGTCTAATAATGAGTGTGTGAGGGTAATGTTTTCTATCACAGACCTAAAATCTTTAATGTCAAAAGACCACCAGGATCATTTCTGGTCATGTTTGATGTTTTGCTTAATATTGATCCTACATAACAATCAAATACGTGTAACAAATAGGGGTGGGTTTTTATTATCGATTTATCGATTAAGATCGATTCTGGCTTGGATAGCGTGATATCAATTCATCAAAATCCTGAATCGATTTTTTAATATCGATTCAATTTATTTTGCAATTAAAATTTATTTTGCCCGAAATGCCAGAATCTAAGGTTAAACCTCACAAAATTTCAACAACCACCAAACAGCTAAAACAGTAAATGAGAGCAGGTAAACGGATCAAAATCAGTGAGATGTCGCTGTTCTCACCTGACGGCACGGACACGGTTGGGGCTGAAAGACGATGCGCTTTGTGTTTACGCCCTTTTTGCGCTAGATTCTGAAGTTGTAGGTTTTTATCTCTCTCCAAACAATATTGACTGAACCAGCAGCAAAAGAAGATCCAAACTACGCTTCACATAAACATCGTCATGAATTCCATCTGACTTTTCCTGTTTTGCTTCCACCATGATAAAAAGTCTACCGTTGTTTACAGCGCTGTCAGCCACTGTTTTTTTCCTTTTACTTACTTCCGAAAAGAAAGCCTAATTTCTGCTGTTCAATACTGAACAAATTTAAACTTTTTAAAATTATGCATAATTGCAAAAGGCTTAGCTCTGTCTCTAATAAAACTGCTGTAACTTTGATCTGCTTCACTTCAGCAGCATCAAGTAATGTTCATATGTTGATTAATGGTTTTCTTTTGTTTTTGATCTACTGCAGAATATTTTTTTATAAAATTCCAGGCCAGGAAAGTTGCCTTCATGTTTTTCTGTGTTTTATCCTCAGTTACTTTGACACAAGGGCATCTGCTCTGATGCTTACACCTTTGATAAAGTCTCGAAAGTCTCAGTTTTCTTTTTATAGAAATAAAAATATGGAAATGTACTGATACGTGATCAGAATTATAACATTTCTGACTGTCTGAGGCAAAATTTACCCGATTCAAATCGAATTGAATAGGATTGAATCGAATCGTGGATCGAATCGATTCGGGACCTTGTGAATCGAAATCGAATCGATTCTAGAAATCAGTGACGATACCCAGCCCTAGTAACTAACCCATTTACTATCCTGTCAAGAGATGTATTCTAAAGACACTTCTTCAGCTGAGAGTCAGAGAGTGGAGACACACAGTTTTACTTGCTTGCAAGGGCAGTCACTGTTCAAAGCCTCTCCCAGTCAGGGTAAATATTGCTTTTACATTTTGCGACTCATTTTATTTCTCTATCTGATAAGAAAACTATTCAATCAGATAGTTATTTGTGGTGAATGAAATACAGTTACACTTTCAAGCACTTTTAAGCACCACATCTGAAATTCAAGCACTTTTCAAACCTTGAAAAGACAACATTAATATTCAAGGATTTTCAAGGATTTCAAGCACCCGTACGAACCCTGTAATTTGCATATCAGCTTATAATGCGCTAAGTTGACAGGTCAACAGAAATGCACGTTCAAAATATTATCACAAAAAAGAATTTCCTTCATACAGTAAATTACTTGTGTTGCATCAATCAAGCAGAAAGCATCTCACAATTTATTGTATTACCAACTAAATGTATTTTCTGATTACTGCTTGGTCATACCAGACTCTCTCTTTGTCTTTAATTTATTCTTCTCTGTTTTCACAAACGTTTCACCTATTGTCCTTCAAGCTGGAGAGTTAAATGTCAGCAGTGGATAAATTCAGCATTTGATAACAAAACTCTGTTAAGTTTTCCCTGCTTTAACACCAATGAGAGATACAGGCACATGTATAGTGTGTGCTATAGTGTAAGCTGCCTTTCTCTTGCATATGTTAAGAAAGGCAAATGTGCTTGTAGCAGTTGTGAGATTATTATGCTGTTATATATTACATTAAACCTGTAATCAAAATGAGTACTGATACTGCTGTAGGCCACATCATACTTCTTGTGTAATCAGTATGTAGTTTTAGTTTGCATCATACTTCTGAGTTAAAAGAATGTGAAAATCATTAGATTCATTACATAGGTTTGTATTATCCTATACTGCTGATTTAATAATAATAATAATGGATACTTTATTGATCCCCATGGGGAAATTACTTGTTTTTCTCTGCATTTGACCCATTCACTCAGTGAAGCAGTGGGCAGCCCACTAAGCAGGCGCCCGGGGAGCAGTGTGTAGGGACGGTACCTTGCTCAGGGGTACCTCAGGGTAGCCGTTAGGTGGATTTGAACCGCCGACCTTCCGATCATGGGGCGACCACTTTACCTACTGAGCTATCCCTGCCCATTTACTGTGAGTGAGTTACACTGTTTCATGACATTTCATACATACATTCCATACTTCATAAGTTATGAAGAGAATATTGTGTGCAGAGAGTCAGGGCCCTGCTTTTCTGATAGTAGAGATAACAGAGCACATTCCACGGGAGCTTCACCCCCACCTTTGTTGGAAGCAGAAAAACAGGGAGCCAAGGTCATAACTCAGGCTCACTGAGAGTTATTATTATTATTATTTTAAATTCTCCTTTCTCAAAAACAGAAAATGGAATTGTAGTTGTTCTTGGCTGAGAAGCACAAAACCCCTTTCTTTTCTTTTCTTTCTTTTTTTTTTTTTTAAAATACAAGAAACTAAGTTTTAACTTTTCTGCCTTATCACCTAAAACAAAGCAGACAACCCAGCTCTCAGCTGGCTCTGAACTTATCATCATCAAGGTCGCATGGTGAGAGCCACTTCAGAAGTCACAGTACTTCTCACTCAAGCAACATTTCAAAAAACAAAAAGCAAAAACTCAGCACACTACACAGAGAACAACAGCCGAGACACAACTGAAAATGCTGTTCGTCTTTGTTCTCCTTGAACTTTAGAATAAACTTCATCTGCATTAGTAAATCATTTGCTTAATCATTATGTGTCACTGTGATCCACAAGTGTGATCACAAATTTACTTATTTTTCAACCCAACAAAACAAAAAACAAATTGCTGATGGCATGAACGGTTTACACACGTATCAGGATGCAAAAAAGGCTGCTGCCAAAAACAAATCAAGAAATCACAGACAGCTGCATGTTTGAGCTTTAATAGCATGCAGCTCCTGCTCTAAAAAATGTGTAAGTTGCTCATCACCTTAGCAGTGACCACATATTTAATTCAGCTTCTCAATTTTGTAACTTTAGCTGTTGTATACAGGGTTTAGCCTATTAGTTGTTAGTATAGGTGTGCTCTATATCTCAATAATGTCTCATCTAGGATGGCAGGTTTTCAAGCAGGTCAAGTGCCTCTATGCACTCAATTAGTTTAGATATTTTCTTTATTTTCTTCATCTCATATGTCATATGTCATTGTACTAAATTTGAGCAAACCTTAAGCTTGATGCAGACTACTTTTAACAATTATCCCCCTCACATCATAACTGACTAAGGTGCCTCTTCATATTAATATTATTTCTTTATTAATGCTATTATCTCTTTATATAACGTCAATAGTATATTACAATATTTTATTTATATTTTATTTTGTATCCACCAAGGGCTGCGGGTGATCTGCAGTTTCACCCTTTCCCAAGCTGGAGACATTTTCCTTTTCACACACTTTCCTTGGCACTTGGTGAGAGATTATGTTCTTCTAGGTTTGAACTGCTCTCTTCATCTGAGCTGCTATCCTGTTCTGAGTCACTGTCTTCTTTGTTTGTTAGTGCTATTACTTTTTTCTGTCTCTCCCTTTCATCTGTCTGGGTGGTGGCAACCACAGTGGTTGCAGCTAATCATTTTGTGTCAGGTGTTCTCTGTGTCTTACAGTCACGTACAAAGTGTCCCTTTTTTCCACACTTCCAGCATGTAGTACTAAAACCACTGCTTGGTGTGTGTCTACGTCTGTGTCTACCTCTTGCTCCTGCCCTATGCATTCCTCTCCCTTTCTTTTGGCCTCTGAAACCTCCCCTGTGGCCTCCACTGAAAGCTGTGAGAACAGTGTCAGCGTCGAGGGCAAAAACTGAGACCTTCTCTTTCTTTTTCACCACTGTCTGTGCATGGTTAGCATATTGAAGCGCCTCATCTGCTGTGCCCGTATGTTGCGTTACCCAATGCTTTTGTACATGAGACCTAATGGGTGGTAGTAATCCTTTAATGGAATTGTTTTTTTTCTTTTCCCTCTTTAATTTTTCTTGTTTTCAGTTCTCCTTTCAGCTTCGGTTTCCCATGCTTGGAAAAGTTTATACTCTTCTTCACGTTTTAATTTTTTCTTTGGGTCTTTTGTTAATGTAATTTCTTTTTGCAGGGCAGCTCTCAGCTGGGTAATAGCTGAGGGATTGAATTTCCCTTCCCGGCGGCGGTTTTTAGCTTTTTGTGGATTTCTCCACCTATTTGCAATTATTCTACCTGCTCCAGCTTGTTGTTTTTCTAACCATTCCTCATCAGATGTTGCTTGTTTATTCCCCATTTTCAAAGATTTTGCTGGGCCATCACTGTCAACAGTCTGAATCATAAAGGGGTCATCATTCAGTATTCTATCATATGCAAACTTATATTATTAAAAGATTATACTGACTACTAAGTACAATTTTCTATTGACATATCCATTCACTGTGGTACATGAATCTTTTAGGAATAGTGGGGCTATTTTCTTTCAAATGTTTGTTCTCTGTCTGAATTTTACTGATCAGTGACAATCACCTTTTCTAAATTTATCTTCAGTCATAAATAATGACCAGCAGACAAACATGAAGCCTTCCTCTCTACCAGGGACCCCAAAATATTAACTGCTGTCAGTTTTGCAGGAACTGTCAAGGAACGGCTGTCTGGCAGATAGGATGCAGACTCAAAATAATTGCTTGGCAGAAACAGGGAATCCAAACATCAGGAATCTAAGGAAACACTGGGCAGGGAGACACTTGACGGACAACGTAACAAAGGATAAGGAGAAACTCAGATGTTATAAGGATATGCCATATAACAGGTGGGAGGACAGCTGAAACTAATGACTGAAATCAAGAGAATGCAAATGAAGTCTAGTACGAACGAGAGAGTAGCCATTACTAAAATAGACCAGGATGAGGTAGACACACGCAGCATCTTTACCCCGAGGGAACACCAGGAAAGACTGCAAAACTCAAAAACTAAAAGCATGAAGACCTTTAACCGAAAAGCTCTAAATAACCACAGCAGCTCGAATAATAAATAAAGCCACTAAAGTATGAACCCAGGGACCATGAGGGCATGAATGGCTTAAGGAAATATGACTGTATATCATTTTTCTTTTATGATTCTGAGACCTGCAGTTAAAGAAAGAAGCAGATGAAGAATACAGATTGTTAGGGTCTGCTTATGTTTTAAACTAGAGATGGCACGATACCACTTTTTTATGTCCGATACCGATATCATAAATTTGGATATCTGCAGATACCGATATGAATCCGATATAGTGTTTTTTAATCAACAAAACTGTTTTTTAAATATCTTGCTGCATTTTGTATAAGTTCATACTCAAGTTTAAAACAACAACTACACTAAAGCTATTCTGTTATACCTGTATGCAAAAAAAAAATATTTCATAGTTCAGCAATACTGATCAATCTAATAAACTTAAACCTACACCATCCTCCCTATTCTGGTATTTTAAAGAGTACTTAGCATAAATATTAAGCAACCTAACTAATAGGGTTCCAACTCCCAGCAACAACAAAAATAAATAAATAAAAAATAGGGAACCACCCCTCACGCTCCACCTCATGATGCTTAATCGACGTAATCAACCTTAATTTGATGCAGTGTGAAAAAAAATGCACAGAAATCAATTATTTTTCAAGAAATATTAAATAGATTCAACATCTTTCTTCAACAAAATTGCAGACTGCACAGATGGTACCTTCCCAAAGGAAAAAGTACTATAGCTTACTAGGGTATATATATTAGACTTAATAGTTACTATATACAGTAATTGACTTCTATTCATTTTACATCAAATTAAAACTTTGGGTGTCAGATAATTATTTATTAAAAGCTAGACATTTTAAATGAGAATAAGAAAGAAAAGTATGTCTTTGTGCCCCCTTTTCCCTGTTAATGCCCTATTGGCCCCCCTGGCTAAACTTTGCTAGATGCGCCCCTGCACAGTTACCAGCGTCAGCTACGTAGAAAAAGATCCTCGAGTAGAAAGTAATATTAAATACATTCTAACAATAGCTGATCAAGCTTAAACGTGCTGCTGTTGTTCAGCCGCTGGTTTCCTCTTTCTGGTGCAAAGTGGGCCAAAAGCAAACTAGAGACACAGACTCGCGACAGAAAAGCCGATCAGCTGATCGTTAAGCAGTTTCATGATTGAAGTAGCAGCAGGAGAGGCAGTCGCTTGTTAAGCTTAACGCAGGAATGCTTTACAAACATTCAGAGATGGACTTACACACTTGCTTTACTTCTCTCGGGATAACTTTGTCGGAGATGAAATGCCGGGTTGCTAGCGAAGCTCCAAATGCTATCCAGACCACCGACAGGTCCAGCATGCCACAGCCGCTCTATCACGTGATGCATACTGCTCCGACGTGCTAACGTTCTGAGGTGAGTTACGGCGTGTTGCAAGTTTTGTGAGGTGCTTTCGTGATATTTAATGGATCGGATTACATTTTTTTATTTTTCTCCGATATCCGATCCAGTAATTTAGGTCAGTATCGGACCGATACCGATACGTAATATCGGATCGGTCCATCTCTATTTTAAACACAGAAATTACTTCTAAGGAGAAATCTTAAATAACTGACAAACCAACTCTTTCACAAAGACTCTTTCACAAGGATCTTTAAAGACAATACAATGAACATCTGTATTTACTTTATATCCAGAATGTTCAAATCTTCAATCTTCAAAATCTGAAGTTGAACTAGGGCCAGGCAGCTTGTTGTGTAATACTATTTCAATGCAGCCAGTCACTGTAGTCTTTAATTAAGAACATTTTATTATTTAAAGGTACAAGGAGAAATTAAAAAAATACCTTTAATGTTTCTGCTTATTAATGAGAGCCTCACTCAGTTTAATTCTGCAGTCTGAGGGAACAGCGAAGCTGAGGGCTAAAACCTTCTTGGTGTTTTGGCCGTGGGCCACCTCTGTCACTTGCGATCAAATAAAGTGGTGTTGAATGCAAGTAATGGCTCATCACTTGTTTACTGCAGAATGTGCAGTTTACATGACATCATATTATCTTTAAATCAAAGCCAAAGCACATGGCAGCTGTTTCCACTCATTAGAGATTATGAGTTACAAACTTCAAAGAGGCATGTATTGTAGGGTTTTTTATGAGAGAGACACAAATACACTCCAAATGGTAAATGGCCTGCATTTGTATAGTGCTTTACTTAGTCCCTAAGGACCCAAAAGCGTGTGTGAATGTGTGTGTGTGAATGGGTGAATGACGGAATGTAGTTTACACTACATTCCGTCATTCACCCATTCACACACACATTCACACACTGATGATGAACAATCTAATTATAATATAATGGGAAAATTATAAGTTTTCCCAATTTATTATCAAAACGGATAGATTTCAAATTTTACACGGCGCCACGGGCCTCCCCTCTGTGGCTCAGATCGTCCTCAGTCGTCCTGATTGGTCTCCTTATTTGGAGATGCCACTTCACCCATCACCATGGCAACCACCTCTTATCCTCTGTCAGGCCTGCATAAAGAGAGGAAGGGAAAGCCCAGAAATGTTCAACTTTGTTTTTCTCTAACAGAGTCAGTCTCACAAATGTATACCTTCTGAGGCCTCGACTGCAATTGACACCCCTTTCTCAACGAGAAGTTTGGGCTTGGGTGAGCCTGAGTGCTGAAGACATCTACCTATTCGGAACCATGGTAACAGGGTTCTGGCTGATCGGAGCTGGCTTGGCCCTGACTTATCGAAGAATTAAGAAAGCGGAACTGGCTGTTCCCCACAAGGCTGCCCGCTGGGATTGAAACGATGGGAAGAGGCGTGAGTTTCTCAAAATGGGCTCATTGAGTGCAGCATGGTTAAGATCTTGGAGAAGCTTACGGCTGCCATGAATACTCAGAATAAGATCTCTGAGTGCAGACTGGATTACATCTCGGAAGGGCTTGCTCGGAATAACATCTCTGAGCGCAAATTGGATGACATCTCGGGGAGCCTCACTGTGGTCGTGAGTTCTCAGAATCGGCTCTTTGAGCACAAGAATGACAACATCACAGAGCGCAAGTATGGCGAAGCTCGCGGCTCTCCAACGAGAGACTGAGAGACCAGTGTTGGACTGTAGAACTGCTTTGAAATTCATATGAGCTGTTTGCGTCGGTTTACTCCTCGCCCCCCACCCGACCCTGTGGCTTGTCACGTGTTCCATACTGTTGTGCTGTGGACATTTATGTGCTTTTTTTGTGCAGAGGAGTTTTTTTGTTTCCTGTTCTCATGCTGTCCTCCCATAGGAGCCCAGCATGAGTAGAGGTCTCTTTTTTTCCTCTTGTACTTTCCCATTGTAGTGTATATTTCAGTGTTTTCTTTTTCTGTAACGCTACCGATCTCCGACCTGTATCCCCATGTGATGTCTGTGTTGTGTGCGTAAGGTCAGGGGAAGGGGGAAGGGGGGGGGGGGTCCTATTTCACTGCAGGGCAACCTGCACGTGGCGAATAAAGCCTTAGGCAGCTCAGCATCTCATCCAGGAAGTGTTCAGTTTCATGCTTACATGAAAATACTGCAAATGTGCAAAAAGGTTTTTAAAGTCCAATCTAGTGCTGTTGGAAATCGAATGTAATTTAATACTGATGGATGTATGGCCTCTCTCACTACACAGCAAATTCAAAAGTGTTAAATGTTTTGGTGTTAATAGTCTTCTTGCAAAAGTAGAGTTAATTTTACTCTAAGCAGAGTCACATTCTTTTAATGTAACTCTGAGGTGTAAAATGATAGTAGTTAAAATCGAGTGTTAAAAATGAGTGTTTCTCTGTCAAATCTGGAGGTGTTACAATGGAAACATTAACTCTTGACCTCTTAACTCTGAACTCCTAGAGGGGCTATGACACCAATAGAGTGAATTCACAGACTCCGCCCCCAGCACGGCTCCAATCGAAGCTGAAGTGAAGCCGTTTCAGAACATTTTGCTCTACATATTTGAGTTGTTTGCCATGCTTGGTAAGTCATTTTTTCAAAGATTGTTTCAATTATTATTATGAGCTTTTACTTCTGTGGCTCTTTGGAGTTGAGACAAAGCTGTGTGAAAGGCATTAGCCATGTTGCTCGGTGATAGCATAATATTCTGTTTTAGCTAGCTGAAAGGTATTGTTTGCGGCAAATACCACAGCCTTGAAAAAAGCTTGCATGTGAATTTTCAGTCAAACTTTTGGTCAAATACACCTAAAACAATGTGTAGAATGTGAAATGTTGGTATAATGGTGCTACTTGAAGCCTGAAACCGATCGCCCATAAAAAAAAAAAAAAAAAAAAAAAAAAAAACACGAGCAAACAGCAGTAGCTGACGTCCTGACTGGATTCTACGTTAGCATAGATCCCTCCAGAGTTTTGTGCACACGGTTTAGGTAAAAATTAAAAAGGTTGAGGTTTTACATTTAGTTCAGTATTACCTGTTGCCTGCGTCTTTGTCTTTTGGGAAAATACTTTACACAAGTAATGGCTCAAAGAGGATTCCTTTTTTTTTTACTGTGCTGCAATTGTTTACTGGATTATTTGTGCCATTAATTAGTGTCAACTAATTTTTATTCGATCTCCGCACAGGATATGCTTGTGAAGATGGAATATGGGGGAGAGCAGAAGTGCGTTGAAGTTCCACAAAGGGATGAATGAAGGACATGCATATTGTATTGAAGAAATAAGTGATGAGAATGCTGTTATTTGCATTTACCATGTCAGACCTTTTGATAAACAAAATTCTAATGAAAGTGAGAACATGTATACTGTTACATCTTTCAGAAAATGTTTTGAAATTGTGGTGCACAGTTCAGAATAAATGTTTTTCAAAAACCATTGCATCTTTTTAGTAAATGTTTATTTCCAAAAGAAATTTCTAGAAGTTCAGAACAGTAAAATTCCTGCTTTTTAGAATGAATTAGAAGATAACTCTTACGTAGTTAAACTAAAATACTCTTTGAGAGTTAATATATAAACTCTTAACACCAAGTGTTAAATTATCAACTCCAGAGAGATTTGGTGTTTAACACTAAATCAGAGTTAACGTACCAACTCTCCAAAAAGAGTTAAATTAACACTCTCTGGTGTGGACCCATATAGACACTTTAATAGTGTTGAAATCAAATCCGACAGTGTTAATTTGGACATGCTGGATTTGCTGTGTAGTAGTGCCATAAATTATGGACTCATCAGGAGAAAAACAGGCGGTAAAACATACATGTTTCAAAGTGGTGCTACCTTGTGATTGAAAAATGCAGTGTAGCTCCGCCCATTCACCAAACCAACCATTCCAAACCAACTTCATTCTAAGCTAAAGACTAGAAAATATGGTGAAGCATATCTTCCCTTTGGCTTCACCTACACAAGTGCCAAGGTAGGTCTCCCCTGCAGAATTGGAGAGGAACAATATGAGGGAGGTCTGGAATGGTGTGAAAACCATCACAGGCCACAACACCAAGAAAAGCACAGTGGGGGGGACTGTGGAGAAGGCAAACGAACTCAACAACTTCTTCAACAGGTTTGACCAGCCCACAACCCCACCACCCTCACCCTCACCTTTACTACAGAGTCCTCTCCCTACTCTCCTACCTCCCTCGCTTCCCCCCCTCCCTGACACTATGACATCCCCCCCTCCTCCTTCTCCAACCCCTCTCTAAACAGCACGACAGCTTCTCTCCCCCCCTTCCAATCATCTCCCAGTGTCACAGTGGATCAGGTCAGGAGACAACTGAGGAAGCTTCGCCCCAGAAAGGCAGCAGGCCCAGACAAGGTGTGTCCTAGGATGCTAAAGGCGTGTGCTGCTGAACTTGGGGAGCCGTTACAACGAGTCTTCAACCTCAGTCTGCGACTGGGGAGAGTGCTCGCCCTATGGAAGACATCCTGCATCGTCCCGGTCCCCAAAAAGAACCGGCCCAATGAGCTGAATGACTTCCGACTGGTGGCACTGACTTCACATCTTATGAAGACTCTAGAGCGGCTCTTCCTTAACCTCCTCCGACCACAGGTACAACATGCCCAGGACCCACTACAGTTCGCCTACAAGGCAGATGTCGGTGTGGAGGATGCCATCCTGTACATCCTACACAGAGCCCACTCACACCTGGACAAGGGAAAAGGCACGGTCAGGATCCTGTTTCTTGACTTTTCCAGTGCCTTTAATACAATCCGGCCTTGTCTGCTCCAGGAGAAACTAAACAGGATGGAGGTGGACCCCTGCTTGGTTGCTTACATCTCCGACTACCTCACCGACAGACCACAGTACATCAGGCTGAAGGACATCACGTTGGACACTGTGGTCAGCAGCACAGGAGCACCACAGGGAACTGTGCTGTCCCCACTTCTCTTCACCCTGTACACCTCTGACTTCTGCTATAACTCTGAATTATGCCACATTCAGAAGTTTGCAGACGACACAGCCATCATGGGGTGTATCTGGGATGATCAGGAAGAGGAGTACAGAAGTCTGGTGAGGAACTTTGTTGCATGGAGTCACACAAACCACCTGCAACTCAACACTTCAAAGACCAAGGAACTGGTTGTGGATTTCGGGAGGTCCAGACCAGGTCCACTGTCAGTTCAGATAGAGGGAGAGGAGGTGGAGGTGGTCAACACATACAAGTACCTCGGGCTGTGGGTGGACAACAAACTGGACTGGTCATGCAACACGCAGAACCTGTATAAAAAAGGCCAAAGCCGACTGTACTTCCTCAGGAGGCTGAGGTCTTTCAACATCTGCAGGAAGCTCCTGAGGATGTTTTACCAGTCAGTGGTCGCAGGAGTACTTTTCTATGCTGTGGTGTGCTGGGGGAGCAGCACAGCAAAGAGGGACTCATCCAGACTGGAGAAATTAATCAGGAAGGTTGGCTCTGTGGTCGGCATGAAGCTGGACACTCTGGTGACAGTGGCAGAGAAGAGGACCTTAAAGAAACTGATGGACATTATGAACAATGCCGGGCATCCTCTGCACACGGTCGTAAACAATCAGAGAACAATCAGTTTCATCTAATCTAATCTAATCTAATCTAATCTAATCTAATCTAATTGGTTTTCCCTTCGTCGGGAGCACACGTTGGGCTCTCCAAATCACGAACAAACAGTATGCCACATTCTTGATTTTTAGTTCACAAACACTTCTTGTAATGACCAGAGAATGGCAGTAACACGTTACTTGTGACACGTTACTGTAATCTGATTACTTTTTTCAAGTAACGAGTAAAGTAAGGGATTACTATTGCAAAAATGGTAATTAGATTTCCGTTACTTTCCCGTAGGAACGCTGCGTTACTGCGTTACTAAAACCGTGATTTTTTTGCGAGAATGTCTCATGACAGTGACGTAAGCGAGTGCGACGTTCGTGACAACAGCTGTCTGCAGATCAACAATGGATCATATAACGAGTGCGGGAGAGAGTATGAGCATGCAGCTTTTAAAGCTTGGAAGTACTGACCTTACTTTGAGTTTGATTCCATAAAAAGTGACAAAAACATTAGCGTCCCTTGTGCGTGTGAAGAAAACTTCTTTTTACACCGAAAAAAACCCTAAACAAGCTCCGAGTACCGAGTGCGCAACGACGTAATGGGAAATTCACAGAGAAACTCTCGGATTCTTCCACTGACCGCTGCGCCACACCTGCACCAGAGCACACCTCCGCCTACCCCACTCCTGCTTTACAGGTGAAAATAGAGCAACAGGACCACTAGTCTTTGATTTTATTTACTTTCTGCTGTGTTTTACTTGCATCTATTTGAAAGACTGAGTGTAAACACAAAAAATATTTTATTTTATGTGCTGGAATGTGTAGAAAATAGGTTTAAATGTTAAACTAATTTCTTCAAGTCAGAGAATGGTGCATATAATTAAATTTTTGCTTGATGCATAAAGTTAAAAGATTAAAACTGATAAAACAAGTTTAAAAAAAAGAGACTTTTCCATTTGATTACATTTTGTATGATGGATTATGCAGAAAAAAGTAGAATTGGGTTGACAGATCTATCGCTTTATCACCTATTCAGGTTGTAAATTGTGTTTTTAAAAAGTAACCAAGTAACTAAGTAATTAATTACTTTTGAAAATAAGTAATCAGTAAAGTAACGGGATTACTTTTTGGGGGAAGTAATCAGTAATTAGTTGATTACTTTTTTCAAGTAACTTGACCAACACTGGTAATGACTAACTACTCCTGACATTTTTGGAGATGTTAGCTCTTTATACAGTAAAGTTACAGTGGGATACAAATAATATCAGGCTGATGCTGCCACGATTTGTTCCCCCTGTCTAAAACACGGACAAACAGTATCCTACAGTTTTTTATGTTTTTAAACCAATTTCCACAGAGAGGCATTTTTTGAAAAATGTATTGATAGCAATTTTGAATATTATTACCAGTGTTGGGACTAGGGCTGGGCCATATTATACCATTCACGGTAATACCGGTATAATGTTAGGCAACGATAGGAAAATGAAATATCGCGATAGAATATGAGTAAAACGCGCATGCGCAGTGCCTTTGTTTTCATACGCACATGGCCGATTGTTGAGTGAAACAGATGAACCAGAATTGGTTTGTAAAAATGGTGCAACTTCAGTGATGTGGAACTGGTTTGGTGTTTGTCCATCAGATACACGACAAAGCACATTTTTTTGCAGAACATGCAAGCGGCCGTCGTTATTGTCGTATTTGTCTGACTAAGATGCTCTTAAATCTGGGAGTAATCTGGGTCCTAAACTCCTTATACTTCAGGTCAAACGAACACTGCAGCATCACTGAGAGTTAAAAACTGTCTAAATTCTTTCATCTTTAATAAAACGATCAGCATTGCTGTTTTACCAGGTGTAACTATGAAGTTTAACTTCCAGGCATCCATGAAAACAAAATTTATTACATTTAATGGAGTTAGAAGTTAGCAGGAAGTTAGCGGAAGTTAGGTCTGTGAAGGTTCTCAGTCATCCAGGTCATCGTAGTCAAAGGAGCTTGCAAAAAAAGCGTCTGGACTTCTTTAAGTTGCTTGAAGACGTTGCATCTCTCATCCGAGAAACTTCTTCAGTTCTAAGGTCAAATGGTGGAGAGTCCCAGATATAAACCTAGTGGGAGTATCCCCCCACAGAGGGACAAAAGGACCCCCTGATGATCCTCTAATCGCCTGAGCCAAGGTGTGAAACTGGGTGTGGGTCCCAATCAGCCAGAGTTTCGGGTGTGTTCATTGTGAAACCTGGCCCCACCTTATCATGCGAATTCCTGAGGTCAGATGGCCCAGGATGTGAGTGGGCGTTAAGGCGTCTGGGAAGGGATCTCAAAACTGGGTCAAAATCAAGACACAAGAAGTGGAATCCTTCACTGCGCACATTAACGCTGTGGATAAAAACATCAAGTTCACCAGGGACGACACAAAGGACAACTGTTTGCCTTTCCTGGACTGCGCTGTGCACATTGAAGAGAACGGCTGTTCAAAGATGGTCGCTCACAGTGGACATAGATGGCTTCTTTCACTCCTCTTTCAAACCATCTGTCCTCTCTGTCCAAAATGTGAACATTTGCATCCTCGAAAGACTGTCCTTTATCCTTAAGATGCAGATGGACTGCTGAGTCTTGTCCTGTGGAGATGGCTCTTCTGTGTTGTGCCATGCGCTTGTGAAGTGGCTGTTGGGTCTCTCCAATGTAGAGGTCTGAGCATTCCTCGCTGCACTGTACAGCATACACCACATTGTTAAGTTTGTGTTTTGGCGTTTTGTCTTTCGGGTGAACCAGTTTCTGTCTGAGCGTGTTGCTGGGTCTGAAATACACCGGGATGTCATGCTTGGAGAAAACTCTCCTGAGTTTCTCTGATACACTGATTAGTCTTAGTCATAGTCTTTGCCTGTTATTTTCCACCACAGTTATAGTTATAGTTTTTGGTCTTAGTACCTTTAGTGTTTTGTTTCTTAGTGTTTTGCCAGTTTGTTTTGGTTTCCTGGTTTTCCCTTGCCGTTATCATTACAGGATCACTTTTCTGTTCAAACTTACTACTCCTCGTCCTCATCTGCTTTTGGGTCCTGTTTCCATTACACACCGGCGCACCCCGCCGTGACAGAAACGTCTTCAAGCAACTTAAAGAAGTCCAGACGCTTTTCTTTGCAAGCTCCTTTGACTAGCGGAAGTTAGCTCGCTAGTTTCACAGGCAGTTAGTTACCTAAGCATGATATTGCATGTTCTGACTGAGAGATTTCTGAAAAAATTCAAACGTACAGCTCTGCTATCACTTCCAACATAAATGAAGACAGGAAACTAAACAGCAGTGACATTTGTAGGGTTACTGAAGTTGGGCAAGCTGGTATATAATGATGTGCTACGTGATTGCTAGCGACACAGCTATGTTAGCATAACATAAACGGTGAAGCTGGAGGACGAACACTAACACTTTTACACTTATAAAAGTTAACGTTAAGGTTCCTGATAGTTAGAGACAAATGCAATCGCATGGCAGGATGCTGTAAACGGACCGAACTTCAGTCAGGAGAACAACTGAGATAATCCATCCACAATAGAAGGTTAGTCATTAATATACTGAAACAACATGGGAATAGAGCAGCTGCCAGAGAATTCAACATGAATCATTGGTACAAAAGTGGGGGAAGCAAGAAGAATGAGTTTAATAAAGTTTGATTTATCTGACTGCTTTGTTTCACTTAATGCGCCTTATAATCCCGTGCACCTTATGGTCCGAAAAATACGTACTGCACACTGCAATTTAATGTTGCAAAGCACCTCTTTTTAACTTCAGTGGATATTATACATGGTTATCAGGATATGTCAGCCCATTTCTACTGAAAATGCCTTTTGGTTAAACTTTCAGCAAGGAATTTGCATTTGCACTGTTACATTTTTATAAAGCTTTAATGTACATAAAAACCAGCTTCTTGTTTAAGTGAAAATAAATGGAAGGTTGTCTGTTTGCGCTAGTAATGTTGTGGAGTTGTATTTTGTCTCGCATCAATTATATCGTCAGTTATATCGTTATCGCAAATTTTCAAATATATATCATGATAAATATTTTTGGCCATATCACCCTGCTCTAGTTGGGACTAACGCGTTATTAAGTAACACGTTACAGTAACTACGTTATTATTGTGGTAACAAGCACGGTATAGTTATTATGCCAAAACCAGGAACGCGTTACTTGTTACTGGGATTTAGATCGTTATTCATTACTTCGTGTGGTGGCTATCACGGAGCTTCCACAGATTAAGTAACATTAGCAAGTGGTGGAGGCCAGCAGGTGGATGAAGGAAAAGGGAGGCAAGAGAAGTTATGACCTGCAGTCTCTCTGGGTCAGATATGAACCAAGTTTAGGTGGAGTTTATTTTCGTTATTCTGACTTTTTCCGTACTGCGTGCTAGCTAGCATGACGGAGTTTCTATACAGCTGGGTGGGTGCTATGATGTTACTGATGTTGAACTTTATTTGGTTCATAAGGTTAATCATTAGAGTTGCCGACCGTCCCCTAAAAAACGGAATCGTCCCGTATTCAGAGAAAATTTTACGCGTTTCGTATTGAGGTGAAAAGGAACGCGATTTGTCCCGTACTTCAGCTACGAGCTCAGTACGAGAAGTGCGGAAGTGAGAGGTTTGTGAAATGGGACGGTCTAGCCTTCATTGCGCTGTTCAGGTTGCCTAGCAACCATGATAATAACCGCGAGAAACCTTACATACAGCATTGTGTGACATGAATAAAGGAGAAAAAATGTTTTGTTGGTCATTCATTTTTTTATGACATAACTTTGATTAGTTGAGTATCTGAGGCTGAGACCACGGGACTGTAAAACATGATTGTTGGGCTTCATTTCTGTACTGAACAGTCATTTCAAGATTAGTTAGTAAATAACAATTAGCTAATGTTGTTCATGAGACTAAAATTATCTCACTGTGGAAATGTAAATATAATATGGCCAATATTATATGTATTGTCAGATTATTATGATATATATATATATATATAAACAACCAACACCCAGCACGCCCCTGCGGGCGGTTTATCCTTCAAGCTCGGGTCCTCTACCAGAGGCCTGGGAGCTTGAGGGTCCTGCGCAGTATCTGTTCCCAGGACTGCGCTCTTCTGGACAGAGATCTCCGATGTTATTCCCGGGATCTGCTGGAGCCACTCGCCTAGCTTGGGAGTCACCGCACCTAGTGCTCCGATTACCACTGGGACCGCTGTTACCTTCACCCTCCACATCCTCTCGAGCTCTTCTCTGAGCCCTTGGTATTTCTCCAGCTTCTCGTGTTCCTTCTTCCTGATATTGCTGTCATTCGGAACCGCTACATCGATCACTACGGCCGTCTTCTTCTGTTTGTCTACCACCACTATGTCCGGTTGGTTAGCCACCACCATTTTGTCCGTCTGTATCTGGAAGTCCCACAGGATCTTAGCTCGGTCATTCTCCACCACCCTTGGGGGCATCTCCCATTTTGACCTCAGGACTTCCAGGTTATACTCGGCATAGATGTTCCTATACACTATGCCGGCTACTTGGTTATGGCGTTCCATGTATGCCTTGCCTGCTAGCATCTTGCACCCTGCTGTTATGTGCTGGATTGTCTCTGGGGCATCTTTACACAGCCTGCACCTGGGGTCTTGCCTGGTGTGATAGACCCCAGCCTCTATGGATCTTGTGCTCAGCGCTTGTTCTTGTGCTGCCATGATTAGTGCCTCTGTGCTGTCTTTCAGTCCAGCTTTGTCCAGCCACTGGTAGGATTTCTGGATATCAGCCACCTCCTCTATCTGCCGGTGGTACATACCGTGCAGGGGCCTGTCCTTCCATGATGGTTCCTCGTCTCCCTCCTCTTTCTTGGGTTTCTGCTGCCTGAGGTATTCACTGAGCACTCAGTCAGTTGGGGCCATCTTCCCAATGTATTCTTGGATGTTCATTGTCTCATCCTGGACTGTGGTGCTGACACTCACCAGACCCCGGCCCCCTTCCTTCCACTTAGCGTACAGCCTCAGGGTGCTGGACTTGGGGTGAAACCCTCCATGCATGGTAAGGAGCTTTCTTGTCTTTAAGTCAGTAGCTTCTATCTCCTACTTTGGCCAGCCTATTACCCCAGCAGGGTACCTGATCACGGGCAGGGTGTAGGTGTTGATGGCCCGGATCTTGTTCTTACCGTTCAGCTGACTCCTCAGGACTTGCCTGACCCTCTGCAGGTACTTCGTGGTGTGAATGGCTACGGATACCGGCTACGGATACCGACTACGGAACGGAGCAGTTGTCAGCCACCTCCTGTACATGGATGACATCAAGTTGTATGCCAAGAGTGAACGCGACATCGATTCACTGATCCACACTACCAGGCTATACAGCAATGACATTGGAATGTCGATTGGACTGGAGAAGTGTAGTCTGATGGTAACAAAGAGAGGGAAGGTAGTCAGAACTGAGGGGATTGAAATACCAGAAGGCAACATTGCAGACATAGAGGACAGTTACAAGTACCTGGGGATCCCGCAGGCGAATGGGAACCATGAAGAGGCCACTAGAAAAGCTGCAACCACCAGGAACTCAATGGGGATATATATATATATATATATACATATATATATATATATATATATATATATATATATACACTGAACAAAAATATAAACGCAACACTTTTGTTTTTGCTCCCATTCCCCATGGGATGGACGTAGAGACCTAAAATTCATTCATTCCAGATACACAATATAACCATCCCTCCCAAACAGTGGTCACAAATCAGTCCAAATGTGTGGTAGTGGGCACATCTGCTATATTGAGATAATCCATCCTACCTCACAGGTGTGCCACATCAGGATGCTCTTCTGACATCATGAGTAGTGCACAGGTGTACCTCAGACTGCCCACAACAAAAGGCCACCCTGGAATGTGCAGTTTTGTCTCACAGCAAAATGCCACAGATGCCACAAGCAATGAGGGAGCGTGCAATTGGCATGCTGACAGCAGGAATGTCAACCAGATCTGTCGCCCGTGCATTGAATGTTCATTTCTCAACCATAAGCCGTCTCCACAGGCGTTTCAGAGAATGTGGCAGCACATCCAACCGGCCTCACAACCGCAGACCTCGTGTAACCACACCAGCCCAGGACCTCCACATCCAGCAGGTTCACCTCCAAGATCGTCTGAGACCAGCCACCCAGACAGCTGCTGGAACAATTGGTTTGCACAACCAAACAATTTCTGCACAAACTGTCAGAAACCGTCTCAGGGACGCTCAACTGCATGCCCGTCGTCCTCATTGGGGTCTTGACCTGACTCCAGCTCGTCGCCGTAACAGACTTGTGTGGGCAAATGCTCACATTCGATGGCGTCTGGCACGTTGGAGAGGTGTGCGCTTCACGGATGAATCATGGTTCACATTGTTCAGGGCAGATGGCAGCTGAGAATGTCCCAGTTCTTGCATGGCCAGCATACTCACCGGACATGTCACCCATTGAGCATGTTCGGGATGTGCTTGACCGGCGTATACGACAGCGTGTACCAGTTCCCACGAATATCCAACAACCTCGCACAGCCATTGAAGTGGAGTGGACCAACATTCCACAGGCCACAATTGACAATCTGATAGACTCCATGCGACGATGTGTTGCACTGCATGAGGCAAATGGTGGTCACACCAGATACTGACCGGTTCTGGGTCCCCAGACCCCCAATAGCGCAAAAAACTGCACATTCCAGGGTGGCCTTTTGTTGTGGGCAGTCTGAGGTACACCTGTGCACTACTCATGATGTCAGATCAGCATCCTGATGTGGCACACCTGTGAGGTGGGATGGATTATCTCAATATAGCAGATGTGTCCACTACCACACATTTGGACTGATTTGTGACCACTGTTTGGGAGGGATGGTTACATTGTGTATCTGGAATGAATTTTAGGTCTCTACGTCCATCCCATGGGGAATGGGAGCAAAAACAAAAGTGTTGCGTTTATATTTTTGTTCAGTGTATATATATATATATATATATATATATATATATATATATATATATATATATATATATATATATATATGTATATGTGTGTATATATATATATATGTATATATATCCATCCATCCATCCATCTTCATCCGCTTTGTCCGGGGCCGGGTCGCGGGGGCAGCAGCCTAAGCAAAGAGGCCCAGACCTCCCTCTCCCCAGCCACCTCCTCCAGCTTATCCGGGGGAATACCAAGGCGTTCACAGGCCAGCCGAGAGATATAATCTCTCCAGCGTGTCCTGGGTCTGCCCCGGGGCCTCCTCCCGGTGGGACATGCCTGGAACACCTCACCCAGGAGGCGCCCAGGGGGCATCCTTGTCAGATGCCCGAACCACCTCAGCTGGCTCCTTTCGATGTGGAGCAGCAGCTGCTCTACTCTGAGCCCCTCCCGGATGGCCGAACTTCTCACCCTATCTCTAAGGGAGAGGCCAGCCACCCTTCGGAGGAAGCTCATTTCTGCCGCTTGTATCCGCGATCTCGATCTTTCGGTCACTACCCACAGCTCGTGGCCATAGGTGAGGGTAGGGATGTAGATCGACCGGTAAATTGAGAGCTTCGCTTTTACACTCAGCTCCCTCTTCACCACGACGGACCGGTGCAGCGTCCGCATTACTGCAGCTGCAGCCCCAATCCGTCTGTCGATCTCCGGCTCCCTTCTCCCATCACTCGCGAACAAGACCCCGAGATACTTGAACTCCTCCACTTGGGGCAGGAACTCATCCCCGACCCGGAGTGGGCACTCCACCCTTTTCCGGCTGAGAACCATGGCCTCAGATTTGGAGGTGCTGATCCTCATTCCCGCTGCTTCACACTCGGCTGCGAACCGTTCCAGTGCGAGCTGGAGGCCCTCACCCGATGAAGCCAACAGAACCACATCATCTGCAAAAATCAGAGATGAGATTCTGAGGCCACCAAAGCGAAAGCCCTCCGCCACTTGGCTGCGCCTAGAAATCCTGTCCATAAAAATTATGAACAGAACCGGAGACAAAGGGCAGCCCTGGCGGAGCCCATCACCCACCGGGAACGAGTCCGACTTATTGCCGGCAATGCGAACCAAGCTCTTGCAACGGTTGTATAGGGATCGAATGGCCCGTAGCAATGGGCCAGACACCCCATATTCCCGCAACACCTCCCACAGGACACCCCGAGGGACACGGTGCCTGTGAATGCCTTCTCCAAGTCCACAAAACACATGTAGACTGGTTGGGCAAACTCCCATGCACCCTCAAGTATCCTGGAGAGGATAAAGAGCTGGTCCAGTGTTCCGCGACCAGGACGAAAACCGCATTGTTCCTCCTGTATCCGAGGTTCGACTAACGGACGAACTCTCCTTTCCAGCACCCTGGCATAGACTTTCCCAGGGAGGCTGAGGAGTGTGATCCCCCTGTAGTTGGAACACACCCTCCGGTCCCCTTTCTTAAAGATGGGGACCACCACCCCGGTCTGCCAGTCCACAGGTACTGCCCCTGATCTCCACGCAACATTGCAGAGGCGTGTCAACCAGGACAGCCCTACAACGTCCAGAGCCTTCAGGAACTCGGGGCGGACCTCATCAACACCAGGGGCTCTGCCACCAAGGAGTTGTTTAACTGCCTCAGTGACCTCGCCCCCGGAAATTGGCGGGTCATTCCCCTCATCCCCAGACTCTGCTTCCTCCTCGGAAGACGTGTCAGTGGGATTAAGGAGGTCCTCGAAGTATTCCTTCCACCGCCTGACAATTTTCTCAGTCGACGTCAGCAGCGCTCCGCCAGCACTATACACAGTGCAGGTAGAGCACCGCTTTCCCCTCCTGAGACGTCTGAAGGTTTGCCAGAATCTCTTCGAGGCAGTCCGAAAGTCTTTTTCCATGGCCTCTCCGAACTCCTCCCACACCCGAGTTTTTGCTTCAGCCACTGCCCGAGCCGCATTCCGCTTGGCCTGTCGATACCTGTCGGCTGCCTCCGGAGTCCCACAGGCTAACCAAGCCCGATAGGACTCCTTCTTCAGCCTGGTGGCTCCCTTCACCTCTGGTGTCCACCATTTGGTTCGGGGATTACCACCACGGCAGGCACCAACCACCTTGCGGCCGCAGCTCAATGCAGCAGCTTCGGCAATGGAGACGCTGAACATGGTCCATTCGGACTCAATGTCCCCAGTCTCCCTCGGAATGCTGTTGAAGCTCTGCCGGAGGTGTGCGTTGAAGATCTCACGGACTGGGGCCTCTGCTAGACGTTCCCAGCACACCCTCACTACGCGTTTAGGTGCACCAGGTCTGTCCAGCGTCTTCCCCCGCCACCTGATCCAACTCACCACCAGGTGGTGATCAGTTGACAGCTCAGCCCCTCTCTTTACCCGAGTGTCCAGAACATATGGTCGCAGGTCTGCTGATACGATTACAAAATCGATCATCGACCTACGGCCTAGAGCGTCCTGGTGCCACGTGCACTTATGGACACTCTTATGTTCGAACAGGGTGTTCGTTATGGCCAAACTGTGATTAGCACAGAAGTCCAATAACAGAGCACCGCTCGGGTTCAGATCAGGGAGGCCGTTCCTCCCAATCACGCCCCTCCAGGTCTCGCTGTCGTTACCCACGTGAGCATTGAAGTCTCCCAGCAGGACAACAGAGTCTCCAGGTGGAGCACCCCCCCCCCAGGGACTCTAAGAAGGCTGGGTACTCTGAACTGCCACTCGGCGCATAAGCGCAGATGACAGTCAGGACCCGTTCCCCGACCCTAAGGCGCAGGGAACAAACCCTCTCGTCCACCGGGAAAAACCCCAACGTACCGGCAGCAAGCCGAGGGGATATTAGGATACCCACCCCAGCCCGCCACCTCTCACCAAGGGCAACTCCAGACTGAGACAGAGTCCAGCCCCTCTCCAGGAGACTGGTTCCAGAGCCCAAGCCATGTGTAGAGGTGAGCCCGACTATATCTAGCCGGTACCTCTCAACCTCACGCACTAACTCAGGCTCCTTCCCCACCAGAGAGGTGACATTCCATGTCCCTATTGCCAGTCTTGGCAGCCGGGGGTCAGTCCGCCAGGGCCTCCACTCCTGGCCGCCACACGGCACACAATGCACCCGACCCCTATGGCGCCTCCTGCGGGTGGTGGGCCTGCGGGAGGATGGGCCCATGTCTCCTCTTCGGGCTGTGCCCGGCCGGGCCCCATGGACTAAGGCCCGGCCACCAGACGCTCGCCCTCGGGCACCCTCCCCGGGCAGGGTAAACTGTTCCCTCGGTGTCCTTTTCATAAGGGTCTTATGAATCGCTCTTTGTCTGGTCCCTCACCCAGGGCCAATTTGCCATGGGAGACCCTACCAGGGGGCAAAAGCCCCCAGACAACATAGCCCCTGGGATCCCTGTGACACACAAACCCCTCCACCACGATAAGGTAGCGATCCAAGGATGCATCAATGTATATATATATATATATATATATATATATATATGTATGTATATGTGTATATATATCTATATCTATATATATACAGTGGGGCAAAAAAGTATTTAGTCAGCCACCGATTGTGCAAGTTCCCCCACTTAAAATGATGACAGAGGTCAGTAATTTGCACCAGAGGTACACTTCAACTGTGAGAGACAGAATGTGAAAAAAAAATCCATGAATTCACATGGTAGGATTTGTAAAGAATTTATTCGTAAATTAGGGTGGAAAATAAGTATTTGGTCACCTCAAACAAGGAAAATCTCTGGCTCTCACAGACCTGTAACATCTTCTGTAAGAAGCTTTTCTGTCCCCCACTTGTTACCTGTATGAATGGCACCTGTTTGAACTCATCATCTGTATAAAAGACACCTGTCCACAGCCTCAAACAGTCAGACTCCAAACTCCGCCATGGCCAAGACCAAAGAGCTTTCGAAGGACACCAGGAAAAGTATTGTAGACCTGCACCAGACTGGGAAGAGTGAATCTACAATAGGCAAGCAGCTTGGTGTGAAAAAATCAACTGTGGGAGCAATCATCAGAAAATGGAAGACATACAAGACCACTGATAATCTCCCTCGATCTGGGGCTCCACGCAAGATCTCATCCCGTGGGGTCAAAATGATCATGAGAACGGTGAGCAAAGATCCCAGAACCACACGGGGGGACCTGGTGAATGACCTGCAGAGAGCTGGGACCAAAGTAACAAAGGTCATGTTGAAATCTCCCAATTCTTTGAATCTTTGGGCTGAAGGAGGGACAATACTCGGTGTATAAATGCTCAATCAACAATCATTTATTTCCATACAATTCAACAGTCAGAGCATTACAACGTCCGGACGGGAGAGATGCTACCAGAGGGTCAGGCACATGTCTCAAAATGGTGACGGGTTGCTCAGCTTTTTATAGTCTCTAGTGGCCCCCAGCTAGTCGTAAAAGCCAAAACATCACATTTTTTCTCTGTTACAGCGCCTAAGTTATGACCTCGGCAGTTGTTTCTCTGCTTTCTGTAAGGTGGGGGTGTGGAATGTGGTCTATCTATCTCCCCTGTCTTTAGACACAGAGTCTCCTGCTTACAACCTTCTCTTCATGATTCAACAATTAAGCATGTCAAGAAAACAGTGTAACTCATTCCCAGCAGATCAAGGATACAGAGTGATGCACATTTATCTAATGAACTAATATGTGAATATGTTCTGTTAACTCAAAAGTATAATGAGAACTAAACTACATACAGCTCACACACTCTATATTCAAGGGTATAATGTGATCTACAGCAGTATTCTAATTCAACTACTTTGATTACATATATAAGGTAACATATAATAACAGAATAATCTAATAATTCCCCCTTTTGATCTCTGAAAGAGATCACTTACAACATGCACTCCAGGGTCGCAAGGTCCAGGTTTTCTTGATCCTGAGGCCCTCTGTCCCCCTTTAACGGGTGGACCATATGTGGGATGACCTCTGTGTTCACGCAGTTCAGATGCAAGCAAAGTTAGATTTACAACCATAACAGCAGTTACAGATGACTCTCCCATCACTCCCCAATTCTCCCACAGCTTTATTTTGGTGCTCCAGTTTTCCACTCCCATTTTAATGCCCCCTTATACCTTTCAAATGTACTTAGACTAGACCCTCTGTCTAAGGAGCTTTTAACCTTTATTTTTATTGCTGCAGCTACCAGTGTCTTCCAGTTGGGTGATTCTCAGCTTCTTTCTTCGACCTCCGGGGTTAGACCACCCTTTAGTCATTGCACAGTTCTGGGGATTATTCTGCCCCGATTTCAAACAAGGATCTGTGTGTTTTGGGTTCACCGGCGTGTCCCCCTTTTTGCCAAGAGCCTCTTGAACCTCGTTGGTCTGGTGTTCCTGGTTTTCGCCAACCCCTTCATGGTTATTGCTGTGTTTGTGGGATCCATGTTCTCCAGGAGCCCAAACGCCATGACACTTGACCCCAGTTGCTGTCTCGGCAGTCCCTACATCTGTCCCTGTTGTGAAGGGTCCTCACATCTCCGGGTCCCCGTCTGGTGTCTGTTCCTTTCTCTGCAAGAGACAGAAAACCAAAACACCTCTCTCCCTAGGCTTGATAATCTAATATTGTTATCCATTGTTCTTCTAATGATTCAAATTTGGTTTAAAATATTATGTTCAGGACTTATTCTAATCATAATCTATGTGTGTGTAAAAGAAATAAAAAATTAGTGAACCCTTTCTAAGTCTAACACATTATAAGCTTAAGTTTTACCATAGCTAAATTATTAAACAGAAATAACGTCATAAGATGTTCATAAAACCATTGTTTGATGTTCGGACTCAACTTCCCCCTTTTTGACACACTCCCATGTGTCAATTCATTGGAGCTAGACAATTAAAAGAGAAGGTTAGTGACATCATATCTCAGAAAGTATCAGAAATTCTTCTCTCGAGTACCGTTGCTCCAGCCTTGTCATCCCTGAGGATCTTCGATCCCGAAAATGTCCCTTCTCCTCATGTAATAAAGTCTGTCATCCTTCCATGCCCTGGTAACTGGTCCATCCAGAGCTGTAACATTTTGAAATGTACATACAACAAGCCAAACCACACCTTGGTCACACCAACCCTTTTCTGCCCTGAAGATGTCCAACACCATCTTAGTCTGGACCAGGGTTGTAATAGTTTTGCAATTTTCATCAGTTTTAATCAGTTTTTACCAATTGTTTGCTAGTTTAGTTTAGTTTTTATTTCCTGAAAATCCTTAGTTTCAATTTAGTTTTATTTGTGTTTTGCAAAAATTAAGTGTAACAAAATCCCAGTTCCATCATATCAGTCATGCTCTTCTGGTTATCCTTGGGTGTTGAGACTAATAACTATTAACTCTTGCCGCACCGTGTGGTCCTAATTTTGGTTCAAGTGAATTGATAACCTTTTGAAGGCGAGTGTTTCACACCTTTATTTAGATGTCCCAGTCCTGTTGTCTCGGGATACATCACGCTGCCTTATCTGGGGTTAGCTGTTTTCTGGGGATGCGGGTTGAGTGGGTGAGCTCTTCAAGGAGGGGGAGTGTGCTCCCCCTGATGAGGTCTTCTAGGTAAGCTAGGTTAGCCTTCTTGTGTGGGCTTTTCAAGTGCACTTTAAGGTTAGTGGGACTTTTAGTTTTATAAATGTCCCTCATGACCCCCTGATGACCCAGTATTTCATTTTTGCACACTGTAGTACACATTTTAGTTTTTGCTTGTAGCTCGCATACTCTACTTGCCACTCCTCTAATTCCTGATGTTTCTTAGAGAGGGCAACAGTACCTTTAAAATTATATCACATGTGTGGGGGTGTGGCCTTGCCAATTGTTTTGCCCACCTTTTCAAAATGGCTGGCGTGCCCACAAGCACATTTCATGGAAAAAGAAAGGTAATCTTGATATTTACATTTAAAATGTTTTGTTAAACTCAGATTTTTATTTTATTCTTTTTGCAAGTACCCCTCCTCGGTGGCGAGAAACTGTTGGTGTGGTCAAGTGGGTGCTCTAGAAACAAACGCTCAGGACAGACCAGTTATCAGTCATGTACTTCCTACAAATTTTGCATATGTTTTATTTCATATTGATCCTCTGAGTGTAATGGTACATTTTAATTTGAATTTATCCAAACTAAACACAATATTTTCTTTATTTACTTTGCTCTTGTTCTTTTTCTGTACCACATCCTATCAAATGTCCCTGTCGATTATATTCTACATTTAATAACTTACTATTTCAAGTGAGAACCTAAATCACGTGGACCAATGTTTATTATTGCATATCTCTATTCTGAATGTGGCCAGTCATTCATAGGTATTGTTCAATTTTGGCGATTTTCCTCTATAAAATTTAATTGACTTTTTACAGTGGCCTGCTGTGGTTAATAGTAACATATTCCAGTCATGAGTGATATCAAAAGTCTTCTCCACTGTAGCATTTGGCATTCCCAATAATATAACATGATACCTTACTCAAAACACAGCTAATATAGCACAGTTTTCTTAATGCAAACATCGGTAACTCAAAATCAGCAACCACAGTGTTAAGTCTGCAGTTCATACTTATGTGAAGCTAGAGTCTCCTCCTCCAGTCTCTCTTATCCTCCTGCTCCTGAAAAAACAAAACAAAACAAAGCGAAGCATCCACCCTTCTCTTGTCGGCTGGGTGAATTGTTTATGAATTGTTTATTGGCATTTACTAATCCTAAAGTTGGTGCAGTCATTGTCTCAGTATCAAGTCAGTCAAAACTTTTAGTCGTCAGTCCATCACAATCCATTCACATGCATACCTCCATACACATTCATACCAGATGTTGCTGATAATGGAGTCTCCCGCGCAACCTATTCGAGCCTCCATCACCAGCAAGATGACGTCATCATTTTAAAGGAAAACAATTCCTTGTTGTTTTTTGGGCTGGATTGACTCGGTGCAATCCTTTTAGATCAGTGTTCCCTATAGGTGAATTTCTCCCAAGCCAATTACAATCATGGAGAAGCACACTTTGCAACTGTTTACAGTAATAATATTTTATAGCGCTTTAAATTTCAATCTTTCAGGCCTTGTTTAAAGAGCTGATTGTTAAATCATGAACTCACAAAATATCAACATATCACCACCGGTGGATCACACCTCTCAGATGTTTTTCTCCAGTGCACTGTAACAAAAACGAAAACAGACATAACCAACAAAACACTACTAAAATAACACAAACTAGGGCCCGTTGCAGACATGTCCAAGCATAAAACTATCCTCTCTCGCTTACGAGAAAGAACACAAGCCAAAGCTCACTGATAAAATCAAGCTAGCGCTAAGCAAAACCAAAAAATCAACCAGAAATTCACAGGAACGTTTTGCTTCCTGCCGGGACAATATTGTGTGGGAATGAGAACCTCAGGTGCCGTAACACCTTTTGTTCCTCCTTGAATTAAAACTCAATCACAGAAAATGCCGTACTCCGACCTAAAACTTACACTATTAATTCATCATTTTCACTCTGTGCCACTGTTCCTCATCAGGGCTGTGTGAAGCACAGCAAAGAATTCAGTCAAGGCCTTGAGCCATAAACAGACATCACGCACAGACATTGTTTTCATAACCAAACTTTTTAGACCTTATTCCTAAAATCTACATAAATGCCTTCTAGGTGACATATAACACATTCTAAGTAATCAATGGCTCCTCATAAAAATTATGCATTGGGATGTTTGTGTGCAGCATTTTGCATATCAGCATAAGCAAAGCATTCTTCATTGCATCAGCGTGTATGTGTGTGTGCGTGTGGATCACTCTTCATTGCACAAGCGTGTGCATGTGTATGTGTGTGCATCACTTCTCAGTGAATCAACATGCCCGTGTGTGTGTGTGTGTGTGTGTGTGTGTGTGTGTGTGTGTCATTTCTCACTCACTCAACGAGTGCACGTGTTCATGTGTGTATTTCACTTCATTCTGAATCTGTGTGTTTGGAGACGTGTGTGTGTGTGTGTGTGTGTGTGTTCATCACTTTCCTGTTCTGGTGTTCTGGGTAAACCACGGCCTGAAGCGTGCCCTGGGGTCCTGCCCCCCTCCTTTTCAGTCTGTTTGCGACCATTGCTGCTGCTGCTGCTGCTCAAAATTCAGTCCGTCCTGGTTCTGACCCCAATTGGGGCAGTACTTTCTCCAGTGTCGATGTTCACCGCAGGTGAAACCTGCATCTTCTTCTGTGTTTTTGTCCATTCTGAGGTGCCTTCTGTCCTCAGTTACTCCTCTTGTCTCGGTCACGCCCTTTTTCGCCACCCGATCACCCGTGTTGGTCCATCACTGTCCTGCACAGTGTGAATGCAAAGTTATCAAGGTCCGCATTCTTTCGCTCGGCCTTACTTTTCATTCGGGCTTGGCGGGCGTCTCGTCACAGCTCTGTCAGCTGACGCAGTCTGGGAATTTTCCCCCGTGTAGTGAAACGGGCCTTAGGTTTAGTGCTCTCCGTCTCGGCTGCATGAGATCACATTCCTGCAGGTCTGTTGACATTCTCAGGTCGTTGTTGTGGGTCCAGCTGTTGCAGCATTTGGTCAGTGTCACGTATGGGGGAGAGCAGGAGTCCAGTCAGCCTCGGCTTTCAGGGCCGGCAAAGCAGCCTGTAATTAAATATGTATAGAAAAAACAAAAACAAAACAAAACAAAAACAAACAAAAAACAAAAACAAACGAACAGGAAAATGATGTTGTGTTGGCTGTGTTATTCAGAGGGGAGGCAATGGGGCCAGGCCCTGTGTCAGCCTTCTCTCCCCCTTTTTTTGTTTTTTGTCTCCCGATATAATCAACTCCTAACCCACCAAGTTGACAGGACAACACCGGTATATGTTAAAATTCTTAAGATCATGTTTAAAAGCCCAAAAAAGGAACTTTCTTTCATTCAGTAATCACTTTTATTAATCAATCAACAGAAAACATGTCACAATTTGACTCTTTTTACCACTAAAGGAACACTGGTCTAACCTGGTTGGTTAGACCAGTGTTCCTTTTTTTTTTTTTTTTTAGTTAAATTGTTGTCCTGCAACCCAGAGGGTTTCTTTGTCAGTAATGTATAGACTTCATCATTTAAGTATGTTAATTTTTCTTTAACCTTGCTGGAAAATCTTCACGTGTTCATGAGTGTAAGCTGTTTCTTCATTGCGTGTATGTGCATTTGTATAAAAGCAGGTTAATTTTATCTTTTCTCAAACTAGGCGTTACCTTAAAAGGAGCCTTTCTCTCAGATTTCTCTGCTTGTGTGTGTTTTTGTTTCACCTTTTTGTTGTGATGCTCCGGACGCCTTCCCAACCTCCACAAGTCCGTCGGCCCCAATTTTATGTGTTAAAACTTCTCTTAATTTCTCCTCTAATTCTCTCCTCGCTGCTGTCTTTTTCACAGCTGCTGATTCGTGCTGGGTGTGGTTCCCATTACCTATAATTTTGCTTCGGCCGCTGTGCTTGTGGGGGCAGTTGGTCCAGGTCCGCAGCTTCCTGTATTAACACACTAAAAGATTTATTTAATTTCATTTTCATCACATGTTAAACAGATAAGCAGGCAACACGCCCACCTTGACAGCGTAAACTGTACGCCAGTCTCCCAACACATTCCTCTCTGTACTCCTCCATAATTCTCCACTGCACACCTCTTACTATCTCTCCTTTTTATTTTTATTACACCACAGAGTAATACACCCAATTATGCCCGTCTATCTCTATGTGGCTCCAAATTCCCTCTTTATTCTAATTTCACACTCGTCAGGGGACAACAATTTCAACCACTGAAACGAGGAATTCAACCTTTTTATATTTCTTTACTAATCTAGACTCAACGTTTGTTCGCAAAATGTGTCTTGTTCTAGTCCGGAATAAATGTGAACCCGTGATTACACGGCCGTTCCAGTGTTATATCTGTAGCTATGCGGGGGCCCTCACCTCCCCAAGTCACCACCTCGGCACCCGGACGCCGCCGGTCCTGGCCACGCGTCCACGGACAGGAGGGTCGCCACTCCTAGGGCAAATGTTCCACAGGTACACTAGGCATCAACCTTTGATCCTAAAATGTGTATTTGCTCTAATGTCCTCCTAATCAAACACATCAACCGTCACTGTCACTGTGTTCACGCTTCACACTCCACACAGAAAACACACTCAGAGCGCGCCTCACTCACACTCTCACTCAGTGCGCGCTTTACCCACAAGACAGCACCCAGAGCGCGCCTCGCAGCTTCACACACACTCTCTCACCCAGAGCGCGCTTTCACACTCACACACAACACTTTTCCTCAGCGGGAATTTTACACAGAAACCTCTGAGCTCAACTATTAGATCTTCTTAAAGCACACTGCACCATAGACCGAAATACCCCTTTCTCTGCGCTTATGACCGCCACAACGGGGCAAAGTCGCATCATAAAAGTGATGCTTGCATCCCCGAAGTTATACCCGACATCATAAACCAGGTTTTGCTCTATGTACTTCTTGGCAAGTAAAATTTTACTTTGTTTTATGACCGCAGCCCTTAAAAAAAAACTCGACTGACGCCACAAACCACCGTCAAGCCTCTGTTCAATGTACTAAAATTAGCACCAACCACTACTGCACTTCACGGCCGCACCACCGGAACACGGCCATATCATAAACCAAACCTACGGACGTGTTTCGCTCTCGCGTTGCCAGCGTTCAACCGCACCGTGAAGCCAGCATCTGCTTTTCCTTAAATCAACTTCTATTTCATGGCCGGCAAGAGCCAGGACGTAACCGACACCATAAACAAACTTCAAACCTCGACTTCAATGTACTGAACTAATGGCCGCGTCTTCAGAAGAAATTCTAACGTATTATTGCTACAGAAGCCAGTATTAGACAAAATTAAATGTGGAAGGTAAAGTGGCTGCAACTAGCTCAACGTAGTATCTTATTAGTTTCTCGGTAGAAGCAGTTTACTGCAACTAGCTCAACGTAGTGTCTTATTAGTTTCTCGGTAGAAGCAGTTTATTTAACACACTGGAATTCAGCCTCAACTTATGTTGTTAGTATCTTGCGCCAAAAACCAGACACCGACAAATTTACTGTGAAAATACATGTGACTAAGCGAACAGATTAATTTGGAAAGCCCAATATGCACATTTGGTATTTATAATACAACAGGCTGTGCTTACCTTTCTGTTTTAGGCCGGCCTTCTGTTCACTTTGCCCCACGATCTCACCAAAGGCCAAATCTACACCTCCTCAGCACACCAAAGATCCGGGTCACACGGCACCAAGTTGTTGAAATCTCCCAATTCTTTGAATCTTTGGGCTGAAGGAGGGACAATACTCGGTGTATCAATGCTCAATCAACAATCATTTATTTCCATACAATTCAACAGTCAGAGCATTACAACGTCCGGACGGGAGAGATGCTACCAGAGGGTCAGGCACATGTCTCAAAATGGTGACGGGTTGCTCAGCTTTTTATAGTCTCTAGTGGCCCCCAGCTAGTCGTAAAAGCCAAAACATCACATTTTTTCTCTGTTACAGCGCCTAAGTTATGACCTCGGCAGTTGTTTCTCTGCTTTCTGTAAGGTGGGGGTGTGGAATGTGGTCTATCTATCTCCCCTGTCTTTAGACACAGAGTCTCCTGCTTACAACCTTCTCTTCATGATTCAACAATTAAGCATGTCAAGAAAACAGTGTAACTCATTCCCAGCAGATCAAGGATACAGAGTGATGCACATTTATCTAATGAACTAATATGTGAATATGTTCTGTTAACTCAAAAGTATAATGAGAACTAAACTACATACAGCTCACACACTCTATATTCAAGGGTATAATGTGATCTACAGCAGTATTCTAATTCAACTACTTTGATTACATATATAAGGTAACATATAATAACAGAATAATCTAATAGTCACCATCAGTAACACACTACAACGGCAGGGAATCAAATCCCGCAGTGCCAGACGTGTTCCGCTGCTGAAGCCAGTGCATGTCCAGGCCCGTCTGAAGTTTGCCAGAGAGCACATGGATGATACAGCAGAGGATTGGGAGAATGTCATGTGGTCAGATGAAACCAAAGTAGAACTTTTTGGTATAAACTTAACTCGTCGTGTTTGGAGGAAGAAGAATACTGAGTTGCATCCCAAGAACACCATACCTACTGTGAAGCATGGGGGTGGAAACATCATGCTATGGGGCTGTTTTTCTGCCAAGGGGACAGGACGACTGATCCGTGTTAAGGACAGAATGAATGGGGCCATGTATCGTGAGATTTTGAGCCAAAACCTCCTTCCATCAGTGAGAACTTTGAAGATGAAACGAGGCTGGGTCTTCCAACATGACAATGATCCAAAACACACCGCCCGGGCAACAAAGGAGTGGCTCCGTAAGAAGCATTTGAAAGTCCTGGAGTGGCCTAGCCAGTCTCCAGACCTCAAACCCATAGAAAATCTGTGGCGGGAGTTGAAAGTCCGTGTTGCTCAGCGACAGCCCCAAAACATCACTGCTCTCGAGAAGATCTACATGGAGGAATGGGCCAAAATACCAGCTACTGTGTGTGCAAACCTGGTAAAGACCTATAGTAAACGTTTGACCTGTGTTATTGCCAACAAAGGTTATGTTACAAAGTATTGAGTTGTATTTTTGTTATTGACCAAATACTTATTTTCCACCCTAATTTACGAATAAATTCTTTACAAATCCTACCATGTGAATTCATGGATTTTTTTTTTCACATTCTGTCTCTCACAGTTGAAGTGTACCTCTGGTGCAAATTACTGACCTCTGTCATCATTTTAGGTGGGGGAACTTGCACAATCGGTGGCTGACTAAATACTTTTTTGCCCCACTGTATCTATATATATATATATCTATGTATCTATCTATTAGGGGTGCAACGATATTCGTATCGATATTGAACCGTTCGATACAGTGCTTTCGGTTCGGTACGCATATGTATCGAACAATACAACATTTGTAGTTTATTTTATCAACTTTCCTTCTGACGATGCTGTCTGTGTTGAGCGCTCAGTGAATCTGCGTTCGACTACTCCGCCTAGGCTGCACTGTCCAGCGCAGATCCACTGAGCGCTCAACACAGACAGCATAGTCAGAAGGAAGAGTGCAGGGCAAGCTAGCAAGACAGAAGTTAAGCTCTCCTTGCAACATGAACCTCCCCCACTCTCATTCAGATCTGGTGTTTGGAATTATTTTGGTTTTCATGCGACGTATGACCCTGAAGGTAAGCGAGTCATGGACTAAAGTAAAACAGTATGTTGGATGTGCCATGCAATGCTCAATTACATGGGTGGGAGCTAGTGTGTTAGCGCAGTTAGCTCGTTAACGTGTTGGCCGTCTAGTGTGATGGCATCAGCCACACAGGGGTAAATTAGTCCATTTTTCACTTTATTATTTTGCTTTGCAGTTTTCTTCATTAATCATTTCTTTAAACCTAACACTGGTATTATGAGGCGCGCACATAGTAACATTGTGTGGTTTTTCTAAAATGTTTTGTTATATTAATTATGTTTCTCTTTCTTTGAGTTACCTGGGTTTGGGCGGTGGCTGTTTCTTGTCTGGGCAAAAGGCGTGGCTGAGGACTCTGGGGACAAAATGTCTGCTCAGCAGGACCAACCATGGGCTTACCAGGAGCAGGGGTGTTTTAGGTTTAGTTAGGTTATTCTGTGCTTAGTTAATATTAGTGTGTTTTTGTTTTCCCCCTATTGTGTTCAAATGGTTTGGCCAAATCATTATAAAAGCTACCCTCATGTGTCTTTGTAATTAGGTCAGTTTGTGAGTTAAGTTGTGTCTCACTTTGTTGTTTAAGTTTTGGAAATTACTTTTTGTAGAGTTATATTTAGTTGACCTGTTTTATGGGCCTGCTAAGTATGGTTTTGAATTTTGTTAATTTAGGACTTTTTGAGGGTTAAAATAAAGAAAACCCTTTTTGAAGATATTTTTGCTTGTGTCCTCTTTGCTTTGGCTGCTTGGTCCCTCACACTAGCCCCATGCACAGGGCGATCGGCGGTAGCTCGTTAACGGAGATTTGCCGTGTTGTGGCGTTAAGGTCATTTCAACGAGATTAACCTGAAAGCACTAGTGGGAACACAACGAATATGACTGCACATTTACGCCGACATCATCCTAGTGCAAAGACAAGTGGAAGCAGACAAAAACAAGCAAGCATGCTACTAACTTTAGCCGAGTCATTTAGACAGCTGTTAGCACATGATTCTCCTTATATAATATAGCCCAGAAGAAGCGCATAGTATAGCTTTTATTTTGGAAAGAGCAATTTCTCTGTAATAAACTCTCTTTTCCAAAGATGAGTGATTCCTTAATCAGATACAGGGCTTGCAATATCGCTAGCCCGACGTCCCGGGGCTAGCGATTTTTTTCAGTCGTACTACCAAAATCTATCTCTTCCCTGCCCGTCGGGCTATTGTAGGAAGGAAAAATATATGTCAATGCTTTTGCATTCTTTCAGAAATGTAGCTGGGTAATTATGTCATTGGCATCGGTGAGCCACTGTCAATATGTGACATATTGAAATCTCGTTTGAATTTGCGCTTGTTTTTTTGCTTTCACTTTGCAATCGTGCGAACTGTGTATAGAGAGCGATAGCACTGATCTGTGAGTGATGATAATTTGTGCACCAATTCCTCTGACATTGTCTTATTAATCGTTAGCTTACTATGCAAACATGACAAGTGAAATCTCCCGCAGCTTAAACATGTGAGAGGTTGATCGCGCAGAGAATCGCTGAGCGTTATGTGAGTGCGTGTGTAAAAGCAGCAGGATATATATTTTAGTTCTGCTGAGCCAAATAAGACAGGTCAGGGTGAAGAAGTGACAGCCAAAGAAAAGCTTACCACAAAACGGAGAAGTTATGACAAATCAGACTATAAGGCAAAAAGAAACTGCAGCTTTATGGTTTCATGGACAAAAGAATTTCTGTGGCTGCAATATGACGAGCTAAATAACCAGGGCTGCACATAAGTGGTGCGCATTCGCTGTCAAAATAAAAAACGCGCACAAGGGTTAGGGTTAAATTTAAAAACTGTACTTTTGAGTTAAAATATATATTTATAATTTTAATAAATGACAATTTAAAAAGGCATGAACATTTTTTTTGTATCGAAAAAATATCGAACCGTGACACCAAAGTATCGAACCGAACCGTGAATTTTGTGTATCGTTGCACCCCTACTATCTATCTATCTATCTATCTATCTATCTATCTATCTATCTATATATATATATATATATATATATATATATATATATGCAGAACAGCAGGCCTGAACCCCCTCAGTGAGATCATTAACAAGACTGGCTACGGATACCGACTACGGAACGGAGCAGTTGTCAGCCACCTCCTGTACATGGATGACATCAAGCTGTATGCCAAGAGTGAACGAGACATCGATTCACTGATCCATACTACCAGGCTATACAGCAATGACATTGGAATGTCGTTCGGACTGGAGAAGTGTAGTCGGATGGTAACAAAGAGAGGGAAGGTAGTCAGAACTGAGGGGATTGAACTACCAGAAGGCAACATTGCAGACATAGAGGACAGTTACAAGTACTTGGGGATCCCGCAGGCAAATGGGAACCATGAAGAGGCCGCTAGAAAAGCTGCAACCACCAAGTACCTGCAGAGGGTCAGGCAAGTCCTGAGGAGTCAGCTGAATGGTAAGAACAAGATCCGGGCCATCAACACGTACGCCCTGCCCGTGATCAGGTACCCTGCTGGGGTAATAGGCTGGCCAAAGGAGGAGATAGAAGCCACTGACATAAAGACAAGAAAGCTCCTTACCATGCATGGAGGGTTTCACCCCAAGTCCAGCACCCTGAGGCTGTACGCTAAGCGGAAGGAAGGGGGCCGGGGACTGGTGAGTGTCAGCACCACAGTCCAGGATGAGACAACGAACATCCAAGAATACATTGGGAAAATGGCCCCAACTGACCGAGTGCTCAGTGAATACCTCAGGCAGCAGAAACCCAAGAAAGAGGAGGGAGACGAGGAACCATCATGGAAGGACAGGCCCCTGCACGGTATGTACCACCGGCAGATAGAGGAGGTGGCTGATATCCAGAAATCCTACCAGTGGCTGGACAAAGCTGGACTGAAAGACAGCACAGAGGCACTAATCATGGCAGCACAAGAACAAGCTCTGAGCACAAGATCCATAGAGGCTGGGGTCTATCACACCAGGCAAGACCCCAGGTGCAGGCTGTGTAAAGATGCCCCAGAGACAATCCAGCACATAACAGCAGGGTGCAAGATGCTAGCAGGCAAGGCATACATGGAACGCCATAACCAAGTGGCCGGCATAGTGTACAGGAACATCTGTGCCGAGTATAACCTGGAAGTCCCGAGGTCAAAATGGGAGATGCCCCCAAGGGTGGTGGAGAATGACCGAGCTAAGATCCTGTGGGACTTCCAGATACAGACGGACAAAATGGTGGTGGCTAACCAACCGGACATAGTGGTGGTAGACAAACAGAAGAAGACGGCCGTAGTGATCGATGTAGCGGTTCCGAATGACAGCAATATCAGGAAGAAGGAACACGAGAAGCTGGAGAAATACCAAGGGCTCAGAGAAGAGCTCGAGAGGATGTGGAGGGTGAAGGTAACGGTGGTCCCCGTGGTAATCGGAGCACTAGGTGCGGTGACTCCCAAGCTAGGCGAGTGGCTCCAGCAGATCCCGGGAACAACATCGGAGATCTCTGTCCAGAAGAGCGCAGTCCTGGGAACAGCTAAGATACTGCGCAGGACCCTCAAGCTCCCAGGCCTCTGGTAGAGGACCCGAGCTTGAAGGATAAACCGCCCGCAGGGGCGTGCTGGGTGTTTTTATATATATATATATATATATATATATATATATATATATATATATATATATATATATATATATATATATACATATAATGTTTTAATGTTCTTCATTATTAAACATTCGCACATAAATAAGTGACATCATATTCAGTACTTACTTTTTGACAGTTCACTCTTTGGCTGCTCCCTTCTGCCGTCTGCCGTCTGCCGTATTTTGCGGCAAAATTATCCACACCCACCGCCGCGCTATGAATTGTGAGATATATGGGACCACGAAGCGTGCCCCGGACCACGCTTGATATTTGGGGAAATCGACGGCGCATTTGGAGTACGCATTTGGAGTACACTTTGAATTGGGACAGCTGTCGTCGCGTGGCGAACATTTTTCTTGTAAAACAAAGAGGGGCCTAGCAAAAAAAGTTTGGGAACCACTGCCGTAAACCAAGATGAAGATGATGAAACTGAACTTGAGTACAGTGGATGCATCAGACCCTTATATATATGTATGACACCACACTTTGATGTGGAGTTAATTTGCAGACACGTTAACGGTTTATTAGACTCATGTTTCTTATGTCTGACACAGAGAGTCAAAGCATATTTTCTCTGTAGCAGTTTGCACTCCAGCAGAGCAGATAGACGACTGATGGTACAACAACACAGCTAATGGGCGATGATCCTTCTGAGATGAATGCTGTCATGCTGTCGATCTACGATGCAAATGAATGTGTCAAACCAAAGTTCTATTCAGGGAAAAGATTCATGCTTGTTAGCGACTGAATGCCGACCAGAGTGGTGGGATCAGAGCTACTGCACTGCAAGTGGTTCAACAGGCCATCTTCAGTACATTCATATCACTAATTAAAATGCTTTTAAACCTGCACCCTAATTATTATGTACTCCAAAAAAACCTTTCCAATTTTGAACTTTTGCTTAAAAATGACAGAAGAAAACCTTTTGATGGCAGCATGTCACTCCAACACGCACTAAACCCAAGTGTCGTCTGGAGTCCAGCTGAAGTGAGAAATGCATCACTTTGTGTGGCTGTTCCGTGACTGTGACCAGCCGCACCAACTCCCTTACGTCCGTCAGGCTGAGTGTGTGTGTGTGTTTCTGTCAGGACAGACATGTCAGTACGATTAAATCTGTTGGCAGGAAAGCCACAATCTTCACGGCAATATCCATAAATAGCCTGCAGGAAAGCCACTCTGGCCTTTGCTCACAGATGACATAATTTCCATGTCAAAATGCGCTTTTATAAATAACTGTTTACACTGGGTTTCTGCTCATTTTCAGCTCCATATTTCTTTTTAATTCTTGGACTGCACCAGTGCAGCTTTACATGACTTATGAAGATAATTGCTCCAAATAATCCTTATTTATCTTATACTGGCTCTGAAACAAGCTGTTCGAGCTGCTCTCTTTAAGGCCAGTTTCCTCTGATTGGCTGCTCCTGTAAACACATCTCCATTCAGTGATGCAATAAAGATCCAAGATCAGGAAAAATTATCAACAGTCTGAGTTTCTGGCTTACAGAGATGATTTATAGAGTGTTTTCACACCAGCGGCGTTTAGTCTGTTTGGATCGAGGTTGTGTCACCCCTTGGTGAGGTTTGTTCGTGCCGGTGCAAACACAGTAATTGCGTGCGGACCAAAAACACTGTGGTTTTGGTACAGTTACAAACAAACACAAGAGCAGTTTTTTGATGTGACCGTGATCCGACCCCAAACCAAACCAACTACCAGGTGAACGTTACAGGTTTGATGCTTTGTATTCTCAAGGCAGGAAGGTAATATAGACTTGCAAAGGTCTGTACAACTGTGAAATGAATGCAAACTCTTTTCTCACGCAGCACCCTCTTCCTGTAGTTACTTTTGTTCCTCGCACCCAAACACATCTGGCCAATGAGCAGACTGAACATTCTTAAAGTGTTTGTAGTGGCACATTTTGGAGTTTACATTGATTTTTCTCTGCATGAAAACCAAATCCTAGCAGGAAAGCTACAAGTTAGCAAGCTCATCAACAGAGTAAACCAACTATAGGTGTGAAAACACCACTACATAAACGGACCTCATTATTTGAAACTTTGGTGATGTTTAATCTGAGAATCTACGCTGGGACAGGGTTTATGTGACAGATAATAAAGAAAACTGTGGAGCTGATTCTTAACAGTCACAGCAGGTAACACCAGTCTGTGTCCTTCAAAATAACTCTGAATCTTCTGATATTTTTCTTCCTCTTCACAAATGAAAGGATTGTGTGCTCGAGCTCATCCAAAAGGTATATTTACAGTTTCCTCCCCTCAAGATTCAGCCACATAAATTTCTGCTTGCTGTGTTTGAATGCCCCACAGTTTATTTGAGATGTGACCCTCACTGCGTGTAATAGTCTCAGTCGTAAGCCGATTTAAATCTTTCCGGAAGATTCTCCTGAAACCTGGAAACTCCTCTGATGCCAAGATTATTGAGTTTCTTCTCCCCAATAACAGCATTAGATGCCATATTATGTATTTCAGTCACAAACACAAGCACATGCTCATAGTGTGGATCTCTTTATTACTCTGAGACTCCCTGTCTTTGCAGCATACATCACAGAGAGTGTTTGTGTATATCTGCGACCGTGATGGAATTTATTCAGCGCAGTGACACCAAATATAGTGAGAAGGGACGTCAGATAATAGTCTGGGAGCCTCAAACAGTAGGAACAGATATACAGATACACTCCAGAGTAGTTTTTGAGCCTCAAGTGGAAAAATGCCAGAAGACATGCAAAAATATCATTATTAATGTTATTAAAACACTTACTAACGGTTAATATACTTAAAAACAGACCATTTGAGCATTTGACCATCAGTGCACAACTAGACAATGATTTTGTTGCTAATTCAATAACAAAGTCTTTGTGTGGTGGCTTTTATGATCATTTCTCATTCATTCATACACACAGGATCAAGAAAAATGTTTTAAGAGCTGTGCGGAAATGCGTGTGAGGACAAAATTACAGATTTTAAAAGCGACAAACACATTTCCTGCTGCTGTGTCAGGTTTTTGTGTATTCATCTGTTTCACTTTTACTAAATTTTAGAGGTCAGAGCAAACTGCGAGCTGCTCTTTGTGAAGTCAGCTCACAGGCAGAAACAGCAATATGTGGAATATGTGATCTAGTGACAGCATAATTTCTCTTTCCCCGTGTATTGTGAACACTGAGCTTTTCCCTGCAGCGGTGCTTTGACAGGATACTCTTTCAGTGAAGCAGTCCTTACTGATGGACCTCATAGCCAAACTCTCAGTATCCCCACTCTGCTCTCACACACTCTTCTCAAATGCCCCTGTAAGACCCGCAACTCACAACGTAGAGTCATCACAGCACCTAGAAGGACTAATACTAATAATGACTTGGAAGTGTGTCAGCCACTCACTGAAGGACGATGCTTCTGTTATATCTACAGGACTTTAAAGGACTTTTATAAAGAAAAGAAAATGCATCATAAAGTCCGGATTCATTTTGTTTTAAAAGGCTGTGAGCTGATCCCCACCGGAGAATCAATTTGCGTCAGTTGCGTCAATTTCATTGAAAGCTGTAACAAAACAACAAAAGAAAAAGGGAGTATTTTAATATTACTCACGTCTTTGACTAATTTCACACATCATCGTCTCCGCTTGAAAGAGAAGCTTCTGCGTGTACACGTTTTGCATTTAATCCTTCGAGGTCAGATGTTCAAAGTGTGTAATGATGCTTTTAACACTACCTTTTAACAGGTGATTGAAACCGAACAGTGAATAACAGTTCCATTAAAAATATCTGCCAAATTGGAGTAAAGATAAGCGGCCGATGAAAAGCTACATATTGGAGCTGTGGTGTGTTTAATATTTAAAAATGAAACCTTCGAAAGGGTCAGAGGGTCCTGGCTTTTTTTTCCCAGGACACCGGCACCTATGGGAAAAGCACTGAGGGAGCAGCGCAGCCAGAGCTCTGAATAAATGTCAGGCGTCCACACTCGTTTCTTATCAATGATCCTGTCAGAGGCCCGACCCTGTCCCTCCTCACCGTCTCACCCCCGGATAGCCTTGTTTTTACAGACTAACCAAAAATCTTGTCTTTAACAAACAGAATCCACTGAGTGACTTTGCATTTTTAGCATTCATTATGTTAAGTGACTGGTATAAATAAGCAGTGATGCTGTTTCCTCTCACCATTAGTGAGAAGCTTCATGAACTTGTTGTGTCTGCAGTCATCTAAAAACAAAAGTAGACCCTGTTTCATGTTTTATGTATCAAGGCATAAAAAATCCATCTGGTTCTTAACAGGTTCTAACATTTAGATTAAATATTAATGAAAATTAATGTCAGTTGTTATTTATTTAACACAGATTAAACATTGTGCAGAAGCAGTACACCCCATGAAGTGTGGTGTGTAGAGCCATCTTTATCAGCAGTGATCGTTTCATGACTCACATCAGTGAGCAGGAAGTGTGGTCCACTCTTCTTCACAGCCATGCTTCTCTTCATTTATGCACAGCTCTCTGAAAGTCCCAGCACAGTTTTCAGCTGGATTATGGTCTCCAGACCTCACTCCTTTTCATTTTCAGCCATTCTGTTGGAGGTTTGCTGCGGTGCTTGGGATTGCTGTCCTGCTGCGTTTGGTGCACTCAGTTACCGCAAGGGCAACAAATCACATCATTCCTTCACCGCTGTGCTCACAGCTGGTTTGAGGTCCATCCATCCATTCACTTCCACTTATCCTTTTCAGGGTCGAGGGCGAGAGGTGGGGTACACCCTGGACAGGTCGCCAGTCTGTCTCTGGGCTAACACACAGAGACAGACAATCATTCGCGCTCACATTCCTATGGGATTAATCAATTAACCTATCCCCACAAACTGCATGTCTTTGGACGGTGGAAGGAAGCCGGAGTACCCGGAGAGAACCCATGCAAACACAGGGAGAACATGCAAACTCCACACAGTAAGACCCCGGCCTGATGGTGGAATTGAATCTATTCCAGAAGTCTTTGTTCAAATGTGCCCCGCCGTGCTGCTATGTTGTTTTCAGGGAGAGGAGGCTTTCTCTTGCAGCCATGCTTGTTCAGTCTTTCTCTCCTTGTAGTCATGAACTTTAACCTGCTAACTGAGGCCTGCAGAGTCTGAACTGGAGCTGTTGGGTTTTTTGCCGTTTCTCTGAACTTGATCTATTTTTTTTACATAATTTGAAGCTTTATGCGCATCGTTCAATCAGTAAATTAAAAATCACTCACTGATGTTTTTTCAGTGCAAAAAACCTATCACCTTCCTTACAAGAACACTCACTGAGCCCTTGTTTTAAAAGTTTATGAGGATAATCCTTTCAAGTAACGATCCGGGTGGGTTTTGTAATTACAGAGCTTTAGCTAAAGCCGTTTTCTTATTGTATTTGTGTCTCAAAGCTACGTACTAATACCTGTTTTGCATTTGCCTCTTCATTATAAACTCTGGTAGTAGTGAAGCTTTCCCTCAGCTGCTCAGATGCACTAAAGAGGCTCACAGCCTGAGGGTGGGATAGAGGCAGGGTGTGAAGTGAAATCAGTGCTGTGTGTTAAGTATGTAATAAACTCTTATAAGAAACTGCTTTGGCCCAATATTGACGTTTCCTTTGCACGTTTGATCTAGAACTCTTTGCTGAGTGAAGCTTGGCTTGGACCAATATTGACAGTTTGTCAAGCTTCTTCAAACCAGCCTCGGTCAATTAGTCACTTATTTACTAGGTCTGGTTTGAGTCATTATTCACCAGTTTTTCAGCTTTCCTGAGTTAACAGATGAGTTAGAGGCCAAATAGATGTAAAGGCAACTTTCTCTCTTACCCTTTATGAAATCACTGCCAGAGACAGAAAACACAAAGAAATATTTCAAATGTCAGCAGAGGACATTAAAAGAAATCACTGATTCATATTTCATCAGCTTGATAAAATAGAAAACAAAACAACATCAGACCGAGAGGAGTCCTGCTGTGTCCACCCTGACCAAACCGACCCTCAAACTCAGACTCTATTGAAGCAGACATGCCAGTGTCTGTACTCCTGTGGCCTCATTAGACTACAGCCACAGCCCACATGGCTTTAGAACGGACTCTGTGAAGGCTTTATTTTCTAGGAATAAAGGTCTTTATTAGACATGAAACTGGTTTGCTGTATGCAGGGTCTTAATTTTGTGGTTCAGTTTGATCTGATATTCTGTGGCAGTGTTTGACGGTGGTTTTCTGTTTGTTGCTCCACAAACACTCCCTCTCACGCATCGTTTCCTTTCTCACTCTTTTGGACATTTGCTCTTCAGCAAGTCGCTAATCTTACAGTTGTGCTTCAGTTGCATATTCCTTACATTCACCTTATCACCCTCATTTGTCCACCAACACGTTTTCATCCCAACACGTAAATCACTTTGGAAAACACTATGTGATGGCTACTACATGAAGCTATTTTATTGTTAAATTATTAGTGATACTACTAACTCATGTGTTTGTGCTGGAATGGATGGTTGGAGCCGGTTTGTATTGGAGTCAATGGAGAACCCAGAGCGTTTAATAAGGACGTGGGAGGGTACCCTTTGCTTCACTATCAAATGCTTAGGGGCATGACAAATTGTCGGTATGTGATGCATTGGGAATGATAATGCTCTGGTTCCACTGTGCTTTTCCTTTCAGCCTTGGTGTGGAGTATCTTGTATCCTCGCCCAACGATGCCTCTTTAAACTGTAATGTTTAATCCCTGATTTTACAATAGCTTTCCTTTGAGTTTGGTTTATTCCAACACTAGCTTTCATTTTCTTTAGTGCAATGTTTATTGCTTTACAGCAGTGATTAAATCCAACTTTGGTTTAGTCTAATATCATGCACAATTGCTGCTGTTGTGTGTAATATGTTGCTTGCCCTGGTTTGAATTTTCCCATTTTGATTGTGTTCTACTGCCCGCAGTGACATTTTTGCAGTGATCCCTGAGACACACGGTGCACCACATCTGGAAGTCTTCATTACTAATTCTACAGCAGCACGACAGTGACTACATGTCACTCATGTTCACACTTGCATGCTGGTGTTCTGCTTCCACACATGATCTCCCTCACATATGTAACCCACTCCTGGGTAAGTACTCGCATTGTCCTTAATTATTTGAATTGTTCCTTTAAAAGGAATTTGGTTAAGTTGCAACTTTATCTTTCAGTTTGTTTTGAAATAGCTTTATAGAGTCGAGGGTCAGTCAAGTCAAAGCACAGATCAGGTGAGGGAATGATCTGTAATGATCTGTCAGTCAGCAACTCACAAGTTGCAAGAAGTTTCACGCCTGGTGTATTTATAGTCTGGAGTGCACTCTTTTTGTCTGTCCACTGTTGCCCATCAGGATGACTGGTGGAATCCTACCAGAAACCAGATAAACCACTGGCCATCTGATTGGTTGGGCAGATCTGGATCACCCTGGGATGCTCGCTATCAATTGGAATCACAGGTTTTTCCTCATAGAGCTCATAGCTCAATTAAAGACCTGACCTGTATTTAGAAACAGGTTTTTAGTCTCTGATCTATCACTTCATTTTCATATAATAAAATTCTACTGTACGTTCTCTTTTATCATAAATTTAACAATTAAACAATAACTGCAATTTGCAATTATTTACATCCTGAAAATGTGTGGTACTCTTCAGTTAGCAAATTAAATGTAACTGTTGTTGGAACCTCTGTCTAACCAACATAGTTGTGATTCACACACAAAATACAAATTATTAGACAAATTAAAATATAAATGTTAAAGCTTAAATTTTCCTTAGAACATACATCACAACTAAATTCTGGATTTAGGACGGAAAACAAAATGTATACAGGGACAAATTTCTACATACATACATCTAGAGCTGTTATTTGCGCAGATTAATGTTGATGATCCCATATTTTATCAGATTTTCAGCTTCTTTTATAACTAAAGTCTCCAAGCTGGTGGTTGGTCCTTCCAAGTGTTGTGATATAAGTAACAAAAACGCCTTTGTTTCCTTTCACTGTCATCATGTCTAAGAGTTCTGAGGACAATGAAACTAGGTGAGATGAGGTTAAATTTTTTCTTTTTGGGATCAGTAACAACTTAAAATATCTTAAATATGACTCCCATCATGCTCTGCCTTACAGCGCAGACTGAAGGGTTTGGAGATAAAGTCAGAAAGGCAAAACCGAGGTGGTTAGTGGACAGAGGAGGGATAATGAACATACTGGACAAGATGGAGCTGCCAGGCACGAGGAGAAGAGAAAGCGTACTTTTATTACCAATCAATTTTCCTAATGATACCCAAGTAAACCGTCCAGTGCAGGGTTTACTTGGGCGTGCGTGAATACTTCTCCCCTGTCGTCTTTAATTCCTGAAAATGCTGATAAGCTTTTATTCGGCTTTGTTCTCCTCAGCGTGAAAGCAAAATGTTTCAACACCCTGAGAGCTCAGAGGAGGTATCACTGGGCATCAAAGTCAACACGAAACACAGCAGTGTCTGCAGAAAGAAGTCACTCACCCTGGACAACTCTGGCCTAAAAATGGGATGCACACAAACAAACACACACACACACACGTACAGGCCATTTCTGAGGCTATTCTCTTGAACAATCACCAGACACCATCTTTCCTAATCCTCCCTTTCCCTTTCCCTCTTCAATCCATCATCATCCGCATGAGAGACAAGAGGCAGAAAACACTGAGTGTGAACCGGAGGCCGAACAAATAAAGATGCTGGAAAGTCCATTTGAAGTGTGTTCACTGAGCTGGACTTGTTTCTTACATGGTTATATTGCTTTTCAGATCCTCTAAACTGAAAGGAAAGTAACAGTAAGCTTTAAAGGAAATGGCAGACACCTGAAAACACTAAAAGAGCCTTCTCTGAATGCCCAAATTGACATTTCAGAAGAAAAAACCCAAACCCAAGTCCCAACATTGTCTATCTAAGTCTTCCCTGCCGGAGCTACAGCATTTCACATTACCTGCATTAAGGTTTTTACACATCCAGCCAACTGTAATTACCTCAAAGTGAAAGATGAAAAAAGTAAAGATTGGATTCGGAGCCTGACCATGACTCATTGGCAGTTCAGGTGAGTGAAGCATTGATGGAGGCAGAAATCAATTAAAATGAGAAAATAAAGATTTCTTTGCCAGATCATGCACAGACCGAGAAGCTGTGCATGAGCTGCTTCTTACGTGGTCTCAGCTTTAGCTCACGTGTATTTTCTGAACCTCCTACATAATACATGCACGTTTCTGTATGACTGAATTCTCTGTAGACGTGTGCAGAGGAAAATGATGAATGAACTGTTTGTTTGAAACAAGCTGTAATGCTGCATGACTTCAGGCTCTTATGCAATGTTCCAAATAAGAGTGTGGAAAGGGAGGCACAGACTTCAGCTACATGGTGTATGTTGTGTTTATATAGTTTGTGAAGAATGGTTGAAATATGAGGAAGGATCTCAGCTTGCAAATTTTTCTGCCTCACTCCTCACTGTGATATAGCAAAATTAGGACATGATAGGTGACAATCTACAGTACTAGACAATGAGATCAGCTCAAATGTCTCAGCATCCTTTACAGCACAAATAAATGTTTACAAGCTGCTACAGACAACCGCTTTGGTTTCTATGGATCATTCTTAACTACCACATGATGGTTTAATGCTGTCAATACAACAACTTTGATTGGCAGCTGTCCTGACACAGGCAGGCAGATTCTCCTCAGCTCACGAGAGTCATTAAATGGGACCGCTCCACTGTGTTTTGCTTTTGGAGAACTTTATTGGATCACATGGTTGTGAAAATGTAGCTGTACTTTTCCTGATATTAGGGTTTCACTTTTGTGTTACATATTTGTCACACGTCCACGTTTCAGACCACCAACCAAAGTTTAATATTAGATAGATAATGTCACGGTACTGGGTCTGGGACCCAGTATGTGTAATTCTGTGATTTATTGGTTTTTAAAGGTTTAGGTTTATGTATTTCTAGCTCCTTTAGTTATTCTTGGGAGTTTGGGTCATTTCTATCCTTTAGGTTTTGTTACTGTGTCTCTCTTGTGTCCTTTGTGTTACATCTAGTCATCCTTGCCTCTGTGTTAGTGTATTTCCTGTTTTACTTTGACAGTCCCCTGTCCTGTGTTAGAGTACTCTGTTTTCCTTCCTTTCCTGTCTCGTGTGTGTAGTGGGGACCTGTGGGGACCTGTGTTCGCCTCCTGGTCCTCACTCCCTCGTTATCCTTTTGTGTGTTTAGTTTTCTGTCTTGTTCTGTCATCTGTTTCTCTCCCCCCTTGTTTCAGGGTTCATGTGGTATTTTGAGTTAGCTTTTCCAGTTTAGGTTTTGCTAGTTCCCTTCCTGCCTTTTGTTTTGTTTGGCTTGCTGTTTGGCTTGTTTGGCTTGCTCTAATATCCTAACTCCGTCTCCATTGTCTGCATTTGAGTCCACATTCTCTCCTCTCCACCCCGTCTGCTTCACCAGACGTGACAGTTAACCTGAGTAAATACACAATGCAATTTTTACCTCTCAGCTATAAACACGGATGTGCTTTTGTCATCACCGGGCGTGCAATGTGGACACCCAAGTCTGTGAGTGCACTAACTTGAGAACACAGCAACTTTCAAATTAATACCATAGACGTGTCTACTAAAGGTCTTGGACAAGGTCGAATTTCAGTGACCTTGACCTTTTAAGGGGAAAAAGAAACCAAAGAGAAAAACCACTGCGAAGCTCAGGAGCACTCGGGTTATGCAGCAGGACTATGATGTGAAACTTGGCAGCAAGTCCACCTCTAATTGGCTCAAACAAACCAAATGAAGGTTCTGGAGCAGCCAAGTCAAAGTCTGGAATTGAATCAGATTGAGATGCTTTAGCGTGACCGTAAACATTCACACTGTTCATGCTGGAAAACCCACTAGTGTGTCTGAATTCAAACTATTCTGCAAAGACAAGAGTGCCAAATTCCTCCAGTGATGTGAAACACTCACTGTCAGCTATCACAAATGTTTTTTGTAGTTCTTGCTGCTAAAAAATAGCACAAGCAGTTATTTATTTCAGTTCTGGGTGAAGCAGATTGTTTAACCAAGCTTGCAAGCTAAGCTGATGATTTAGCGCTCCTTGTCCAAATACGGTCACTTCAGCACGGCAGCTGCCAAAACACAACTACTGAGGTTTCAAAATGCTGAATCCTGAAACTTTGCGGTGACATGTTCATCTTTTATATTTTGCTCCTAGTTATTGAATTCCTTCATAGCTCTGTGTTTACTGCTCGTGTTGCTCTCGGAGAGACCAAAACCCCGGAGCAGAGAGGATGCTTCATTTTAAACAGTGTCAGACTGACAGCAACAGTTACACCAAGCAGCTCTCAACCGTGACATCTGCTCATCATCAATACATGCAACAGTAAAAAGTCAGGTGATGAATTGAGGAACAGTGACTTCAGCCCATCTTCTTTTCTTCGACTTTTGTAATATCTGACTTGGGGGACTACATTTGCAGCCATGGATACACATACACATACATTAATGCATTCAGGCATACATACATGAATGCATTCATACATACATATATACATATGTCTGCCTGCTGTTTTTTTACCCACTCTCTGCTGTCCCGTGGGATTTGACACTGCACTGAGACCTTTAGCATGTACCACTTCTCCCGTCTCCAGACAGCAGCGGCGACCTTACAAGATGTCAGAGTCGATTTGTATTAACGCTCGAGCTGCTGCCGTTAATCCCACTGACATCAGCAAACACACAGAGCTCCACTTTTTCCATCAGTGCCAGAGCGGGGCCGGGAGGACACACTCGCTCGGTCACCAGAAAGTTGGCACCAACTTTCACCTGTTTCCTGATGTCTCTCAAACTCATACAAACACATTTATATTTAGTCAATTCACACTAAGCGTTAACATAATTAACGGCTGAGAATCAAAAGCTCCAGATTGGAAAAGAGTAGTGTGAGGCATCATCCAGTCAGTGACAACAGGTGACTGACAGGTGCATACTAGGGGTGCAACGATACTCGTATCGATATTGAACCGTTCGATACAGTGCTTTTGGTTCGAACAATACAAAATTTTTAATTTATTTTATCAACTTTCCTTCTGACGATGCTGTCTGTGTTGAGTGCTCAGTGGATCTGCGCTCGACAGTGCAGCCTAGGCGGAGTAGTCGAATGCAGATTCACTGAGCGCAGGGCAAGCTAGCGAGACAGAAGTTAAGCTCTCCTTGCAACATGGCAAATTCAGATGTGGCGTTTGGAACTATTTTGGTTTTCATGTGAAGTATGACCCTGAAGGTAAGCGCGTCATGGACTAAAGTAAAACAGTATGTTGGATGTGCCATGCAATGCTCAATTACATGGGTGGGAGCTAGTGTGTTAGCGCAGTTAGCTCGTTAACATGTTGGCCGTCCAGCCCCATGCACAGGGCGATCCGCGGTAGCTCGTTAACGGAGATTTGCCGTGTTGTGGCGTTAAGGTCATTTCAACGAGTTTAACGCTGACAGCACTAGTGGGAACACAATGAATATGAATGCACATTTACTCCGACATCATCCTAGTGCAAAGACAAGTGGAAGCAGACAAAAACAACAAGCACGCATGCTACAAACTTTACCCGAGTCATTTAGACAGCCGTTAGCACATGATTCTCCTTATGGGGACCTGATATGTTTAATATGCTGCTGAGAATATAGCCCAGAAGAAGCGTATAGTATAGCTTTTATTTTGGAAAGAGCCATTTCTCTGTAATAAACTCTTTTCCAAAGATGAGTGATTCCTCAATCAGATATATTTATTTATTTTTATTACTTTGTTGTTTCAGCAATATTAAATTTAAAAACTGTACTTTTGAGTTAAAATATATATATATATAATTTTAATAAATGACAAATTAAAAAGGCATGAACATTTTTTTGTATCGAAAAAATATCGAACCGTGACACCAAAGTATCGAACCGAACCGAACCGTGAATTTTGTGTATCGTTGCACCCCTAGTGCATACCTCCTGCAGCTTCCTAATTAATTAAACAGTAAATACATGATCAGTGACAGTAAGAAGACACCAGCATGAGGAAAAAAATAATTGTGTTTATTTAAGAAAAAAACCTTAAATCACATCTCAAATGACTAACTCTTGTATTAAATTCACACAGTGTTAGTTTTCCACATGTAGACATGCAGGCAGTGCAATATTATATGCATTATGTTTCTTAAGCTGGGCAGACACTGTGCGATTTTTTTCAGTCGCACGATTCAGCTCCTGCTCAAACTGCACGATTGACTCGCAGGGGTTAGAAGTTCGTAGGTCACGATGCAGGGTCTCACACTATACAGCCCGATGCTCTGATGCGACCTGAGTGCTCAAACTGTGCGTCCATAAAATGAAAGTTATAACAGAAAATCTATGCAATATATGGGATATATGGATCTTGGCAGTATGGGGTGTAAATGTTGGTGGTCCTCTGCAGTTTCCTAAATTAATCTCTTTTATACTTGATCTTTAATGCTGTGTGAATTGTACATTTGAGTTTGTAACTTTGAACCATGCACAATAGTGTAACCGAGTTGATGTTGAGCAACCCTTGGAAATAGAGAAGCTTATTATTATTATTATTATTATTATTATTATTATTATTATTATTATTATTATTATTATTATATATTTTTATTTTATTTTTTGGGGGGGGGGTTTGTGTTTTCCTTTTCCTTTGTTTGACTAAGTTATTATTTACAGGTCATATAGTTTGTACTTCCACTTAACTGTTGCTCTCTAACATCTTATAAGTGTCTGATTTGCAAGGGAGGGCGATTGACTGTTATACAATAATTTAGCTGCCCTGGATGTTTCCTTTGCTGTGGAAGTACTCCAATTTCTGTATGTAATTTTGAAACGCAATAAAGATATTGTTGGAAGAAAAAAAAGAAAATCTGTCGCTCTCCCTCTCTGTCTTTCACTCACACAAACACGCACACCACCACCATCAACTTCATTGCTAAATTGCTAATGAAAAACATTGATCAAGCAGCTGTCATTGAGCAGCAGTGTAAATCCAACTATTTTCACGATTGTTGTGGTCGTGATAATTTTGTGAGGCCACATCGAAAAGGCTCGGATGAGCTTTCCAAAGTTCTACAAGTTCTGCCTCCATCGCTTGTGTCCAGATCACACGCTGCACTGCTGTGCTACTCCGTCTTTTTCACCGACGTTTATGTGTTTGCGCGTGCGCAGTGTGAGCGGCTGCGGCGACACCCTCACGACCAAGCGATTGATGATCGGGAGCTGGTCGTGAGGTGTTAATCGCTTCTCGTTACCCGATGTATACTACACGATGCACGACGCACGATGAAGGCCAAACTCGGGCCGATCACCAAAACGGTCGCATGACTCAAAAATCGGCTCAAAATGGGCCAAAAATCGCACATTGTCTGCCCAGCTTTACTGAGGAGTATATTTATATGCACATCACATATGGCTCCTCTAGCAGAAGCTGGGAAGTAGCTGCGAAGCGTCTAAGACGTCTCAAATAATTTTCGAGAAACATTTCCTGGAAATAAGCTGTAAAATAAAGTTCGGCCTTGCTTTTGTTTTGTTTGTATTTATCCTGTTTCTGTAATTTAATGTTATACTTCTTGTGCGCTTCATCTCTGAGGAAATATACGAATTGATTGTTTGTCGACTGAATCGCTGAAGTGATTACGCCGCAGCAGCGGGTCTTTTTTTGGCTCCTCCGCCTGTGACTGGAGCTGACGACCATCACAGAGACGTGCTTGAGTCACAAAGACCGCCTCTTTGATTAACTGACCCTCTCATTGTCGGCAGAATTCCATTTTTTCTTAAAAGTAGGATCAGTTCTTCCTGCTGCCTCTTGCTCGTGTTACAGTTTGTTTGCCTGCGTCGGCGGTTGAACGATTACTTTTTCAATCCAATCCTCTTTTTACTGGACAGCCTCATCAAACACTCGATATATGTGTTGTACGGTTTGCCTCGCGGGCCATCTCTCTTTTCAGCTTTGTCGTCTTTGTCGTCATTGGTGTTTCTAGGGATTTTAGTGTTCAGTGTATTCTTTGTATAAGAAAGTGTTCATCAAGCCTACAGCACTGACTGCAGCGCTGCGCTGTAACAAAGCTGATGATTCATCACTTGTCTGGGAGGATGCTAATATCATGAAAACACCTTTGGTGATGAAATGACATCAGACTTGATGTCGTCGGTTTGCTCCTGCCAGGAAATATAAATAAATAAAATAAGAGTTTCCATCCTTTTGCCCTTTTCAATCAGATAGCCATTTTATCTGATGCTCGGGTTTTTTTACTGCCCCTGCTGCATGTGATTAATCGCTTGTTTTTTTCTAACAACATCTCTTTATACATTCACTTAAGCTCCGTCCAAAGTTGTTCACTGTTTTTCCTTTGACACCCTTTGTACTCGAGTAGAACAGTTTTGAGTAAGTCGGACTTGCTTTTGGTACACTTTTGAGTTCAAATATTCTATATTTATTATCTGCGGTCCCACAGATAACATTTATTAGCCCAAAGTGAGTTTTTCACCTGAATCTTACCAGTAATTGTTTTTCGAATTCCTCTCGTCTCATTAACAGAGCTTGCCTCCTCACCTGCACGTCTCCAGACTTTGACTGCAAAAATGCAAAAACGAGGTGGAGCCTGCTGAAGTTCTTTTTGTGATCCAGCTCAGTGCAGGTGGGCTGTCAGTCTTATCAGATCTTTGAGCTTTGCAAGTGCCTTCTAGTGTTTAGAAGAACAAACATTTGATATAATCATAAAAAGAAATGGTGTTCATGTATGGTTTTTGATGAGTTTTAAATATGGTTCAGGTTTTGTTGGGGGGTTAGTTATGGAGTAAAACTTCAATTTGTCCAAGTAAAAGGTTCAGTGTGACTTAAATGAGTCATTTCCTGTTTACTTTGGGTCAAAATTACTGTCATTACCACCACTCCAGCCACCTGATGGAGGTCATCTATTTATCCCCAATGCCGTGGGCATATAAAATCTTGTTAACATAAAAAAACTGACTGTTGGGGCCTTGAAGGCTAGTTTAAAACACTACTGTTGCCTTATTTGTGCCCTTGCCGTCCTCTTTTCTAGTTCCATCAGCTCTAAGAGAATAACGTGCGATTTTCAGAAGTCCCTTTCTCTCGTGTTTTACGTGCAAGACACCGAGTGCTTGGATTAATCAGGCAAGTCACACTGAATATATTCTGCTTCTCTGAATCATTTTTACCCTGCATGCTAAGGATCTTTAACTGGAACTATTTCTGGATGAATTACATTCTGTCTTATCAGGTTTAAGTGTGCAGCTCATTCGGCCTGGTGGAAATATGTCTATCAGACCAGACCTACACTGCAGATATCAGGTACATGCACTGCAGCACGAAAATTACATGACAGGTTGTATGTGTTGCATATCTTTGTCTGCAAAGGCCCTAGAAGGCCCTTAGAGAGAGGCACATGGCTCAGGATAGAAATGCTGCTCCTTGTGTAAAATAATGGTAAATAAATGGTAAATGGCCTGCATTTGTATAGCGTTTTTCTAGTCCCTAAGGACCCCAAAGCGCTTCACACTACATTCAGTCATTCACCCATTCACACACTGGCAATGGCAAGCTACATTGAAAAGAACACTTGAGGGTATGATGCCTCCTGAGTGACGACCTGTGGATTTATTCTGAACACGCCTGAGCAGAGGAGACACAGCGCTGAATGACAGTACATGACGGGGATTATTTAACCCACCTGGCCTGGGAGTCTCCTGCAGGGGAGGCTGGAGGACATGACTGGAGAAAAACATTCGGACTCTGTCTTAACCTGCTGTCACTGCAGCAGAGATATGACACTAATAAAGAACTGGACAATTTTTTTTTTAAAAAGTCCTCAAAACACTTGGACCAATTTCCCAAACCTGCTGTCATAACTGTGATATGACCTGAATAAACTCCTGGGCAGAATAATAATGAAAGTATCTCCTAATAATCATAAAAATGATTTAAAAATGCCTCCGCTGTTCACACACACACACACACACACATACACACACACACACACTGGATATAATTGCAAAGGTTTGTACTGTAAAGGTCCACAACTGTCAGGCAAAAACTGTTTCCATGTTTGTTCTATTGAACAACTACTCACGCTACCTTGGACATCTGAGAAAGTTCCAGCAAAACAACTTCCTGGAAAAAAATATGTTGCAGATGACTGAATGAAGCATCCATCTATAAACAGGCCACTTTCAGCCAGAGCTGAAGCTTAGAGAGACACACCCCTCACTGTGTCTGTTTGTCATTATCATGTGAGGGTAATAGGCAAGTGTCATCTTTGGATTTTCATACACAGCTAAAATCCACAAACCCATCGAGATATGAGTGCCACTAGATCTCTGAAGGTGCGCTGTGGTATCTGCACCACGATCTAAACTACAGAGCCTCCTTCCTGTAAGCTGTGAGGTGGGCCTCTATAGGGTTAGGTTCCAGCACGTCCCACAGATGCTCGACTAGATTGAGATCCAGGAATCCTGGAGGACAAGTCATTGATTTGCTCCTCAAACTGTTTGTGAATCATTTCTGCTTCATGCGTGGCCGATTTCCAAGGTTTCCCAGCAGAACATCTCAAATCCTCACAAATTTTTTGTTTTTTCCTGATTCTAACATCAAATTTGAGGTCAAATGTTTCCCTAATCCCTGCTACATCCCACCCACGAACATATGTGATAAAGAGTTTTAGTATCTAAATCTCAGCATAATAACATGAATAAGCTGTCAGCTGAACGTGTGCATCATCATCAAGTATTGACTGCAAGTGACACCAGACTACTCTTCCTCTCCCAGCATCCCTCCATCCTGTTGTTATCCGTCTTCATCAATCATCAGTCCACCACCCAGCAGTCTTTGGCTGTTGGGAGCTGTTGGATAACAGTGTTATTCACTTCACCTGTCAGTGGTCATAATGTTATATCTGCCCGGTGTATAAAAGATGCCACAGCAGTAGCAGCTATGAGTGGATTCATTCCTGATCATAATCTCAAACGATACAACAAACAAGCTGATTAGCAGGGGATTTATGTTGCATTACAACAATAGAAACAATAAACTCCAAAGTAAAAGACAAGTTCATACTGTCCCGAGTGGCACCACTGTAGTCACATTAATCGTCAATGTTACAAAAAAAAAGAACGAGATTTCTTATGTATACATTTACTGTCATTTAATGTGCTGTGACGAGCAGCCTATCCTCCAGGGGTCACTAACGGGGTTCTCGGGCTCTTCGGGCTCTTCGGGCCGTTGTGTTTTCGGCTGAATTTAGGATAGATAAAGACAAGAGATGAGTCATGCTGGTGTTTTGGCTCGAGGGCCCCAAAGTCATCGGCACAGACAGCCACATCCACTTCCAAACACATCCATCTTGTCTAATGACCTTACCCACTGTGACTTGTTTTCAACAGGCAAGACGCTCACAGCACAAAAGAAAGTGTGAAGGACAAAAACCAATAAATGGAATGATAATGTTAAAAAAAAAGAAAGAAAGAGGATGGAGTGAGATCACAGAGGAGGTGCAGAGGAAAACATGACAGACAGAAAAAAAGGAGGTGGCGGTGTGAAGGCAGGACATGTGGGGGGATAAACAAGATGAAAGCGGAGTAAAAATTAGGAAGGCTGGGTTGATGGCGTACATTATGGGACAGATAAAAGGAAAGGGACAATAAGAAGAGTCAAAGTCGATCTGCTCTCTTCATTTTGACCACATTTTTCTTTTTAGGAGCTTTGAAAGTCCCGGCAGACAGAAAAGCACAAATCTTTAGAGAAGCAGTGTGGCACTCCAGTTGCCAATCTCCTCCACAAATTATTCTTTAACACATCCTCATTAGTTTGGTGTCATTATCTCTCATTATCTCTCTTGTTCAACATCTCAGTGTAAAGAGCCTGGATTCCCTCCACAGACTCGGATCTGAAAAGTGAAACCTGTGTCTTAAACCTGAATTTTGTCTGAAGTCCAGCAGGAGGTGACATCGTTGATTCCCTGATTAAATCAAGCTCTGTGAGAAAATAATCAGTATTTGAAGTAGTTGAATCTTACTGAAGACTCGTTTAATAAATGGCCCTGTGCAGATTTCAATAATAACTTTAAATATTTTGGAACCAAACAAAGTTCAGGAAAGTGAAACTTAATTAGACTAAAGACTTGGCTAACTGAAGTTAATGGGCTAATTCAAATAAAAATAAGGACTGAAAGGATTTTTTGAGGTTGGAAAAATAAAATAAAATAAGAAAGGAAAGGAAATTCAATCCTTGACCTGTCATTGCCTCATCAGTTCACCCAGGATCTTTGTCCTTTCCCTTGAACCTTGTTTGTGGACTGTGGAGGGGCGGGTGCAGCTGATTAGCTGAGCAGGTGACCCATACTGGAAGTGATTCGGTTTGAGCCTACCTGTGCTCAAACCCAGGGGCACAGGTAGGCTCCAAAATAAAGGCAAACCTGTCCAAAACTAAAATGGGGGGGAAAAGATAAAGTGTTCATGTTCATGGTTTAAACATTTCCATGGTCACAGTGACCGCCACGAATCAGTCTAATTTAGGATTTGGGGTAGAGGAACTCTTTTCTGCCACATCTAAAACTCTTTTTGCTAAAATAACGTTGCTTCCACGCAGACTTGTCATTTCACAGTCGTAGCTTGCTGTACTTCTACTTTGGATGGGCTCATAATCAGAATTATTGGGCTTTTTACTTCTGGAACATCTGTCACGCTCTATGGTTGCCTAAAAAAAAAGCCTGAGACAATCATGTTACCCAAAATGATGGCATAAGAGCAGGTGTGTGTGTTTGCATATGCACGTTTGTGCATGAGTGTTAACACGTTATCCAACAGCTCCTGACAGCCAAAGACTGCTGGGTGGTGGATGGATGATGGATTAAGACAGATAACAACGGGATGGAGGGATGCTGGGAGAGGAAGAGGGGTCTGGTGACACTTGCAGTCAACACTTGATGATGATGTACAAGTTCAGCTGACAGCTTATTCATGTGATTATGCTGAGATTTAGATGTAAGCATACACCAAAGATATCATTTCCATAAAGACTCACTTCCAGCACGGCTTTGTTCTGTGCATTAAAGATCCTTGAAGCCGTAAATGTTTAATTTTATGTTTTACTTCATTATTATGCATCCACATGACTTGTGTATTGCATCACACAGTCCAATCACCAAAGGTAAAAAAGATGCAGTGAAATCCAGGAGCTGTGTCCAAATTCAGTTCAGTTCAATTCAGTTTTATTTACACAACGCCAAATCACAGCAACAGTCGCCTGAAGGTGCTAAATGACCCTACTCCATGTCCTACAGGAGGAGCAGGACTTCGTGCACACGTGCAGAGAGACTGTGATCACATCGATAACTCCACCCTGCACTTTAAAATACAATTAATCTCTGGCTCTCTTCCACAGCATGTCTTTTATCCTTGTCATGATCAGGCTGTGTGCAGGCAGGAGAGGACCCAAACGCAAACTCACGGGAAAACAAGACTGAACTCAAAATACAGCTTTATTGCTGACAGAGGATAAAGGCGATACAAAACAACATGAAACTAAACTGGGAAGTACTAAGGAACTGACTCACGAGGAAACACACGGAGGGGCACACAGTCATGAGGGAGAACGCGACACTGAACTGAGGGAGACGCAGACATAATGTCATGAATCGCTGTGTGGCAGGCAGGCAAGCTGGAGTGGTGGATCCAAAATGCAGGACTCAGACACAGAAGTATAACTTAAAGCGCAGCTTTATTGCTGGGAAAAACCTCTTACTAAGCTAAACTCACCAAAAGACAAACAAAAACGCTGGTGGACTAAAACACTGTAGCAGAAATACTGAACTGGAGCTGGAGACGAAACACGGAGGCAAAACACACAGCTTGTTGAGGGTGAACAGACGTTACAGTTTTTTTCAGTCGCTAACAAGCGTTTGTCCAAACAGTTGTCACATTTGCAAAACTCTAAACACAATTAGCACAGCATCGGTCTGTTGTGGCCATACCATTCACACATTTCATGTCGTGTTCACCCAATATGCAGTCAGTGAACACATTTCCACAATGCTTACATTTTCTTAACAGACAAGCTATACCTCCCAACAAAATTATGGACTGTTTTTGTAGTATCTACGAATGTTAACACACAACATCCCACAATAGCAAAAACAATATTCCAAACCTTAGATACAGTATAAAAGCCTCTGCTTCTGCAATGATATCAGTACAAAAACAATATCAATATCAAAAATATATCTCAGCTGATAATAAACAAACAACTGAATAATTGAGACACAGCTTATTTATGTTGGGTAAATTGGGCCAACCACAGCTTCTTCCATTCTGGCTTAGACTCAGTGGGGTTTATAAGGCAAGACCTTGAGGAGTGATGTTTTTGGAAACAAAAAAAAGACAAACACTGTAATGTCTGGTCGAGGAAGAGTAAGAGCAAGGGGCCCAGGGAGAAGAGCAGGCCCAAGGAGAGGGCAAGGTAGAGGTGTAAGAATGCGTGGTGGTGGCATTCCAAGGGCTGCAAGAACAGTAGTCAGTGATGAAATTCGTGCCACTATCATTGACCATGTAATCAACCATGGTCTTTCACTAAGAGAGGCTGGTGAAAGAGTGCAGCCCAATTTGAGGCGGTCAACGGTTGCCTCCATTATACGCATCTTTCAACAAACCAACAGGTAAGTATTGCATTTTACATGGATTGTTTCTATTCTCACTTGACATGTCAATATGGTCATACAGTAATGCATATGTTGAATTTTTTGTCTTTCTAAAGAATGCAACGTCTTCCACCCTCTGGGGGAAGAGGAAAGCTCCTCAGTAATGATCAGGAGCTTGCCATTGTAGAAATGGTTACTGCAAATAATGCAATAAAACTGCGTGAAATTCAAACTAGAATTGTGGCGGACCATGAGATATTTGACAATATCGATAGAATCAGCCTCACAACCATTACGCGGACATTGTCCAAACACAGAGTGCGGATGAAGCAGCTCTACACTGTTCCCTTTGAGAGGAACAGTGAGAGGGTCAAGGAGCTACGACGACAATATGTCCAGGTATAGTGTATATTCAATCCAATGTCCAGTTCTATAAGCTTTGCACTTTGCAAGTAGGTAACCTACACAATACTAGGTTACAGTACAGTATGGTATACAGTAATAACATGACTTACATAAACTTTGTTTCAGAGAGTTATGGAATTGGAGGCCAACCAGGCCCCTCATGAATTCATATACATCGATGAGGCAGGATTCAATCTGGCCAAAAGGCGTCGACGTGGACGAAATGTAATTGGAAAAAGGGCCACAGTTGATGTGCCAGGACAGAGAGGGGCAAACATTACCATGTGTGCAGCAATTGCAAATGCAGGATTACTCCTTCACAGATGTCAGGTTGGACCCTATAATACAGAGCGCTTGCTTGCCTTTCTCAATGATCTCCACCAGCGCCTGGTTCCAGAGCAGGGTCAGGAGGGTGAAAACATGAGGACCTTTGTAATTACCTGGGACAATGTGGCTTTCCATCACTTGCAAGCAATAACAACATGGTTTGAAGTCCACCCAAGACTGGTAAGTCTCTTCCTTCCACCCTATTCACCTTTCCTCAACCCCATAGAGGAGTTCTTTTCTGCATGGAGGTGGAAGGTTTATGACCATCAGCCACATGACCAGATGTCCCTCCTTGAAGCCATGGATGCCGGCTCCAGGGACATCACAGTTGACGATTGCCAAGGGTGGATCCGACATACCAGGCGGTTTTATCCCAGGTGTATCGACTTGGATAACATCAGATGTGATGTTGATGAAAACATGTGGCCTAACCCTGAAGATCGCAGGGATTAGATGCAAATTTTTTGCCTTTTTTTAGCCCCCCTCCCCCCCTTTTTTTTAATCTTGGCTTTTTGCTGTTGTTTTTTTGTTCAGAATGCTCTTGTGTGTTTCATGGATATTTTGTTCACTGTAAGCAATACTGTAAAACTTTCTCTGTCCTATCATACTGTGTTTCTACTGTACCTCCTGTAGTAAACAGTAAAGAAACAAAAACTTGTTTGCTTTTTACTGGAATGCTTTTGAATGTGAACATTGCTGTACATGTGGACATACAGTTACCAACCAAGACATTTCTGGTGTCAAAATGGTGGATTGCATGTTTCGCATGCAAATACCTGTAAAACTGAAACATAAAAGTCTATGCAGTTTTTGTAATGTCAATAATAGCCAGTATTTTGAAACCTGGTGTACTTTGATTGACTGCATGTACCTTGTGGAGTGAAAACAAGTGTTATTCTTTGACAGACTAATTTCATTTTGAGTCAGATTTATAGTGTTTTTGTACAGTTAGTGTGTGCAGAGAAAGATGTGTTCTATTTTGAAATGAAGAGTTAGTATATATTTAACAAAATGTATTTTTGAGAAGGAAATTATCCATTTGGCCAATTGTGTTTTTGTAGGTGTGAGTCTGTGTTAAGAGTTTAGAAAAAGTATCTGAAGTATGGGTAGGCGCTTGTTAGCGATTGAAAAAAACTGTAACGACGCGACACTGACACAAAGACACACTGGGCACACTGGGAGTCATCAAGGAATTAGAGACAGAAGGGGAACACAGCTGGGAGAAATAAGACCTAACGAGACAGGGAGAGCAAAGCCGGAACACTGACATCAGACAGGAACAAGAACCTTCAAAGTAAAACAGGAAACAAAACACACTTTACTAAGACACGGACTAGACAGAGAGAGACAGACTTGACACTGACGAAAGCCTACTAAATAATAATCATAATCAAAACAGTATCACTGATTAATCAAATCATAAATCTTAATCTAGAAAAACACCAAAGCATGAAAAACAGAAAGCTGGGTCAACATGACCCAGAACCGTGACACATAAATACACAGAGGGTTAACGAGGGAAGTGGGAGCACACGGGGAACACAGGTGACACTGATAATCATAACAAGACACGGCAGGAGTGAACGCAACACTGACGGGAGACGGGCAAAGTAAAACAGGAAGTACAGAGGTTCGGATAGGAGGAGCGAGTGCACGACATGACGGGCTGGGGAAAGCATGAAATAAAACACAAAGAGGGAAAAAACGAGGATCTAGAGCATAGGTGTCAAACTCTGGCCCGCGGGCCAAATTTGGCCCGCAGCCTAATTACATTTGGCCTGCGAAGCCATACCAAATTACTATTAGAGCTGGCCTACTGGTATTATACAGCTAATATATATATTGTTTAGTATTAAACTTTGCTTGTTCCATATTCAGTTTTTCAGCAAAACTTGTTTGAGTCCATAAGAAAAGATTCATTCTTATATCTGGAGGAATAAATATATTTCAATAAATATTAACATTAGCCCGCAACTTTGTTCCAGTTTTGAATTTTGGCCCACTGTGTGTTTGAGTTTGACACCCCTGATCTAGAGATACACAGAGGCGCACACAGGGGGTAATCAAATAAGGGACATCTTAACAGAGCAACCTAGAAACCAAGGCATAAATAAAGAACAAAACACAAAACACACGAAAACTAAGAATGCTGGGCCAACATGGCCCAGGATCATGACAATCCTGTCTTCCTCCTCTCACCGACAAACGGTCCCAGCAGATCCCCCCCCCCCCCCCGGTTCTGTCAGAGGTTTCTTCCTGTTAGAAGGGTGTTTTTCCCTCCCACTGTCGCCAAAGTGCTTGTTCATAGTGGGTCGTATGATTGTTGGGTTTTTCACTGTATGTATTATTGTAGGGTCCACCTTACAATATAAAGCGCCTTGAAGCGACTGTTGTTGTGATTTGGCGTTGTATAAATAAAACAGAATTGAATTGAATGTAACACCCCCTCATTAGGGCATCGACACCTCCGGGTGCCGTCTGGCACTGGACGGTCAAGTTGAGGCTCCATGGATCGTGTTCATTCCAGTCGAATGGGATGTTTTCCATGGGAGAAAATCTTTTCCATGTTCCTCTAGCTGTTTGAAATTCTGTGATTTGACCTGGAAATGACCATTGACCATTTTTTTGAATCTAATAATCAGTAACAGTCATGTCAGATACGTCTCTGCTCTGCTTACGTGTAACATTACCTGCGATTGCATCGTCTTTTATGAATAAAACTGATTTAATGTGGTCGTTTATGTCCAGACTGAACTCAAAAACACATACAGCAGCACGGTAAGGATCGATAGGTCCGTAGAATAAAGATTTAAAAAAAAAAAAAAAAAAAAGTAATAACAGCTGTACTTCAATCAACAGCAATCTACAAGCACACAGCTGCTCCCTGCCTGCAGATGTGTAATGTGTAGCTGCGGGGGATATTGCTTTGACGACACAGGTTTTAAATCCTGTCACGTCAGTAAACGGAGGGTGAAAGCAAGTGTGTGAGGAGGCAGGTAGATCGATGGGTGTGTGGTTTTATTCTCCGGGACAGGGGCACTTACACTTGTCAAAATGTGAAGATTTAGATGAATTAGATGTTGCACACCTCCCCTCCCGCTCTCTCTCACAAACTCGTGGTCATGATTGATGGGGCCCAGGTGAGTGCAAAGATGATACCTTTTATTTTCTGACACTCAATTTCTTTCCATCAGAAAGCTACACTTCACTATTTTGTCACTGGAAATATTTCAAGCTGTCATTTGCTAATAAAAGCTTCTCTCGATGCCCCGTCACACCAACGTATCAGCAGCAGCACTTAAAAACAGAGATCGGCCCAAGAAAACGGATAGAATTTAATAACTGTAATGGATCTACAGCGATTGGCAGTCCGGTTTGTGTCAAGTTCAGAGTGGGCAAACTTGAATGAGTGAATCTGTGCCATAAATCAAACAAATAGTGCTGACTGTACTGACCTTTAATGTCCACAGTCTAGGAGGCTAATGTAGCCTGCTAGCTGTGAAGCATCCAGTGTTATTGGGCTCACATAGGATTGTAAATGGCAGATATTGGACAGGAAAAACTTTTTCTTTGTCTTTTTCTTTCAGAGCCACTATGCATTGGATGATAGATCAAACGTGGAGACTAAAAACTCAAAAATCTCTAACACTGCCCATTCTAACCTCATTATTGGACATGGCAATAAACCAGTACTTGAAGAAGGGCTTAATATCCGCTTTTATAGTAACCTCAGAGACAGCTCTCAAACATCCTCAGAAAACAAAAGACTTTCATGGTGTCAAGACTTAAAATTTAGAATACCCACAGAGGCAGAGAGCCTGCCTGAAATCCCAAACACAATCTATTAACACCCACCCAAGCTAATCCAATATAAATGGCCAATGAGAAGATATGTCACTCTAATATTGTTAAACAAATTTGATCCTAATATTCCGGACATATGTGTTAAATCCAGGGACAAAGGCACACTGATGCATTGCCTATGGGAATGTTCCCCACTGAAAGCCCACTGAGAAGTTCACCAACCCCCCCCCCCCACACACACACACACACACACACACACATATTTAATTTGTACGGGAGATGTGCTTTTGTTGTTTTTGAAGAAAGCCTTGGGAGCCTGCATGTGCGGGACTGTTCAGTGGAAGGGTAGGAGATGGAGATGTGGATGTCGGACTGCCTGAAGCAGAGGAGGACACAGCTCACTGTGACAGCCGTTTTGTTGGATGCTTTTCTAACTGACTTGGAATCTTTGGACTAAACTCCTGCAGCCCTGGTGTAACAAACTTAAAGCCTATTGTCTAACTGCGTTGTAGCTGTTCATTCAGCATTCAGTTCCCAATTTTGTTTTTTTTAATATAAGGGTGTATTCAGATGGGTGTGCGTATATATCAGTATGTGTGTATATGCACTCCTGCTATACATGGAGAGCATGTATTATTATTATTATTAGTAGTAGTAGTAGAAGTAGTAGTATTATAGTATTATTATTTATTTTTTTACTTTTTTCTTTCTACTTTGTTTAACACATTTGGAAAATCAATAAATACATTTTTGAAAAATAAAACAAAACAAACAAACAAACAAACATGGAGGCTCCAAACTGTGTCACCGTCCTGGGTCTGTGACCTGGTGTTTATCTATTTGGACATGTAGATTCTGTCGTATTTAAAAGTTTAGTTTATGTTCCTGTTTTTGGTTCTTATGCTTGTGTGCTTTGTGTAGTATTTCTATTTTCTGGTGTTAGTTTTCCACGTTCAGTCACTCTTGTCTTTGTGTTTGTCTCTGTCTTGTCCCCGTGGTTTATGTTCCCTTCTGTCTCCCCGGTCTGTTGTGTCTCCTTGTCGGGTTACTCCCAGTCCTAGTGTTAAGTTCATGTGTCGTGGGACTATGTTCCAATTTAGGGGCTGCATCCTTCGGAGGACCTGGCCTTTGCGGTCTACGTGGGCCGGAAGACCAAGAACGCCGGAAGTGCAAGGCTGTGAAATTAGACAGCCTGGCCTTCAGATTTGGGTCACCAGCTATCTCAGTGGAGTTTAATAAACTCAGCCATCTGCTCCTTGCTATCAAAAATATAACAGGACATTGGAGTAAATTCTCTACCATCTCACACTTCTGTTTAATCAGTTTTCTGTTTGACGTTTATTCAGCTGTGTGAAAACTACAACTTTAACCTCAGCCAAACCAATTTAGTCAGGAACAAATAAAACACTGAAAAAAGCCAGACAGTAACATTTTTAAGTGACTTATATATCGTGTTTAAACTGAGTAGTGTCTGAAAGCGATGTGCTGGGAGTCTGGTGTTCTCGCCTGCTCTAGTTAGCCTTCAGCATCTGGTCAGCTATTGAGCTGGTGAGTAACAGATATCTCCGAAAACATTGGAGCACTTTTGCAAATATGGGATGTCTTGATAAACCGAACAGATATTTATTGAAAAGAGTTATAAAAGTAAAATTACAACCAAGTAGCTGCCGCCATTGCTGGAAACTGGAATTGGCTGGGCCATGCTATGAATTCTGTGATATGTTGGGCCACGAAGGATACACTCGACCCATCCTTCAAATTCGGAATTGGGACATAGAATTAGTCTGTGTCTCGGTGTTAGTTTCTGTTTTACTTTGATAGTTTCCATCTTCCCCTGTCTCATCAATCTGATTAGTGTCAGCTGTGTTCCCTCGTTATCCTCTGTGTGTATATTGTCTGTGTTCCCCTGTGTTCACCTTCACTGTAGGTAGTGGTTCTGTCCGTTTGTTTGCCTTCCTGTCAGTGAATCTGTTTATTTTGTGTTTGTGACCTTTTTAGTTGGGTCTTTTGCCCTTTGTTGCCTGTTTTTCCAGCATTAAAGCTGTGATTTTGAGTCCTTTGTTTTGGGATCTACAGCTCTCCCTGGCACACACCTACAGTCATAGCTGGACTGGCCATCGGGCATTTGCCCGGTGGGCCGCTGGCAATTTTTTGTTTTTATGGGCCGATGTTTTTTTTTTTTTTTTAGGAAGGGTATATATAATGAAAGGTGTTGGATTGGCCAATTGGTCATGATCGACTCTGGGCTGGACCAATTACAGCCGAGGAGGCTGAATGCACCCGACCCCTTGTTTAGCAATCACGTGATTTTCGCGCATTGCATGCCGGGAACTCGTGGCAAAACAATCCAAACACCGCATCAAATGCAAGCGTTTGCAGCACCGCAAAACGTTCATTCTCCGGTTCCAATAAATTCTTGTTTTTTCTTTGCCGCACAAAAAAGGTATGTACAAAACAAAAGGAGAACAATGCCGGTCCGTACAAAGACAGACTCGACGAAAAGACAAAGAAAAGATACGAGGAAAAAATCAAAGGTGTGAAAGGGTCAGACCCTTACGAGCACACAGAGGGACAAAAGACGTTAGCGTGCTGCCCAACTTTCACCACGCTCATATTTATAATTACACGGTTCTTGGAGTGAGTGCATACACTCATGAAGTTTAGTAACTTCAGGTCACTGCAACAAGCCCAGGTACAGTTTACCGACGGATGGGTACAGGACCTTGAATCAGAATCAGAATCAGAATCAGAATGGGGTTTATTGCCAAATGTTGAGCAGGTTTACAACATTAGGAAATTGCTGCGGTGCTTCAGTGCAAACATGCTGTCATAAATAGCACTTAAATAGACATGGAAAAAAATAAAAGTAGGGATAAGAATTAAAAGTGCTACGTGGAAAGATATGTGCATGAGATATACATGAGATATATACATGAGAATAAGAATTAAGAGTGCTACGTTGAAAGATATATACATGAGTGCAGGTGGTGATCAGTGCCAAACATAGAATGATGCAGTGACACAGCGTAGGGTCATGTGTTAGTGGCGGGTACAGTCATATGGTTATTGTTCATGTGTCCAACAGCAGAGGGGAAGAAACTGTTCTTATGGCGAGAGGTTCTGGTGCGAATGGACCGGAGCCTCCTGCCTGAGGGGAGCAGGTCAAACAGACTGTGTCCAGGGTGAGAAGGGTCAGCTGAGATCCGAGCTGCACGCCGCAATGTCCTGGAGGTGTACAGGTCCTGCAAAGATGGGAGTCTGCAGCCAATCACCTTCTCAGCAGAGCGCACAACACGCTGCAGTCTCTGTTTGTCCCTGATAGTGGCTCCAGCGTACCACACGGTGATGGAGGAGGTGAGGATGGACTCGATGATTGCGGTGTAGAATTGCATCATTGTCCGTGTTGGCAGGTTGAATTTCTTCAGCTGCCTCAGGAAGTACATCCTCTGCTGGGCTTTCTTGATGACGGAGGTGATGGTGGGCTCCCACTTCAGGTCCTGGGTGATGGTGGTACCCAGGAAGCGGAATGAGTCCACAGAGGTGATGGGGGTGTCAGTCAGGATGATGGGGGGGAGTGGGGCTGTGTGCTTCCTGAAGTCCACAGTAATCTCCACTGTCTTCTGGGCATTCAGCACCAGGTTGTTGTGGCTGCACCAAGACACCAGACGTTCAACCTCCCTCGTGTAGGCAGACTCGTCCCCGTCCGAGATGAGTCCAATAACGGTGGTGTCATCTGCAAACTTGATTAGCTTGACAGACTGGTGGGTGGAGGTGCAGCAGTTGGTGTACAGGGAGAAGAGCAGAGGAGAAAGAACACAGCCCTGAGGGGAGCCGGTGCTGATGGTCCGGGAGTCCGAGACATTCTTTCCCAGCCTCACATGCTGCTTCCTGTCCGTCAGGAAGTCAGTGATCCACCGGCAGATGGGATCAGGCACATTCATCTGGGAAAGCTTGTCTCGGAGATGGTCTGGAAGGATGGTGTTGAAGGCAGAGCTGAAGTCCACAAACAGGATCCAGGCGTAGGTTCCTGGGGAGTCCAGATGCTGCAGGATGAAGTGTAGGGCCATGTTGATGGCGTCGTCTAAAGACCTGTTGGCTCTATATGCAAACTGCAGGGGGTCCAGGAGGGGGGCCGTGAGGGTCCTGAGATGGGAGAGAACTAGGCGCTCAAAAGACTTCACCATGAAACTCACCATGTAGAACGAAAGACCATCGTACGAACAAAGGTAAGTTTACCAGTCTCACAAATCGTCGTCATAGATACACATTCGTTAACAGTTTATTAATATAACCTTTGAGCTCAACGGTAATTAATTAGTAGTGGAAATAATTTCTGGTTCATCACAGAAATGTAGCAGTGACAATAATATTGGATGCTGTAATCGTACTGGACAATTAGTGATACAAAAAAACTGTTTTATCCTGTGAATAAAAGTATATGTTTTTGTCAATGTACCATGGTAATAACAGGAGTGAAACGCAATATTGTGTCAGGACAATTCACTATTTATGCACAATAAATAAAGGAGCATAGCGCGACAATTTCTGTTCAGCGCCAGACTTGCTTGTAACCTATATCACCAATTATGTTAAGAAAAATGACGCATTAACGACTAAAAAACTCTGACCTTTGTGGGAATGCTTGGAGCAGACTAACATGTGAGCTGGAGTGTTCTGGGACGTTATATTTGGTATATCCAGACCATCCGTCGGCTCTTACTTCGGAAACATGGCTTAAAAAATTTCTCTTCAACGACGTAATCCGATAAAAAAAAAAAACGATCGGCTTCCCGTGGCTGTCATGCGACCGGCTGTTGCAGTTAATAATACAACAGCTTCTTGCCATTTTTTGTGTTTCTTTTTATCGCTGTGTAACTGAGTTCAATTGAAAGCCTGTGTGCGCTAGTACCTCTTGCCACAAGTTCCCAGAATCCTTTGCGGTTTTACCCCTGAATGACGTCACATTTTCAATCTTTATCCTGGTGGGCTGGTCTCTAGTCAAAATGCCCGGGCCGATTTTTTTGTCCCAGTCCAGCCTTGCCTACAGTTATGACATACAGTTATGCACAAGAAATTCACCAAAAAAACCTATTATTAAATTTGAGTTATAGGTGCCTTTTAGGGCACTCAAGGACACATAACAAGCAATTAAATACCAAAATCAGAGTATGCACAATATAACAATCAATCAAGCTTTATTTGTCACAAGCAGGTTGCAGTGAAAATGGGACCCCCCCCCCCGACCTTACACACATAACACAGACATCACATGGGGTTACAAGTTGGAGATAGGGAAACACCATAGAATTTACAAGTCAGGAGTAGAAAATTAAAGAGAAAAGCCAAGTTATAAAGAACTTGTGTTCAACTTGTGTTTCTTTTAGTCACTAAGGTAACAAAATCCCAAGGTCAGAAAAGAGCCTTTAAAAGATTTTCAGAATTAGTTAAAAAAAAAATAACAACAACTATTTGGTGATCTGATTGACACAGACTGAGACGCGCTTCAATCTCGTACCCACGTTTTAAAAGGCCTCTAACCACCACAGGCTCCGGTTCTATTTCACACAAGTGCTCGCTAACATTTCAGACTTGAGAAACCGGAATCACCTCAGGCTACCAGCATGCATCTACCAAGGCTTTTATGGCAGTTGTTACTGAGCTGCAGGTGATTCCACTGATTAGTACTCAGAGCGAGGACACACTGATGAACTCATGAGTGAAATCACCTACTGAAGTCTTTGCTGTTCATCTATTGCATATCAACACGGGACAGATATTGATACATCAGTGTGCGCTTCACGTTTTTAAGACTTTTTGAATATTTATTCAACTTGGATTCACCAGTTGAATAAATAGTTGTGTCAGTGAACAACTTGAACAGCAGACTGCCAAAAAGGAGAAGAATGAAATAAAATAGTGTCAGTCCTAAACAGTAATGGGAATAATGGCGTTACTTTTTTCAGTAACAAGTAATCTAACTAATTACTATTCCTATTGTTACAACGCTGTTACCGTTACTAACAAGAAAATGCGGTGCGGTCGCGTTACTATTTTTCAACAAACAGACGGTTGAAGCTGTGTTCAGCTTACCGCACCTTATATTAGTGCGGTAAGTAGCTGTAAGTAATCTGGGCGCTACAGCTGTAAGCAGTTGCGCGCTCCCGCGGATGGCTATCACTTTCTAGAACAACACCTGGAGCTCAGGGGCAAAACAATTGCATTAGCGCTTAGGGCTGGGTATCGTCACTGATTTCTAGAATCGATTCAATTCCGATTCACAAGGTCCCAAATCGATTCGATCCACGATTCGATTTAATTCGATTCGATTCGATTTAAATCTGGGAAATTTTGACAGTCAGAAGTATAATTCAGATCAGTACATTTACATATTTTTGTATCTATAAAAAGGAAGCTGACACTCGCAAGACTTTATCACAGGTGTGAGCATCACAGCAGAGGCCTTTGTGTCAAAGTAGCTGAGGATAAAACACAGAAAAACATGAAGGTGATTTTCCTGGCCTGGGATTTTATAAAAATATTCTGCAGTACATCAAAAACGAAAGAAAACCATTAATCAGCACATGAACATTACCTCTGAAGTTACAGCGGTTTTATTAGAGACACGGCTAAGCATTTTGCATTTTGAATAATTTTAAAAAGTTTAAATTTGTTCAGTATTGAACAGCAGAAATGAGGTTTTCTTTTCGGAAGAATGTAAAAGGGAAAAAAAACAGCGGCCGACAGCGCTGTAAGCAACAGTAGACTTGTGCGTAACAAGCAAGCGAATAATGAAGAAAGGGAAACTGTTCGAGAGAGGAGGGGGGGGGGGGAGAGGGGGAGGGAGAGAGGGAGAGAGAGAGAGCTGCGCATCGCAATGGAAGCAAAACAGAGTGAATTCATGACGATGTTTATGTGAAGCGTTTGGATCTTCTTTTGCTGCTGGTTCGGTCAATATTGTTTGGAGAGAGATCAAACTAACAGCTTTAGAATCAGCGCATAAAGGGCGTGAACACAAAGCGCGGACCCGGATCAGCGAGCTGTCGGCTTTCAGCCCCGACTGTGAGAAAGGCGACATCTAACTGATTCTGATCCGCGGGTCGCGCTGTGTGTTTAAGTCTATGTGCAGAATCCCTGTACCTGCTCTCATTTACTGTTTGGTGGTTCTTGAAATTTTGTGAGATGTCACCAGAGATTCTGGCATTTCGGACAAAATAAATTTATATTAAAAAATTGATTCAGGATTTTAATGAATCGATTTTACGTTATCCAAGCCAGAATCGATTTTAATCGATGAATCGATTATAAAAACCCACCCCTATTAGCGCTGGTGTTTGACTGAGGAGGAATAAGAGTTCAAGATGATAAAGCAACAAGGTGATATATACCAGTTTTCAAATTGTGTTGATAGGCCACGTAAAACCAGAGAAAACTATATGGCAACATGACATTTGGTTGTTTAGAAAGAGGGGGAAGTTTTAGGAGTGATGGCGAGAGAGAGAGAGAGAGAGAGAGAGAAAGAAAGATGGCAGAAAAAGAGAGAGAGCGAGTTTTGAGATGTGAGAGATTTATGATGTTTAGCGTGTTTGGGGTGTGTAGTTAATGTGTTGTCTTGTGTAGTTAGTGTGTAGTGTTGTGTAGTTAGTGTGTAGTGTTGTGGATAGTTTTGTGTTGTGTATCAGAACAATGAGGCGACTGCTGTCTCCAGGTATCAGGCTGTGATGTTCTCCTTTATAGTGGACAGAAATTATTTTTTTTGGAGTGACACAAATAATTTGTGTGGCATCTTATTGAATGTAGAACAGCTGTTATGTAAATAGTTTAAAATGGTTATTTAACCTCCTAAGACCCGAACTCTTCCACGGCATGCATTTTTAATTTCTCTTTGATATTTGGTCACATTGGGGCCCGATCAATGTAAAAACAAAGAATTACCAGATTTTTTTTTTACCTGATTTTTGTTTATAAGAAAAATGAGAGCCACATATGAGAATATTCATTTAAAATTTTGATAGAACAGTAGCAGTATAATGTCCTCGTAAGTGGATATCAGGCCCTTGTAGAGTAAAATTGAGTATTTTGGTCTAAATAACCAAAAATGTGATGTCCACATATGTCAGTGGGTCCCAAACTTTTTTTGCTAGGCCCCCTTTTGTTTTACAAGAAAAATGTTCCCATCCCCCCCCACGCGCGCACACGCTCGCACAAACACATCCTCCAACCACACACACCCAGATTTTGCTCCATTGCAGTTTATTTCACACCTCAAACATTTAGTAAACAAACGGACTGCAACTTCAGAAAACACTTGCAAAAGAAAAATGCTGCAAAAAGAAAAACACTTGCAAAAGAAAAATGCTGCAAAAAGAAAAACGCTGCAAAAAGAAAAATGCTGCAAAAGGATAAACTCTGCAAAAGCACACATAACACAACGGAAATGTTTCTGGGGAGACAATAAGCGGACGGACCAGTTGCACGAACCAAAACATGTATGTATGGCTGTATCCCAATTCAGGGGCTGTGTCCCAATTCAGGGTCTGCAGCATTAAAGTACGCAGCCTTAACGGTCCTCAATGGACGCATACCCAAAGACCGCTGAGGCCGGAAGTGCGAGGCTTGTAGGCTTGTGAAATGGGACGGTCTAGCCTCTGTCTGTCACGATCCTGGGTCTTAGGACCCAGTGTTTTGAGTTCTAGTTCATATTAATGTGTATAGTATGTTAAGCTCATTAGGCCTCCTATGTTCATTTGCTTATTAGTTCCCCCTTGTGTTTCCAACCCATGTTAAGTCTCCCCTGCTCTTCATGTGTTTCATGTCTGTGTCTTACGTTGTCAAGTTCCGGTTATCATGTCTGCGTCTCATTATGTTTCCTGTTTCATTTTGGAGAGATCTCGTGTTTTTATATTATGGATTATGTTTTGAGTCCTTTGTGGTACTGTTTCTTGTTTCCCTAGATCTCAGTTATGGTTATCTTAGGTTTTGCTCTTTGGCTTTATGGCTTCCCTGTGTTCCATGTTATGTCTCCCCTGTTGCTGTTAAGTTTGCATGTTTAGAATTCAGTCAGTGTGTTTCCTGTTTTACTTTGTAGGTCCATGCCTCATGTGAGTGTTTCTAGTTTTGCGTCTCTGTCTTGTTCAGCCTGATTACTCCCAGCTGTGCTCCCCTTCTGTGTCTCATTCCCTCGTTATCCCTCTGTGTATTTAAGCTCTGTGTTTCTCTTTGTCAGTGTCGTAGTCTCCCTCATGCTGTGTGTGATTCTCCCCGTGGTTCCTGGTATACTTTATGTTTAGCTTTCCCAGTTTAGTTTAGTACTGTTTTTGTGTTTCACTTTTTGCCAGCATTAAAGCTGTGTTTTTGAGTTTACGTTTTGTCTCCGTGAGTTTGCGTTTGGGTCCTCTCCTGCCTGCCACACAGCCGAATCATGACACTGTCGCGCTGCCCAGGTTGCCTAGCAACCATGATACTAACAGCTGGAAACGTTTCATACAGCTTTGTTTGACAGAAATGAAGGAGAACATATTTTGTACATTTGTTTCTACATGAGCTTTGTGTGATTTAATAAGTATCTGAGGCTGAGACCACAGGACTGTAAAACATGATTTTTGGGCTTCATTTCTGTACTGAACAGTCATTTAAGATTAGTTAATAAATAACAATTAGCTAATGTTGTTCATGAGACTAAAGTCATCTCACTTTGGTAATGTAAATATAATATGGCCAATATTATATTAATCATTATTAGTTATTACAGCAGTGAACATGAACTCTGTGCCAAACACTGAGCTTCAGTAAAGATTCAAGTTGCATTTATTTATATTTCCTATCACCTTAAATCTTCACTTAAACACAAGTATCTGTGACAGTGTATCTATAGATGTATTATATATAAGAGACAAATATTGTTCTTTTAATATGTTGGCATTACTAAATTTGGCTCAATGCTTACATATATGTGTAAAAAGGAAAATGTAAAAGCTGTGATAACTTTTTCTGATAAAATGAAGAGTACACTAATATATTAAATATTCCTTTATTGGGTGAGAAAATCATACCATGTCATAACTGCTTTAAGTCATACAGAATAGATACTACATAATATAATACAAACACATATGATCCTTATAAAATATGATGTAACACTATAGATCAATTTACCTCAGAATATATAAAGCATATAAACAATTACAGCAATATGATGCAACAAACACAGCAGTACTACTAATCCAAAATACTCAAAGCGTCAAAGAAATGAAACAAACATTTATTTTTAGCTCCATTCTGCTGCTGATACATACTTTAGGTTTCTGAACATTAAACTTGTTGCTGCCTTTCATAGTGTGTAACTTGAAAGCCCTGAGTACTTTCTCCCACACTGAAAACACTAGAATGATAATATTATTTGAAAATTACAGTACCTAACAAGACTTTCCTAGCAGTCCTTCACAAACAGGGAACAGTCTGTCTATTCTCTCAATCTGTCAGCTGCTGCTGGCTCTTCCTCCTCCTCTTCCTCACACACTGCTGAGTTTGTCCTGGTGGATCATCAGGGTGCAAAGCCTCACAGATGATGTGCAGCAGTGGGTCCCTCAGTCTGTCGTCACTCTGGACACTTGCAGTTGTCACACATGGAAATCAAATGTGTGATGAGCTGCAGGATTCAAACACAAGTGTAACTTATAAATACATGTTCATACTTTTATTACACAATCAGAGAGAAAGAAAAAGAGAGAGAGTGAAGGACAGACAGGTGACAGTCTCAGGTGTATACACTGCTACAAAACTGCACAAGAGAAGGAGGATTTAGTGTTTGTGTTATTACGAGTACTAAACAAGAAGAGTTCCCAGATGGTACAGTGGACACATGTGTGACTCCTGTGATTAAAGCATCTTTCTTTCAGCTTAACGAGTGAACCGTCAGCTCGTTCAAAAACACGTTAAAGTCCGTTTGGCTCGACACCACCGAACAGAGGCAGCAATATAACATAGCTAACATTAACAGTGCAGTGAATCCTGCTTGTGCCGTGATGTTCAGGACTGCAAACCGAGCAGCATCACTGACTTTCAGCCTGTTGTGTTTGTGGATATATGACTGACTTTAATTATCCAAAAAATCATCACATTCTCTGTAAGACTAAGGTCTATCGGACGGCGTATAAAGTAAAGGCTTTAAAACAAAGTAAACGCTGAAAGTACAAACATCGCTAATGTCACATAACTTTGCATGTGGCCAACAGTAATGTTTTAATGTTCTGCATTATTAAACATTTGCACATAAATAAGTGACATAATATTCAGAACTTACTTTTGAAAGTTTACTCTTTGGCCGCTCCGCTTCCACTTCTTTGAAGTGTCTCCCAGTCCCAGTGCACTTGTTAGCATTGTCACTACCCGATCCGTACCGGAAACCCGATCGGTACCCCGCATGCGCGAATCTTACGTCACTTCCTCTCTTTGCCAACATTGCGATATTCAATATATTTGAATGATACGGTTAGCGCCCAGTTAGCTCCTTGCATTTCTCAACAGCTCTGCCTCCTTTTCGACTACCGGGACATTTAAACAATGGATAATCCGTATCCGCAACAAATTTTTGCTTTTCTCCTCAACAGAGAGCGTTTCCCGATTGAACAACAGCGCCGTAAAATAAGAAGAATGGCGCCTAATTACAGCGTTAATAATACAGACTTTATAATATGTCACGTGAAGATTCAGCAGCCAGATGAAGTGTTTACTGGCAATTGACAGTGATAGCGGACATTATCATCACTTTTCCAACAATCCTCTCCACACAGACAAGCATAAACACACTCGACTATCACTAAATCAAATTTAACACAAGTTTGTAATGACACTAATTCAGTTTACAATAGGGTTCATTCGCTCAGTCAGCAGGTGGCGGTATCCTCGTACACTGGGGAGTACACTGCCATTAAACGAACAGAAGAAGAAGAAAACCCCTGCACATGCGCGGTACGGATCGGGAGTCCCGATCTGTCACTATCTTTTTCTTTTTTTGTTTTTGTCTACATTATATTAAATGTTTCATTATCGGAAACATTTTAAGTGATACTTGTTATTCTTAACATCTTAACAGATACTCTGACCTGTAACTATCGTAAAATGCTTCGACCGGAAGTAGACACCTTTCGCACATGCGGGGTACTGATCGGGTTTCCGGTACGGATCGGGTAGTGGCAAGCATGTTTTGGTTCGTGCAACTGGTCCGTCAGGTTATTGTCTCCCCAGAAACATTTCCGTTGTGTTGTGTGTGCTTTTGCAGCGTTTTTCTTTTGCAAGTGTTTTTCTTTTTGCAGCATTTTTCTTTTTGCAGCATTTTTCTTTTTGCAAGTGTTTTCTGAAGTTGCAGTCCGTTTGGCCTCTCAGGGCCACCGTAAAATACAAGTAAACTGGTAAACTGCAATAAATGACAGGTAGTATTAAAATAAACTATTAAAAACATAAACAGCTGTGTGATACTGTTTGTCCGTGATTTAGACAGGGGGAACAAATCGTGGCAGGATCAGCCTAATATTATTTGTATCCCGCTGTAACTTTACTGTATAAAGAGCTAACATCTCCAAAATGTCAGGAGTAGTTAGTCATTACAAGAAGTGTTTATGAACTAAAAATCAAGAATGTGGGATGTTTGTCCGTGATTTGGAGAGCCCAGCGCTGCTCCCAACGAAGGGAAAACCAATTCTGCAGGGGAGACCTACCTTGGCACTTGTGCAGGTGAAGCCAAAAGTCAAATATGCTTCACCATATTTTCTAGTCTTTGGCTTAGAATGAAGTTGGTTTGGAAACATATTCAGCTATGCTTCATCTCCTGCTTTGCGTTTGTGTGGGAGCCCCGTCAAAAACCTGTCCATTATGCTAGCAGTAGTGATGTGCGGATCGATCCTGAAATATCGATTCCTCCGATACCAGTCATTTATGTTCTAGAATCGATTCTCACATTAAAATATCGATATTTTAGTAATTTAGAGTAAATTTGTAGTTTATCATTAACAGGAACACAGTGGAAAGAAACTATAACATTCGGATTGTCTACATTCAAAGGAACTACTTCCCCTTCCGCCTTTCATAGTCATGTGCGAAATACGGCTGTATAAATGTCTCGCAGCCTCTTGGCGCACGCACTCACAACAATGGCTGAGCGTAATTGTGCGGACGTATTTTACCTCCACAAACAGCTGAGACATGGTTTGCGATACATGTGGCAAAAAAGTGCTCCAAGAGTGAGGTGTTGTGGCTATACTTTCCCAACCTTGAGACCTCAGAATTAGGGAGACATTCAAAAGGGCTGTTGGGGGGGGGGTGATAAATACATTTTAAAGTGTTTATTTATCGGATAAAATACGTTAAATGTCACCGTTATTATTAGCCAGCCCGGAAACAGCGGGGGTGTCCAAATTCAGAGGCTGCTTCCACCTGACAACCCGCCCTTAGCGGTCTAAAGAAAGCCGGGTAGTACGTCACGAGCTCCCTCGGCGGAGTGAAACTTGCCGTCTGCTCCTTGCTATCTAAAATATAACCGGGCGCTGACGTAAACTCTCTACCGTCTCACACTTTGTTTAATTAGTTTTCTGTTTGATGTTTATTCAGCTGTGTGAAAACCCCGGAGAAACCCACCCGAGGGATTAATAAAGTTAAATTTAATTTAATCTAATCTAATAACTTTAATCTCAGCCAAACCAATTTACTCACGAACAAATAAAACACTGAAAAAGCCAAACAATAACATTTTTAAGTTATCAAAGTGACTTATATATCATGTTTAACCCGAGTAGCGAAAGACCGCAGTAGGTGATTGAAAACGATGTGTCGATCGGCTCAGATATTTGAAGTTTACACAGCTACATTCTCACCTGAAAACATGTTAAAAGTTTGGGGGTTTTTTGCGACCCAGAAAGAGATATAAGAGTAATATTAAAACTAAGTAGCTGCCGCCATTGTTGGAAACTGGAATTGGCTGGGCTGCACTATGAATTCTGCGATATGGTTTTTTAATTTTGTTGTCCGGGTGGAAAATCGGGAGATAGTCGGGAGAATGGTGGCTCCAGGAGATTTTCGGGAGGGGCACTGAAATTCGGTATTCTCCCGGAAAAATCGTCCCGGGCATTTTGACTAGCCCACCATTATAGGAAAAATCATAAAGCCTTTGAATGAAAATAAACACTGTTGTGACAGTGATGTGCACTGTTCTGATGGTATATATGTATCAATCTATCAATTGTTTGTTGCAAGACTCAGATAATTATTTTTTTAAAAGTGAGACATTTTAAATGAGAATAAGAAAGTATTTCCTTGTGCCCCCCTTTCCCTTTTAATGCCCTACATGGACCCCTGGCAACACTTTGCTAGACCCGCCCCTGCACAGTTACCAGCTGTCAGCTACTTAGAAAAAGATCCTGGTGTTATTTGTCTCTCAGAAACAGTTCATAACTTCTCTTCAACTCATTCATGTTAACTAAAAGGTAAACCTGTTTCTCCATCACCTGTTCAGCTCTGATGATTCAGTAAGGACATCTCCTGGTTTCATCTTCATGTTTCCCTCTCACCAGATAACCAAACCGACATAATGACCAGCAGCTTTGCAGCTGTGGCTCCAGGAAACATCAGCTGATACTAGAAATTAATATTAAATAAACTCTAACAACAGCTGATCAAGCTTAAACGTGCTGCTGTTGTTTACCGTGACATCCACTGGTTTCCTCTTTCTGGCGCAAAGTGAGCGATAAACAAACAAGAGAGCCGATCAGCTGATCATTGATCAGTTTCCTGATTGAAGTAGAAACAGGAGAGAGAGGGTGAGAGGATGAGAGAAGAAGAGGCAGCTGTGCAGCGTAAACACAGAATAACTCCAGCTTTGTGCCTTTTTCATTGTAGCTGAAGTCCGGGACAAACTGTTCCTTTTCACCTCAATAAGAAACGCGTAATATTTTCTCTGAATACCAGACGGGACGGTTGGCAACTCTAATAACTTATGAACAAAATAAAGTTCAACATCATTAACTTCATAGCACCACCCAGCTGTATAGAAACTCCGTCATGCTAGCTAGCACGCAGTACGGAAAAAGTCAGAATAACGAAAATAAACTCCACCTAAACTTGGTTCATATCTGACCCATCTGAAGTTATGACCTGCACATAACTTCTCTTGCCTCCCTTTTCCTTCATCCACCTGCTGGCCTCCACCACTTGCTAATGTTACTGAATCTGTGGAAGCTCCGCGATAGCCACCACACGAAGTAACGAATAACGAGCCTATCTAAATCCCAGTAACGACTAACGCGTTCCTGATTTTGGCATAATAACTAGTTACCGTGCTCGTTACCACAATAATAACGTAGTTACTGTAACGCGTTACTGTAACGCGTTACTTAATAACGCGTTAGTCCCAACAACACTGGGCATTGCAAAATTATCACGACCACAACAACCGTGAAAATAGTTGGATTTACACTGCTGCTCAATCACAGCTGCCTGATCAATGTTTTTCATTAGCAATTTAGCAAAGTTGATGGTGGTGGTGTGCGTGTGTGTGTGAGTGAAAGAGATTTGATTTGATTTGATTTTGATTTTATTGATTAGCATTCAAATTCAAATCTCAGTGAAAACAGTGAAAAAAACAAACAAACAAACAGTGAAAACAGAACAAAAATCTACCATAAAGAAAGAAAGCATGAGACAAGGCTAATCAAAAGGTATTGGCTGAAGCATTTGCTTATTACGCCAACCCTTTTCACAAAATATCTTTTTGTATGCAGCTCCTGTACACAGGGCTTCAAGAAAATAATAAAACAAAGCAAAAACCAAACACACAAACAAACAAACAAAAAAAAAAAAAACTTTCCACCTTAGATAAGTAACTACATCAAAGCAAAAGAATCAAGAGGTTGTTTTTTTTTCTCCTTTTTGCTCTTTTCATTCTTGATTTCTATATTTTTCTATTACTCTATTTTTAAACATGTTTTTAAACAAGGAAAATGAACTACACCTTTTTAAATCACTGTCATAACTATTCCACAGGTTAACTCCTCTAACAGAAACACATCTCTGCTTTATATTTGTCCTTATCTTGTTTTTTTTTAAAGAAGTCTGTTCCCCTTAAGTCATATTGACTCTCTCTGACTTTGAACAGCTTCTGAGTACTAGGGCAAAGCAAGTTATTTTGTGCTTTATACATTATCTGTGCCATTTTATATTCAACTAAATCATAAAATTTCAGGGTATTCAGATTAATAAACAAAATGTTAGTTGGTTCTATATAGTTTGATTGGTTTATAATTCTTATAGCTTTTTTTTTGTAACTTGAAAATATGAAGAGTGTTCGTTTTATATGCATTACCCCATATCTCCAGACAGTAAGTCATATATGGAAGCAACAGAGTACAATAAAGTGTGTATAATGTTTTTTTGTTCAGGACATGCTTTGTTTTATAGAGATTAGCAATGGTTTTTGACATTTTTGTTTTCACGTGGTTTATATGAGACTTCCAACTCAGCTTATCATCAATTATCACTCCAAGAAATTTATTTTCGTACACTCTTTCAATTTCAATTCCATTAACCCTTATTTTAGATACATTTTTCATTTGTCTAGTGCCAAAAATAATCAATTTTGTTTTCTTTATATTTAATGATAACTTATTTACATCAAACCAGTTTTTTAATATATTTAACTCCTTTTCCGCTGTAGTCAGAAGCTGTTCTAAGTTTTTACCTGAGCAGTACAGAGTGGTATCATCAGCAAACAATACACATTTTAACAGTTTGGAAACACTACATATGTCATTTATATATAATATAAATAATTTAGGGCCCAGCACAGAGCCCTGAGGAACACCACAAGTTACCTTCAACTGCTTAGATTTTACATTATTGAATTCGACATATTGATATCTTTCATCCAGGTAACTTTTCATCCACTTGTATGCTATCCCTCTTATGCCATATCTCTCTAGTTTATTCATTAATATAGAATGATCAATTGTATCAAACGCCTTTTTTAAGTCTATAAAAACACCAACAGTATATTCCTTATTATCTATTGCATTAGATATCCCTTCAATAAGTTCCATCACTGCCATTGAAGTGGGGAGAGAGAGAGCGACAGATTTTCTGTTATAACCTTTATTTTATGGAGGCACAGGGTGAGCTCTCAGGTCGCATCAGAGCATGTGAGACCCTGCATCGTGACCTACAAACTTATAACCCCTGCGAGTCAATCGTGCAGTTTGAAAATCGCACAGTGTATGTCCAGCTTTAGGTGTACTGTCATCCGAGACTTGCACCGCAGTGTCGGTGTTTGTTTCCCTGTTGGCCATGCTTCTTGTTGTGGTCACGTGTTGTCTTCCGGTATTTTCTCCGTAAGCGACCTTTCCTCGACCAATGAGATAAGCGGTAATCTGAATTGTCATACTCGAATTGTCATAAGTGTGCTGTCAGCTCATTGGTCACAAAGCAGGAGAGGGGCTGGGAATTATGTTTTCAAACAAAGCGTTAATTCCATAAACATTTATAGACTACTTTTGATTATCACTGTATTACGGGACAAAGTGCGTCCCTTATTAGCTCAATACGGGACGTGTACTTTTGTTTCTAAATATGGAACGATTCCGTTTTTTAAGGGACGGTTGGCAACCCTAGTAACATAGCACCCACCCAGCTGTATAGAAACCCCGTCATGCTAGCTAGCACGCAGTACGAAAAAGTCAGCACAACGAAAATAAACTCCACCTAAACTTGGTTCATATCTGACCCAGATGGACTGCAGGTTATAACTTCTTACCTGAAGTTCAGTTCACCTGACACTCTCGGACCGCTTCGGGTCTCTCCTCTTGCCTCCCTTTTCCTTCATCCACCTGCTGGCCTCCACCACTTGCTAATGTTACTGAATCTGTGGAAGCTCCGCGATAGCCACCACACGAAGTAACGAGTAATAACGAGTATCTAAATCCCAGTAACGACTAACGCGTTCCTGATTTTGGCATAATAACTAGTTACCGTGCTCGTTACCACAATAATAACGTAGTTACTGTAACGCATTACTTAATAACGCGTTAGTCCCAACACTGGTGTTCACTGTTGAGTTTCTTTCTCTTTCATTCCCTTGATGGCAGGACAATGTTCACATCAGCAGGCTGGAGGAGTTGTGTCGTTACCTTCCATTACTCGCACAAATACAGCTGCTGAAGTACTTTTTGGCCCCTTCAAGGACACGCACTGCCACTTTGCTCAGTTTTCATCAGGCCTTCACCTCTGTCTTTCTTCTCTCCCGCTGTCCATAAATTTAAACAATCTGCACTTCTAATTGTAAATGACACTGAGAGAATCCACAGCTTTGGGCACAGAGACCTCGGATAACTGCCATGACTCTCTGTCAAATTTTTCATTGAAGCTGAAGCAGCTTCCTTCTCTCCTTATTCAGGGTGGCATGGGGTGTGTGGAGCCTATCCCAGCTCATGTCTAGTCATGTCTCCTGACAACTTAGCATTTGGTCTGAATATATAACGAGGAAGAAAGGTGATGTAAGCACTTTAAACATGCTATGGTTGTTGGGTGTGTCTCAGAAAGTGCTGATCTGCTGGGAGGTCCATCTCTAGTGTCTAGTAACTGAAACAGAGAAAATGTCCAGAGAGCTTCAGTTCTCTGGGAAAAAATTCCTTGCTGCCAGACATGCTATAATGAAGCGTGGTTATTCGACACCGTGCTGAACTTATTTTTTTTTCTTCAGGATGCCGCTCGTGGAAACTGAGGTTATATTTTGATTATGGATCCCGACTTTTATCCGTGATTCAGGCTGCTGGCAGTGGTATAATGGTGTGGGCAATATTTACCTTATCATTATATATGAGATCTGGGTTGCATTCATTCATTTGAAGAGTGAAACATGGATTCATTTTGTACCTTTACATTCTCCCTTTGTTTGTGACCAAACAGTGCTCTTCTTTACTGCTCTATAAAAGCGTCATGGTCTCGTTATGCTTAATTAAATTTAATGTGAACAAGCTGACACAAATAATCACTGGAAGCATGAACTTTAAAGGGCAGTTTCAGGGCAGCATTTAATATTCCTGACCTGCCAGATTGTTGTGGATTGCTTGGAACATGTAGGTGGACAAACATGTGGATGGTTGCGCAAGTCACTGGGTGGCTGCTTAATGGGCAGAGAGATGGATAGATCGGGCTGGTTCACGCCCTGCTGTATCCACACATCAAACAAATGATCCTTTTCATTAATTCACATCCGCATTAGGAGCCGCGTATCATTTGAACAGTGGATAATTACATGTCATTCTTTCATTCATTCAATAATCTGCCTCCTCATTTACAGTGGCCACAGCCTGTTTTCCTCTGTCCTATTTTGAAATCATCAACCTGAGGGAACATCATTTGTCATGAGCTGTTTTCAGCCTAATCAATTTTTGAGACTGTCCTGGCCCCCAAAACAGCCCCATAGATCATTTGTGCAAGCCTTTATTCATGCCAACTCTAAGGGTCATGTGGTGAGATCCACACCTCAGATAAAAAATAGTCAACACTGCATCCAACATGGCTGCCTGCATTATTAAAGCTCATAGCATCATCATGCATTCAGCACCACATTATCAGGGTAAGAGTATTGCCTGAAATCCTGAAATAGAAGCGATGTGATACAGATGCACTGTGATTAGAAAAACAAATGGAACATTTGATAGTATATTGGTCATTTCTGTTATTTTAAAGGTAATTATTTAATTAAGTGCAACATTGATGGTAGTCATCTTAAGGCACTGTTGCAGAGAAAGGCCTTAAAAATCCAGCGATTCTCTGTGACCAAGCTCTCGGTGAAACGAAAAGACAGAGTGCAAAGAGAGGTAAAGTATGAAATTATTAATGAGATCAGAAAAACTTAATGATAATCTGTAGATGCATAAAGTAAAACTGTAAACTGTGCAGGCAGAAAATCACAGAAACAGTCAGCTGCATAGCCACAAACACGCATTCATTTTACTAATGAACAACTAACTTCACTACACTGCAAAGTGATTTTTTTCTCATGATAATTAGAGAAAAATCATGAATTTTACTTTGTCACTGCATCTGGCTTCTTAAAATTGAGGTATTCAACCTGTCGACAGGCTGTGCTGCTGATCCTAAGTTAGCCGAGGCTCTGTTATAGTGTTGATTTGGGGCTCAGTTCACATGAGGGAAGCTTCAGCAGGATATCTAAATCTATATTCGGCTGTGCTATTTTCACAGCACAGCCAAACCTGTGAAAATTCAGGGGACAAGACAGCAGTGTGGTGCTTTTGTGCCCCTTCAAAAGAGGATGTTTTATTTGTTTGTTTTCAAAGAAATTTTTTTTACAGCTTCTGTTTATGTTGAAGCCACCGAAGTGTATCGTCCTGTTTGGTTGCAGACCTCTGTTGGAAAACATTGTTGGGAAGCTGCCCCCGCGTTCTATTTTCTTTCAGAGAAACAAAATGCTGTCAGTCACTGAAAATGGCCAGAGTTTGGCTTTAGGTCGAGCCTCTCCAAACATGAGAAATGTTGCGTGAAATACCTCAATTACTTGGCCCGGCACATCCAAGAGGAAGTTCATTACTTTTCAGCAACATCCAGCACAGCAGACAAGAACAGTCTGCAGCTGCATGTTTAGTTCCAGTGACACGGAGCAAATTCTTACTTTGTCAAGAGAAAAGTGCATCTCTAAATTACGAATTCACATGTGTGGCTTTTTTATGCAACTGGTTCATTCTTGTTGCCTCGAGGCAGATGTCATAATTTTCTGTAAACACTCATGAAACAAGAAATTTATTCAGAATTTTCACTTTTCTTCTGACAAATACCAAGTTCATTTCCATAGAAGGATTAAACCCATCAGCCAAATAACCCTGTGTGTGTGTGTGTGTGTGTGTGTGTGTGTGTGTGTGTGTGTGTGTGTGTGTGTGTGTGTGTGCGTGTGTGCTCAAGCATGCTTGGGTTACATTCTGGGATTTTAGGATTTTAGGCCTGTTTCTGTGTGACTGTGAAACAGAGGTGGATCTCACATTCTGCCATTTGAATTTTGAGTATCATTGCATCCTGGTACCTTACCTATTCGTGAAGGTTCTGTCTGTCTCACACAGGCGTTCCTTCTTGTGGACAATCATCCATGTTTTTCTGTGATATCTTGTTTGTTTGTTCTGAACCCCTGAGTCAGTGATGGTTGATTGTAGGGCTGCCACAAACGATTATTTTGATAGTCGACTAGTCACCGATTATTTTTGCGATTAGTCGACTAATCAGATCATCATCCATTGGACGTAAAACTACAGCTTATTGCACCAGCAGCATCTGCTCTTATATAACTATCATTAGCTTACAGCTTTAAGTGTTTAAGTGCTAACTAAAAATAAAGACAAGATGATAGTTTATTAAATTTTAATGAAATGTGCAGATTGTTTCAGTGAAGTTTAATAAACTCCTTGCTATCTAAAATATAACAGGACACCGGAGTATATTCTCCAGCATCTCACACTTCTGATAATCAGCTGTCTGCTTGACGTTTATTCAGCTGTGTAAAAACTATAACTTTAATCTCAGCCAAACAGATTTACTCAGGAACAAATGAAAACCAAAAAAAAGCCAAACGATAACATTTTTAAGTTATCTAAGTGACTTATATATCATGTTTAACCTGAGTAGCGAAAGACGGCGGTGGGTTTGAAAACGATTTGCCGGGAGTCCGGTGTTCTCACGGCTCTAGTGACCTTGCCCCCGGCTAGCTATCGAGCTAGTGGGTAACAGACGTCTCCGAAAACGACTGAAGCGAAACTTCACAGAAAAAAAAAACACAACGCTATTTTTCTGTCTCTTCTAGTCTGCTGATTTACGTCCCTCAGGTTCATGGATTTGTTCCTCTGTTCTCCATCCATAATGCAGAATTCCTCAGGCCTGAATCCCACTGGCAGGGTGGAAGTGGGGAATGAAGAAAATGCCTGTTGTTCTTCCTGCTTGTTATTCCTGCTGTGCATCTGAGAAGTAGCACAGTGGCTCAGAACAAAAGGCACACAGGTTAAAAACCCAGGCAGGTTTGTTCTCTCTGTGTTTGCACAGGTTTTCCCTGCAGGGGGAAGAAGGGAAGTCAGACACAGGAGCAAGTGTTGTTGGACCTCATGTCAGCTTTTCCAAACTAAAACACCCCCTACAAACGACATGCTTCATGCTGTGCATACGCAGACTGCTGCGCCAAAGTATTCCCCGGGTCACACTTTGGTTCCATCCCACCCCCCTCGCTCGCTAATTATAGCAGCATCTTTTCACCTGCTCTCGATCAGCTCATCAGCATTGTGTTGGCTGACATTTGTCACCCTGGAGCTCATTAAAGAGAATAAGAAAGGTCCTCATCGTTATTTAAAAAGCATGTTTTCAGTCAAGAATGCATGCATCGTTTGCTACTCGACAAAATAATAAATCACAGCTTACATAATATAAGCATGAAAAGTTTAAGATAACAAATAAGACAGAGAAAGAAATACAAATGGGCTAGTAATTAAAGTCAAAGCCAATTAATGTCTAACATCTTCTCTCTCCACTTCTCAGTGCTTCAGATTTTTCTAGAGCTGGATCTTCCTGTCATTGTAAACTCAGATTCACTTGTTCAAACATCCAGCTGGTGACAGCTGTCAGTCTGTAGGCTCCCTACATAAACAGATTGTCCCCAATCTGAATCTCTGACTGTCTCTGCCCTCTAATGCTATGACACTGAGTCTCTTGTGTTTCTGCTTAATATCAGTGACAGTTCAATTCAATTCAGCTTTATTTATATACCGCCGAATCACAGCAATAGTCTCTTCAGGTTAGGGCTGCTCAATTAATCGAATTTTAATCTCGATTACGATCTGGGCTTTCAACGATCATAAAAATGACTGAGCCGATTATTAGCCCCTCCCTCGTGCTTTACTCTCGCGCTGCTCCGTGTGGCAAATCGAGCGCACCTCTCTGCATTTCGAACACGTGTCACAACAATTAAGAGCAGCGGTCCCCAACCTTTTTTGCGCCACGGACCGGTTTATGCCCGACAATATTTTCATGGACCGGCCTTTAAGGTGTCGCGGATAAATACAACAAAATAAAACTAGTACCGGTACCGAAAAAAAGAAAATTTATTTATAACACACGTGAAAAGACCAAGGAAAATCGAGTAAACGATAAAAACAAAAACAAAATAACGCTGAAAACCGATTAAAAACCCTGAAAACTATACATTTCACACCTGAGCCTCAACTCTCGCGGCCGGGTACCAAACGACACACGGAACGGTACTGGTCCGAGGCCCGGGGGTTGGGAACCGCTGATTAAGAGGACCTGAGGGAAGCTCGGAAAGCTAAGCAGAAGTTATTTGGAGAGGAGAGTGACTGCTGTTGGTTGAAAAGAGAGGTAAAAAAAACTTCAGTGGTGTGGAAACATTATGTGTTCGCGGAGTCAGACGTGGATCAAGTAGACATAGTGTGTAAACTTTGCTACAGTGTCGTAGCTGCACCACAGAGCAACACTACAAAGTTCACTAAACATAGATGTTTACATTTTTCATTTATTTTTTATATTGCAAACATTTGCACTGTTATTAGTATTTGCACACTATTTTATATTATTTTTTGACAATCTTTAACCCTTTAAGACCTACCATAGAACCAAGTCCGCCAGAGCTTATATTATATTTTTACATGGTGTGGTGCCATTTTTGGGAGCATTTCAAGTTACTATACATCAATACAACAATTATAGCCAAGATTTTAATAATATGTATTCATTAAGTGCGTAGTAATTACATAAATTGCAAAAAATTGCAATAAACTACAAAAAAATTGAAAATATTTTTTGCTTTTTTAACATATATTTCTAGTTAGAGAAATTTAAGAGGCTTATCCCTCAAAACTGTAAATACAAAAAAGTTGCTCAAAATAGTTTCCTACCACAGGAAATTTATTTTGAGTGTCTTCATAGTTTTATTTTTGAAATACACCAATTTTTATACACTGCAGGAAAAACGAAAATAAATATTATACTGCAAATTTGCAAAAAAGCAGCATCTGCATCAAAATAAACTATTTCCAGCAGTGCAATATGAGTCCTAAGCATTCCAGAAATGACACAGAAAGTCATAAAGTCAAACATAACTTTTAAAAAGACCAGTATAGGCCCTGAGGCCCTGATGGTAAAAAAGACTACATTTCCGCGAAAATGACATCACTTCCGGTTTCGGGCAGGTAATGGCGGACATGCAAAAGTTCGCGCTGACGTCTATTCCAACGTAGGAAGTGTTATGAACAGCTGATCGGATCGGCAAAGCGTGTTTCTGGAATATTGTTTTTGTTCCTGCAAGCGCTTTTTATGCAGTTTTTGCAAAGCTTTATGTGGAAGGAAACCGTGACCTAGGACAAGCTGATAGCATAAGATGTAAGTACAACTCCTCCGGTTTCATATGCAAAAAAAATTATTGCGCTAGCTTACGTGGTTGCAGAGCTACCGGGATTTAAAAATAGTTACGTAAAACAGAGCGTGCCCGCTCCGACCGGCTCTAAAGGGTTAAAGTCATTATTCAATACATTGTTATTGTTAAATAAATAACGTCAAATAATCGAGATCTCAGTGAAAATAATCGTGATTATCATTTTTGCCATAATCGAGCAGCACTACTTCAGGTGCATTATATTGTAAGGTAAATACATTAGACCTATACAGAGGAAACTCCAACAGTGAAACGATCCCCTACAAAAAAGTGCTCGGTGACAGTGGAAAGGAAAAACTCCCCTTCAACAGGAAGAACCCTCCAGCACAACCAGAAAGGGGCAAACATGGATGCTGTGGAAGAGAGTCAGAAATAATGACTAATATTTAATTGCAGTGTGTGATAACACATAATGACTGAAGAAGAAATGCTGGGTGCATCATGGGAAACCAAAAAACTGAAAACTACTTTTAAATACTGTCATGTTCCTGAGTCTGACGACTCAGTGTTTTGTTTCCTTATTATATTCTATGTTCTTGTTTATTCTGGTTATGTCTTTTGTTTAGATTTGCCATTTATTAGGTTTCTGTTCTGTGTCTGCCCTGGTCCCACTTCCCTGTGTTCCCTCTGTCTGTCCATGATGTCATAGTTGCTGTGTCTGAATTCAGGGGAAGGATGCTCATAAGGACACTACCTACCTATGTCAGAAGGTAGTGTCCTTAGACGGACGGTTGGTCAGGAAGTGAGCGGCTGTGGACAGCCCCCTATTTTTTCCCCATCAAAACTTTATTAATACAAAACAATGAGTCACAACCTGTGGACAACCTGCCGTCGTTCGAGTCCACCCTCAATTCCACATTTTTGCCGATCGCCAACGCCACGTGTGAAAACGGAAAAATGGACCGGGAAATGTTGCTCTGTGTCCTGTGCACTGTTCTAATCCAAGAGGAGCTACAAAACCAATATCAACGTTGCCAGCATGTTTGGTACCTTAGGCTCATCAGAGCCAGTCACATCCAGGTAAAATAATCTACCCTAAACTACACACATTTAGGAATTACTTAGCTATCCCAGCCTGGGAAACCAGCAATCAGTTGGGACTGAAGAAGTCACTTGGATGATTGATCAAAACGTGTCTCCCACTGAAAATGTGACGTCCAAATGAACAGAATCAAAAGTTAAGTTCAATGGATAATGTCAATAACTGAATGATAGCCAGTCATTCGTACACATTCACCATATCATAAAGAAATATATAAAGTAAATGTCCCTGAAGCTGATATGAGAACATGCAGTATGCATTTACGATGATGCATTGGATCCTCTAACTCATTTGTGTGCCTCGAATGGCAGTAAAAATGTCACAAAGCTGAAAACAGGGTACCTTAGAGCAGCGGTCCCCAACCCCCGGGCCTCGGACCGGTACCGGTCCGTGAGTCGTTTGGTACTGGGCCGCGAGAGTTGAGGCTCAGGTGTGAAATGTATAGTTTTCAGGGTTTTTATCGGTTTTCAGCATTATTTTGTTATCGTTTTTATCGTTTACTCGGTTTTCCTTGGTCTTTTCACGTGTGTTATGAATAAATTTCATTTACTTTATTCAATTTTTTGTTGTATTTATCCGCAACACCTTAAAGGCCGGTCCATGAAAATATTGTCGGGCATAAACTGGAGGTTGGAGACCGCTGCCTTAGATTACAGAAACATGCTTAGTTACACAGATGAACTGTATATGTATGAAAGTATAAGTATTGTCACAGTACATTAGTATATTTTACATAAGCATAATAATCAGAAAAAATAAATTTAAATAAATAAATGAAATCATACCCTTCCACTATAACTGCTAGTGTTCTCCACCTTTTCTTCAAGCAGACGAGAACCGTATACTGCAGGATTAACCTTAGTGTTCCCATCCTGGACCGTTTTTTCAACCAGGAGGATACGAGGCCTGATTCTCGTCTAGGCAGGGAGTCCCTGGCAGTGTTGCTAAATCTCCTGAACCAGGATCGGCGCCATGGTTGGGGTGCCACAATTGAGATCCTGGTGTTTATTTTCTGGTTTGAAAGTGGAGCGTCCTACAGGGTGGTGTCAAGAGTGTTTGGGATGCCTCATTCTGCTGTCCACACCATTGTCCACCGTGTCACAGAAGAAGTGGTGGTCATTTGCCATAAGGTCATCCACCTCCCAAAGACACCAGATGACCTGGAGGTAGTGTCCCGTGGGTTTGCAGGGCTGGCACACCACAGAGCCTTTCTGAAAGCGGTTGCCACATCCGCATCAAGTGTCCAAGCGGCCCTAATGGTCAGTGCTATAGAAACAGGAAACTGTTTCCATCTATCATCTTGCAGGCACTTTGGGACCATCAGGGCTGCTTCATCAACACCTACGTGGGCTGGCCTGGGTTGGTGCACGATTCCAGGGTGTTCCGCCACAGCCCACTGTACAGACAGTCAGTCTACCCTCCTCCAGGGCATTTCATCCTCGCAGATGGAGGGTACCCATGACTCCGACGTCCACTCCCCCTCATCACTCCCTACAAGAGGCCAGTCCAAGGTGTGGGAGCCCAGTGCTTCAACAGCCACCATTCCAGGGCATGCTCCATTATAAAGTGTGCTTTTGGAATGATGAAAACGAGGTTCAGGGCCATCTTCCTGCAAGCGCTGGGGGTGCACCACACCTTTGTACCCCACGTAAGTGACCACCCAATGACATGTGAATATTTCAATATATAATGTTTGTGCGCAAATAGTGTGTGTGTATTACACATATATATGTGCATATATAGGTGTGTGTGTGTGTGTGTGTGTGTGTGTGTGTGTGTGTGTGTACATATATATCCATCCCATCCATTCGCTTCCGCTTATCCTTTTCAGGGTCGCGGGGGGCGCTGGAGCCTATCCCAGCTGTCATAGGGCAAGAGGCAGGGTAAACCCTGGACAGGTCGCCAGTCTGTCGCAGGGCCAACACGCAAGGACGGACAACCATTCACACTCACATCCATTCGCACATTCACACCTAGTGACAATTTGGATTATCCAATTAACCTATCCCCAAAAGCTGCATGTCTTTGGATATATATATATATATATATATATATATATATATATATATATATATATATATATATATATATATATATATATATATATATATATAAGCTCTCCTCTACCAGAGGCCTGGGAGCTTGAGGGTCCTGCACAGTATCTTAGCTGTTCCCAGGACTGCGCTCTTCTGGACAGAAATCTCCGATGTTGTTCCCGGGATCTGCTGGAGCCACTCGCCTAGCTTGGGAGTCACCGCACCTAGTGCTCCGATTACCACTGGGACCGCCGTTACCTTCACCCTCCACATCCTCTCGAGCTCTTCTGTGAGCCCTTGGTATTTCTCCAGCTTCTCGTGTTTCTTCTTCCTGATATTGCTGTCATTCGGAACCGCTACATCGATCACTATGGCCGTCTTCTTCTGTTTGTCTACCACCACTATGTCCGGTTGGTTAGCCACTGCCATTTTGTCCGTCTGTATCTGGAAGTCCCACAGGATCTTAGCTCGGTCATTCTCCATCACCCTTGGGGGCATCTCCCATTTTGACCTCGGGACTTCCAGGTTATACTCGGCATAGATGTTCCTATACACTATGCTGGCCACTTGATTATGGCGTTCCATATATGCCTTGCCTGCTAGCATCTTGCACCCTGCTGTTATGTGCTGGATTGTCTCTGGGGCATCTTTACACAGCCTGCACCTGGGGTCTTGCCTGGTGTGATAGACCCCAGCCTCTATGGATCTTGTGCTCAGTGCTTGTTCTTGTGCTGCCATGATTAGTGCCTCTGTGCTGTCTTTCAGTCCAGCTTTGTCCAGCCACTGGTAGGATTTCTGGATATCAGCCACCTCCTCTATCTGCCGGTGGTACATACCGTGCAGGGGCCTGTCCTTCCATGATGGTTCCTCGTCTCCCTCCTCTTTCTTGGGTTTCTGCTGCCTGAGGTATTCACTGAGCACTCGGTCAGTTGGGACCATCTTCGAAATGTATTCTTGGATGTTCGTTGTCTCATCCTGGACTGTGGTGCCGACACTCACCACTCCTCGGCCCCCTTCCTTCCGCTTAGCATACAGCCTCAGGGTGCTGGACTTGGGGTGAAACCCTCCATGCATGGTAAGGAGCTTTCTTGTCTTTATGTCAGTGGCTTCTATCTCCTCCTTTGGCCAGCCTATTACCCCAGCAGGGTACCTGATCACGGGAAGGGCGTAGGTGTTGATGGCTCGGATCTTGTTCTTACCGTTCAGCTGACTCCTCAGGACTTGCCTGACCCTCTGCAGGTACTTGGTGGTTGCAGCTTTTCTAGCGGCCTCTTCATGGTTCCCATTCGCCTGCGGGATCCCCAGGTACTTGTAACTGTCCTCTATGTCTGCAATGTTGCCTTCTGGTATTTCAATCCCCTCAGTTCTGACTACCTTCCCTCTCTTTGTTACCATCCGACTACACTTCTCCAGTCCGAACGACATTCCAATGTCATTGCTGTATAGCCTGGTAGTGTGGATCAGTGAATCAATGTCTCGTTCACTCTTGGCATACAGCTTGATGTCATCCATGTACAGGAGGTGGCTGACAACTGCTCCATTCCGTAGTCGGTATCCGTAGCCAGTCTTGTTAATGATCTCAGATCATTGATAATATATATATATATATACACACAGACACATGTGTGTTGTAACTGCTAAAGATTGTGACGGCATTGACCATCCTCCACAACATCTGCCTCAGTGCTGGTGACATCGTGGCCCCAGTGGATGAGCCTGAGGAAGATGGAGCAGAGGATGAGGAGGGGAAGGCTGGTTTGGAGGCAGTTAGTGGTGCTCCTTGGCGGGACCAATTGTCATCTGAGGTGTCAGCCCTGGAGGAGGTGCAACTAGACCACGACTACTGTTAACAGGCAAGTGAAAATTTGTGTAGGAATCTGTTTTCCGGTGGCATATAGCACTTTGTCAAACTGTTGTCTGCTACAGAGTCACAAGTATTATACTAGTAGTAATATAGCATCCACCATCTCCTGCTTGCATATCTCTGACATCTTAGTGGTGTGGCAGCCGTCGATAGAGCCAGCCCTGCAAACCTGTAGATGGATGTTGCAGTGGACAGTGGGAGGAAGCATCCTAAAGTTCTCTTTGCAGACCACCCTGTGACCAAACCGCAGGTCACAATTGCAGCACTCCATCCATGTGTGATCTGTCTTCAGCAGATCCAGCAACACTGCCAGAGACGTCCTGGTATTTTTTGGAGTTGTGAAAGAAACGGTCCAGGAACAGGTCACTCAGCCGGTCGTAGCGGGCATGCTCCATTTTGCTCTCCTGCGACCTTCTCTCCTCAGTCTCCCTTTGTTGCTGCATGTCCTCCCTGATGAGGTTCAACAGCTCGTCATCCCGATCCCGTTTCCTCTTCCTTCCTGTTGCCGGTGACTGACTGTCTTCCTCATCAGTGTCAGATTCCGCTAAGTTTTGGTCACCCACTGCTGAACTTGGCCCTGGAGTGTCCTCAGGGAGAGTGGACAGTAGGACAGGAGGCCTAATGGAAGGCCTCTCTCCTATTACCTTGTCCATGAGGGCAAACCAGGGCCAAGTGGCAGCAGTGGGCTTCCCACTTACACCTTCTCCTGACCCTGGATACTTGCAATCCTAAAGGCAGGGGAAATTAAAAAAAAGGACAGTTGACAAATGATAACACCACCACAACTCTTAGTAGGTGTACATTTACTAACTTGTGTCCTCATGACTTATCTTCTTGAGAGCAACATACTTTGTATTTTGCCTTTAGGTTATCCCACTTTTTTCTTGCCTGTAAGGGGGTGACTGTCCCCTGCAGGCCCATCTTCTCCAGGATAGTCCTGATCACACCCAAAAAATAAGAGAAGACTGAAACCTTGGCAACTATGTTAATCCCTAAATCCAAACGTTTGCACAGCAGAACACCATTGGAATACCGTCTGGTTTGTTCTTGTACCTCCATGCCACAGTGGCAGAATTCTTCACACCAGAGGTGGTCATTTTTGCCTCGCAATTTGATGAGGAGAGTCGTAAGTGGCAATATGTAAGTGGCAATGCATGACAAACTGCTGGAGCCACCATACTACTTCACGTGCAATCTTTCATGGAGATTCTATAAATTATAAGCTAACCATAGGCATATGCCCAGAGACTACCAACAGAACCGCTACGAGGGTTCAACTTTGTAACACCAGGTTTCCAAGTACCTCTCCCGCTGTCACGCCCGATTCGCCCGCCATTGTTCTGCTCAAAAATTCTTCTTCTGGTTCAGAATTTATGCGACACCGCAATGAATCCTGGGATATAGTAGGACACGAATTATAATTTGGGACCAATCCGTAAAATTCGGGGCAAAGTAGGACGCATTTGTTGCCACATTTTGAGTACTCTTTGAATTCGGACAGCCTTCGTCACGTTGCTGTGACGTCATTGCATCCAAACATGGCATTTTAAGCATCCTTCCCCTGAATTCGGACACAGCCTTCATCTGCCCGTTAGTCTATCTGCTGAGTTCAATGTCAAGTCAGCTTCCTTGTGATTTTTTCCTGTTTCCTGTTTTACGTTGTCTCATGTGAGTGTATTCAGTTTTGCTTCCCCTGTCTCGTTAGCCCTAATTTATCCCAGCTGTGTCTTCCTCCTGTTTTCCATTCCCTGATTACTCCCCTGTGTATATAAGCCCTGTGTTTTTCTTTGTTCTCTGTTGGGTCGTCCCCTCATGCTGTGTGGTTTTCTCTCTGTGCGTCTTGGTTCCAGTTTTCTTAGTGTTTAGTATAAGTTTCTAGTTTAGTTTTGGTTTTTGCAAGTTTATCGTTTATGGAGTTTTTTCTGCTACTGCAATAAAAGCAACCTCTTTGAGTTTACTCTTCCGTCTGAGTGTCCTGCGTTTTGGATCCTACATCCTGCGTGCCACAGCCGGTTCATGACAGAATGACACGACCACACTACAGACCCAGCAGTTCTCGCTCCATCTGAAGAGCTCCGGGAGGACCTCATTCACTCCATGGATCAGCTATGCAACCAGTGGCTTGATTTTCCTGTGGAGGAGTATCGTTGCGCTGTAGCTAGCCAGCTACAGCGATTGATTTCTGGTCTGCCCTGGCTACTGAATTCTCTCCACCCGCTTATACAGGACTTTCTTCTTAATTCACTGCATCTCCACCCCCCAACTGCAACCGCTCACCTGCCCAGCCTGCCGGAAGATTTGCTACCAGGTCTGCCAGAGGACTCGCAGCACAAACTGTCGGACAAAACTCCACCCAGTCAGTCGCCTCCTCCTTCTGCCCAGAGAAAGTGGCGGTCACGCCACCATCAAGCTCCGGTGGTCAGTAAAAGTGACTATTTTACGCACGCTCAGCCCACGAACAGCCAGCTCATGCCAGCACAGGCTTTTTACAAAGCACTGGGAGTAATAATTGTTCCACCTAGCATCTCCACACCTCAGTAGGAGCAGCCACATCAGAACTGCTCCACATCACCAACAGCTTCCCCTGCTGCTCCCGCTCCTTCTTCCAGGAGGAAGCGACGTTCACGCCACCGGCAGTCATCAACAGATGCCGTGAGTCAGAAAGACGTGTTCATTTAGCTCCTTCCGAGCCTGGACTTACAAACCCTGAGGCAGCCATTCCTGAGCCAATGAACTCTATGACAGCTAACTCAGGTTTTGTCAAAATAGAAATCGTAGATTCAGAGACTATTTCTTCCCAGGCCACGTTTTCCGGCTCCATTGATTTTAAAGGTCTTTTTCATGTTCCTTCCGAGCCCAGGAATATAATAACACAGAGTTAATGCCGGCTCCGAGACTGTTTCCGTTAAGACTGTTACTGCTGTTAAAGAACTGGTTTTTCCAGAGATTGTAATTTTTTCCATTCCCTGATTACTCCCCTGTGTATATAAGCCCTGTGTTTTCCTTTGTTCTCTGTTGCGTCGTCCCCTCATGCTGTGTGGTTTTTGCCTCTGTGCGCCTTGGTTCCAGTTTTCTTTGTGTTTGGTATAAGTTTCTAGTTTAGTTTTGGTTTTTGCAAGTTTATCATTTATGGAGTTTTTTCTGCTACTGCAATAAAAGCAGCCTCTTTGAGTTTACTCTTCCATCTAAGTGTCCTGTATTTTGGGTCCTACATCCTGCGTGCCACAGCCGGTTCATGACAAATACTGTAGGAACAACAAGTAAGCCTGCAGTGCAAGAGCTAAGTGCTCTAATGGGGTGATACGGTACTGTAAGGTCCCTAAGATAAGATGGGGCCTGATTATTTAAGACCCTATATGTGATGAGCAGGATTTTGAATTCAATTCTGGATTTAAGAGGGAGTCTACAAAGGGAAGTCAATATAGGAGAAACAGACACTCTGGACTGGTTACCAGTCTGACGCAGGGCTAGGTTAAATTAACAACAGTGAAATTCGATTCAGACTTGCTGGTTATCCTGTTTAGATGCCATCTTGGGAACGGCAGTGTTTTGCTTTAGTTCCACCTAATAAGTCTTTAATCGTTCACCCAGAAGGTCAGCGACTTAACAGGAGATCAGAGCTGCTGTCTGCTATCCTTTCTGTTGGTCAGTCTTGAAGTGATAATTATATGCAGCTTTGTTTCAAAGCAGCACGACTTCTTTGCATATCGACTGACAGAAACGTTTTAAATTTTCATTTGATTTTATCATCGAGCATGCAGTGACAATTTCAAACTGATTTCAGCTCACTTTTTACATGAATGATGAGGTTGATCTACATGGGGATCTAATTTGTCCTGTATATAAAGATTCCTTTATTATTTCACACATACTGGCTTTTCCCCTTGCTGCCCCCCTTGTGTTATATTCCATGAAGTCTTGTTGTGCTCATGTCACCCCCTTTATAAACCTTGGAAGATAATTATCAAATACCAACACTGCTGGAAACAACCTTTCTGCTCAGATTTTTCCTGTCCTTTGCCCATCAGAATTCATCCATTGAAGCAATAGGCAACAAAGACAGGCAACATTAAAGGGAAGAAATGGACAGCAGACATGAATGTTGAGGAGAGACATGAAAAGACACGAGTTAATGGAAGCTGAAAGAAAATGCAGAAAAAAAGGATGGTGAAGAAATGCGGGAGGAGACGATCTGATGTCAGCGGAGAGCAGGCGAGGGAGCTCATTACTGCAGGAAAGATGACCTCCGTGACTCTTGACGGTAGCTGAGGATGATTGAGCCTCCATGTTAGAGCCACTTACGCTGGAGGAAATCCCATGCAGGCGCAGTGTGGGACTCAATCAGGAAGGTCCTTCTATTACATTTCAAAGTGTGTGTGGGGGTAAAACTGCCCGTCAAATGTCCTCCATCAGAAATCTCTCAGTATGCAAATCTGGAAAAATCATAGAAATTCACACAGTATTGTCAGTCTCTTTGTAACCTGTCAAATGACAAGGAGCATGGCAAAAATTAATTTACTGCAGTAAAAGCTTGCCACCATGTTCAACGAATTTCCCTCTTCATTCACATTTTATTTTAGATTTGATTTGATTTGGTAGTAGAAACCGGTGAGTGTGGAAGTCAGAGGGTGTAACAGGCTTTGGTTGAAGGGTCTCCCAGCTGCTCTCGGCCCCATTTCCTTCCATTTATCACCTTACCCTTCCCGGTCCCGGTCCTACAACCCTACCTGCTCACACACAGTGCTATCCATCTATGGCTTATCCTCTGTGAGTGTTTCTGTTTTCTAGCCTTTTAGCAGTCTTATTGTAAAACTCTGGGAATCAGTTTATCTATTCCATGTCCAATTTTGCTTCTGCCAAAGCAGATTAAAAAAACAGATGTTATAGAAGTATGAAAAAATGATGCTCTTACGCACTCCTGAATGAGTAAAATACACTAGAGTAAAATAGATCACTGTCTTGTAGTTTACTAGTCACTACTGTTTGTATCTTCTGCTGTGTTTTTACAACCCGCTGTTTCACACAGGTGGGAAAAATATAAAAAGGGAGAGAGTCTGGGATCGATTCAGACATAGGGCTGAAACCTGTGTGAGAATTTTACATTAATAAAGATTTTAGAACAAACCAGAGTTGCGAAAGATGAGAGAATAATCGAAAGCAGATAACATTGTGCTCAACAAACAGGTTAAAAAATCACAAATCACTGCACCTATTTCCCATTGTCCTACCAAAATAAAGAGCAATCGCTGAAATTAAAGTTACTTTAGAAAGTGCTTCGAAATAACTAAAGCTATTAGTGCTGAGAGACATTTAAAGGTGGTTACAAGTGTGGAGGCTTGGTTTGGCTTTGACACAGATGTTTGTTCAGGAGCTGTAGACATCAAAGTTAGTGTCATTGTTTTCAGCACGACAAATAACCATGGCAACTGGAGAAAACATCAGAAAAACTGAGAGCAGATGGGATTTTCACCAGCTGCTTCATTTTACTGGTTTAAGTGTGGAGAAAAACTGTCCCAAACACAAATCCAAGTAAAATGAGAACGTTCTTCCACGCAAATGGAGCATCCTCCTAGGAAAAGACAACAGCAAAAGTGTGATTGAGTTAAACTGCCAGACAACCTGGAGAGATTTTGTCACGAAGAGTTTCCTGTTCAGGTTTAATTCACTGAAGTACATATAAATAAATAATGAGATGCTTCATCACTAAAACATCTGGCTTCAGAAACGAGGACTGTTAATCACATCTCACAGTAAAAAAAAAAACCCATAAACACAGACATCCAGAGGAAAGACGAGTTAACTTCTGTGCTCCTCGTGTATTATTCAGGCTGAGAGTGGATGAAAGCTCTGTTTGCTCAGACAGGTAGAAGGAATGAAAGCTACTGACAGCGAGCGGTATTGATTACTATTTGGGGGCAAGAGGGAGCGCAAGACTTTTCACTTTAAGGTCCTCTGACTTGCCTGCAAATTATGTTTGACAGGATTTAAAAGTCCTGATGTGAAACTTAACTGATCAGAAACAACAAGTCTTCTGCAGCAACATTTTCAGTATGAAAGATTCTCACTCTTGTACTTTGAGGATTTTTCCTAAAACTTCTAATAAGACTAAAGGCTTTTAAGGTAATGACCTTATAGTACCATATCACTCCATTAGAGCACTTTGCTTTCACACTGCAGGCTTACTTGTTGTTCATAGAGTATTTAAAAGCAGAATGGGAGGCAGAGCCTTCAGCTTTCAGGCCCCTCTCCTGTGGAACCAGCTCCCAGTTTGGATTCAGGAGACACCCTGAGTGTGGTTTTTTTTTTCATTTTCTTCTTAATTTCTGGCTCTCTTTTACAGGGTGTCTTCATCGTTTTCTTCCTCCCCTCACCCTAAACTGATGATGGCAGATGGCCATCCCTCACTGAGGTTTTTTGAAGTTTTTCCTTCCTACTATTGCCAAGTGAAGCAGACAGTCAGCAAAAGCAAAAGAATTCAAGAGAATCAAAATTCAAAAGCAGGCAAGATGCCAAAAACTCACCAAAAAGAAGTTGTTGTTTTTTTCAGTGAGGCTTTCTCTCAGTGATTTATGAAATGAGTTTAAAGGCAGCTGAAGAATGGTTCCTTTCTTCCATTCCAACTCTGTGAAGTGCTGTTTGGCGGAGGACTGATCCCTCCATCTATCTTTGAGCCACAGCTGACTCAAACTTGCTGTGTCACATTTCCCTCCATACAAAATAACTAAACAAGAACAATAAAAAAACAAGTTTCTTTCTTATTCATCTGAAATCTGCATAATTTGTGGTCATCCTGAAAAATCTCCCCTTTAGATAAAGAGCATCAGGTGATGCATGACAACAGGTGAAAGTGACAACTATTGTAAACTAAAGCAAGACAAAGTAGAGTTTAATATCTAATAAGACCATTTTAAAAATACGTTTTATTCTAAAAGCTTGCTCAGGACTTCCTTTCCGCTTTCACCAACATGTGTTTTCTTTCACTCTCCGAAGTGGGTGTTGTGTCGTATTCATTGTCTGCACCTGAACACTGAATGACGTTGCCGTTTTCGTTCGCTTGGCAATAGGTTTTAATCCTTGGGGAAATTTATTTGTGTTTACATGTTTCTTAATCCTTTCTGCTCTTGTAGCAACAAAGAACAATTTCCTCCCTACATGTCTGAGTCACATTTTATCTGCAGCCACTAAATTAGATTTGGACCTTTTGTGTGTAATCTGATGTTGTGCCAACATCTCGTCTCAGCGAACCATGCCCTCTGACTTCTGCTGAGATGCTTTCTCCACATTCATTCCTGATCTAGAGTTAAAAGCATGACTCAGACATGAGTTTGGCCAATGGAAAAGATGGAAAGAAATGGAAAGTTCAGCAATCGAGTCTTCATTTCTGTTGCATCTCTAATGAATTTTCCAGCTGTTCCTCAACAGCAGGACAAGAAACCATGTTCCAAGTGGACAGCAAATGGGCGGCAAAAAAGAGAAAACCCAAATCAAGCAAAGCAGAAGTTAAAACAAACCAAGGAAAAAAAGCACAGAAACCAAGTCTCATCAAAAACAGAAAGAAATCACCCGCTTTGCTTCAGTGCTGCACACGATGAAAGGGAAATAATTTATTTAGATAAAAAGCACTTACTACAAACCCTGCAGGCCTAACCAGACTGGATTTGGAGCAAGCAAGCAAGCAATTTATTTATATAGCGCTTTCAGATCAGCCATCAGCTGAACACAAAGTGTTGTACACTTGACATGCCAAACATGATACATTGAGCATGTTAAAAACAAATGAGAAAAAATAGTAATAATAATATAAGATAAGTAAAATATATATATTTAAAAAAAACACATTTAAAACAATAAAATCAGCACATTAGATTAAAACAATAAAATCAGGGTCAGACTGTGTCATCAGAATCAGAATCGTGTTTATTGGCCAAGTATACAGTATGTGCAGACACATACAGGGAATTTGGTTCCCGTAGATGGTGGCTCTCAAGCACAGCAATGTAAATCACACACACACACACACACACACACACACACACACACACACACACACACACACACACACACACACACACACACACACACGTGTCTATATATACACATTACACATACACACACAAAGCTGTGTAAACCAACTATAAATAACGAATCTAAACCTATATGCATAAAATACAGAAATGAATGAGGTGGAATGAATAGTCATAAGCCAAAGAGTAAAAATGGGTTTTAAGACGTGTTTTAAAAGTGGACAGTGAAGGGGCCTCTCTAATGTGCTGGGAAAGATTGTTCCACAGATTAGGAGCAACAATAGAGAAGGCCCTATCCCCTCTGAGCTTTCTCTTGGACCTGGGTACCTCCCAGGTCAAAGACCATGACAGCTGCTGCTGTCAGTGTGCTGACGTCATAATCCTAAAGAGCCTGGCTGTAAAATAACAGGACACCAATCAGCAGCAGACATGTCAAGACCAGACATGCAGATGGAAACCTACAGGGGGACACTTAAAGGTCCTCATAAGCTGCGAGAGCACACTCCTATAAACACACATATGTAGAGTATTACACCGAGGCCTGGTACTGCTGCAAAACTCCAATGACAGTGATTTGAATTTTGAACTTTATCCACTGAGTTTTCTGAGCCTCCACTCCAGTGACAGCTTGAACCTGAGGTAGAATTAGTTAAAGGTGATGCTGATTTTGGTCAGCTGAGGTTCAGAAACATCACTTTCGTTCTATTGCTATGAAAAGTTAAAAGTACAACGCTTAATGTGAGACATGTGAGTCGTGCAAAAACAGCTGCATTTATTATTATGAGTCTTTTTAAATGAGTTGCCTATTTTTGGTGAAGTGCTTCATCCATCTAATGACTCCATCAGTTTGTGTTGTGGTTGTTGTTCAGTCGGGATGTGTTGTCCTCTGACTCACAGTTAAAGCACTGGCTTCTATATCTTTCAGTCTTCTTCCCCCTTGGCTCTGCATTTACTGCAAACACCTCCAGTTTTCTAACAAATGAAACCTCTCTCCTGATGCCCCCCACCAACCTCCCCACCTTCGTATTTACTCCCCCTAACACCATCTTTTGATTCATGGTTACAGCATGTAGCTTTGGTGCTCCACAGCAGCTTTTATAGCTGCAACTGCATCAGATAAAAAGGAGAATTTTTTTTCTTTATACTTTTTCACTTTCCTGATTCCAGGTCGTAACTCCAATCACTCCCTTTTTTGAGACTGGTGCATCATTTTATTGGTTGGTCTGATGTGAGGCTCTATTATATCACCAGTTTTTCCAGGACGGCCTCCACTCCACCAGAAAGACTGAAAAATTAAGAAAATGAGCAGGAACGAGAGGGCGCACACAGCACGAGTCTCTGTATTGTCACCGAGCTGCAGGTAGACATGGATGAGGAGCGACATTTATTCATTAAAACAGCACACATGGTGTTATTTGAGGAACACTGTGACGAACCAGAGGCACTGGGGTGCCATTAATTATCTTCTTGCCATCTGATCTGAGATGATGGAAAATCTCAGTTTAATATGAACCAGTTTAATGAACTCCTGACAGAATACCATCTATTTTTGGTATACATGCAAGTATGAACTATGTTTTGTGCTTTGACTGGATAGACAGATTGTTAAATTATGCTGCACCATTATTTGCCATTGCTTGGCTCACTGGCACGGTCACCTGTAGTTTGTCTGGAAGACACCGACTGGTCTTCAAACACTCAACAATTATTATTTGAGCGTTAGTGAAACTGTGAAACAGGAAATGGAAACTGTTTACCTTCAAAGTAAAAGTTGTGCCGCTGTAAATGTGTTGGCTGAAGCAAGTTGGCATGTGCTGTTCAAACTACCATCAACCATGGCCATCTGACAGATCAAAGCAATTGCTAAGAGATTTTGGTGCAATATTGTCATTGCACCCGTTTTCACCCAGAGACTGTGAGCAACCTCCAGCAACCACGTACCAGCCAGCTGGAAAACCTGTGTGACAGATCAAATTTAGATAACACCATTTTGTTTTAATGTGGAGACTCGTGGAACTTTATATTTGCACCTTCTACGGCAGAGCTGGCCAACCTTTAAGCCGAAAGCAATAACTCAACAAACTGTGTGCGTCTGAGACTGTGTGCTTACTGACTCACAGCACAGCTGTGGAACATTCACATTAAATCATGACTAATGCATAAAGTGATTTGTGCTTATGAGAAGGTTGCAGCACAATGAGTTTGCTGTCCTCTCCTTCTCTCCAGTGCTCCTCAGACGCTGCCCTTTTCTGCCTCTGCAGCAGGTGACTGAGCAGTACTCTTCTCATCAAGACCAGCAGTACAAAGGTCAAGAGACAAGGTGCGGTCAGTGCCAGTGTGGGCCATTAAGCAGCACTCTGACAGTGTGTGGCCACTTGTCTCTGCAGGACGGTGGGGTGGGAGGTCCCATTAGCTTTCCTTTTACTCTCTTTGTACTTTGTACTTTGTATATATATATATATATATATACGTGCGCGCGTGTGTGTGTGTGTGTGTGTGTGTGTGTGTGTGTGTATTGCTTTCAGAAATATTGATTATTTCTGCAGATGTATTGTGCAGCAGGACAATGACCCCAAACATACAGCCAAAGTCATTAAGGACTATCTTCAGCATAAAAAAGAACAAGAAGTACTGTAAGTGATGGTATGGCCCCCACAGAGCCCTCCCCTCAACATCATCGAGTGTGTCTGGGATTACACAAAGAGACAGAAGTGAGGAAGCCGACATCCACAGAAGATCTGTGGTTAGTTCTCCAAGATGTTTGGAACAACCACCAGCCGAGTTCCTTCAAGTGTACCTAGAAGAAGGCAAAGGCTGGTCACACCAAATATTGATTTCATTTAGATTTCTCTTTTGTTCATTCACTGCATTTTGTTGATTGCTGAAAATAAATGATTAACACTTCCATTTTTGAAAGCATTCTCTGCTTACAGCATTTTGTCTCACCTGCCTAAAGCTTTTGCACAGTACTGCATGTATTCCTCCAAACAAACCGTCTGTGTAGCCCAAAAAATGCAGATTATTAAAGCGGCTTGAATACAAGCTTTTATATCACCTTTTAAAAAAAAATGCATTTTGATTTTCATTGACTGCTAAGTTAAGGAGCTCAAAGATGTCCTCGCAGACACCCTGAACACCTCTTGGAGTGAAGCAGCTCTCCCCACATGCTTCAAAGCTCTCACCATATTATCTCCCATGCCGTCATGATTCACTGACTTCTGCAGACCCCTAAACCTGCTGACCCCCATCATCAGAAAGGGTTTTGAAAGGATAGTCACACCTCCCTCTCCAGACTCTATCACTTTGCATGTCAGGCCAACAGGTTGACTGATAATGATGATGTAATTTCCTTTGCCCTCCACTCAGCCCTCACCCGTCTGGACACAAAGAGACAGCAATGATAATGACACAAACTTCTGTGGCTGAGTGTGCACAGTGTCACAGACGGCCTCTCCTAAATGTAAAACACTGCAAAGCAACGCCTCTACTTCCTCTGCAAAATGAGGAGAGCGAGACCCCGGACGCCCATCTTGTGCTTCTTCTACCGAGACACCACTGAAAGCATCCTGACCAGCTGCATCACTGTGAGGTTTGGAAACTCCACTGCCTCCAACTGCAGGACCCTGCAGAGTGCTGTAAGTACAGCAGGAAGGATGATTGGTGGCTTACTCCTCTCCCTCCTGGAAATCTCCAACTCCTGCCTATCCTGCAAAGCAGTCAACACTGTTGGCGACTCCACCCACCGCCCCACATTTTTTTCAGTCTCCTGCCCTACAGAGGAAATACTGGAGCCCGTGTGTGTGTGTGTGTGGGCTTTTTTAAAGTGTACGTATTATTGTGTGTTTGTTTCTTTCCAAAGTTAATAACTGAACTGACCAATGAAATCTGACAGCCCCAAACATTAGTTTCCTTCAGGGGATTTTAATGGCCTCTCTGCCTCATTACCTGAAACAATAAATATCACCAAAGAGGGTTGGGAAAGGAGATGGGTCTGCCCCAGCTTCCTCTGACACTGCGAGGTCAGGATTTATTGGAGGAAAGATAGAGATTTGTATGTTTTTTGGATTCAAATGTAATAAGACCCCATAAAAACCAGCGGATATTAAAAGGCAGTCAGTACAACAGCTACAGTTATATGGGGTTTCTATGGCTGTAATAAGAGATAGTGATAGATCTCTCTATTTTGACTTCCCTCCACACATGAATCCAAATAGAAACACTACTGACTGATGCCTTTCCTGATTGGCTCACCGGGTGCAAGACAGGAACGATTTCATAATTCTGTCATTGTTTTATGTTGTGGAGTCACTGAGTGCAATGTTACATAATATCTGTGACAAATTATTTTTAAAGATTTTAGCCTTGATCAGACTGGACAGAGCACAGAGAGCAGACAGGAGAGCAGGGAGAGTCGAGGCGGAATGACAAACCCAGGCCTCCAATAGCCTCAAGAACACGTGTTCAACCTCGTGTGCTATAGTAGTACGCTGGTAGGGATGGGAAAGGATAAGAATTTAGCGATTCCCATTCCATTATTTATATTAGTTATCGATTTGATTCCTTATCGATCGTTCTCATTGGCTTAGTTTTGAGAATCACCACCATTGGTGGGCGGCATATCAAAGACATTACAGTCAAATTAATTACATGCTGTGTACAGGAACAGAGCAAAGAAAAATCTGGAGCACAAAAATCCACAAATTCAAAAAGCCATTTAAAAGCCACTTTTAAATGGCTTTTTGGATGAAACATAAAGATTTGTATGTTCTTTTGGCCAGTCAGACCACAAGGCAGGACTCTGGGGCTGAGGCCTCCCACCCGAAGAACAGGTACGGGTGCAGAGGTGGTCTGGGTCTTCCTTCCTTGCAGTAAAAAACAGAGAAATGAGGAGTAAAAACCTGTGAGTTTGAGCCAGGGGTTGAAATTTGGTGGTTAAAAAGCTGCTTCCTGAGCTAGAAATTTTTGAAATTTTAAATCAAGTGGCTAATGGGATTTTTTTTAAAACACTCAAACGCACTTTTTGACTCTTGCTTGCACATTTAAACATTCTTACAGTTACCTGCAGCACCATGATTCATCATTTACATCATTAAAGCATGCACACTACAAATGCCCGCACTGGCACGGTGCTGGTTGCTGCATTTGCATTGGGAGAAAGCCAGCTACATTTAATACCTACTGCACAACAAATATATTTACCCTGCCATCCTCATAGTTTGACTCTGTGCTTGCATTCTGTCCCTCAGAAGGAAGCGGGGCCACATATCCTCAGGTTTGTGTGCACCCACTGACTCCAAAGCGAGATGAGAACGGCTGGTGTTGCATTGACCTGTAACGCCTTGTCAAATCAGGCCACTTTAACACACACACACACACACACACACACACACACAGAGAGAGAGAGAGAGATCCTCTGTCAGTGTGATTAGCACTCTTTGACTTTTAATCAGTTTAATTAGGCAGCTGAAAAGGCCAGACTGTGGTTTGCTGGTCAGATGAACGAGCAGGTCCGGTCGCCCTTTCTCTGCTCATTAAAAGCAGCCCTGATGGATTCAGTTTTTAAACCTGCAGCGATAACGGTTCATGGCTCCAGCGTGATGGTTCAATCTCTGCAGTCGGTCCTGGTCACCAGATGCAGCCACACATAATGAGGACAGAAGATGCAGATCCTGCATTGTCTGATGACAGAATTATTTCTTTTCCTGGCAGGAAGCCCTCAGAGTCCCCGCCACCTGTTACAGGCACCCTGTGGAGTTTCCTTTTAAACCAGTCAGTAAAAGCAGATCTTTGTCTGCAGCAGCAAGTCACACAACACTGTTCTTGTCGCCGTAATTGCTGTATTGTGAATGGATTATTTTTTTTATTAGCTTAAAACATTTTTGTGTCTTGTTTCTACACAGACTTCATCTATCAGTTTTCTTTCTTTTCAGGAAAGAATTTAGAACCAATGCAAAGAGCTGATGTCAACATTTAGACCTGTGCTGCTGTGTTAATGGTAGGACTTCTTTGAGCAGTCTTGTAGGAATGGATCAGTCAGCGATGAAGAGTAACATGTTCTAGCTTTATAGAGGACTTTCTTATAAAGCAAAATACCATTTCGTCTCCAGCTTATGAGTTAACTGCATTAGGCTGCGTGTGTGAGAGTTACAGGGAGTGCAGAATTATTAGGCAAGTTGTATTTTTGAGGGATAATTTTATTATTGAACAACAACCATGTTCTCAATGAACCCAAAAAAACTCATTAATATCAAAGCTGAATGTTCTTGGAAGTAGTTTTCAGTTTGTTTTTAGTTTTAGCTATTTTAGGGGGATATCTGTGTGTGCAGGTGACTATTACTGTGCATAATTATTAGGCAACTTAACAAAAAACAAATATATACCCATTTCAATAATTTATTTTTACCAGTGAAACCAATATAACATCTCCACATTCACAAATATACATTTCTGACATTCAAAAACAAAACAAAAACAAATCAGCGACCAATATAGCCACCTTTCTTTGCAAGGACACTCAAAAGCCTGCCATCCATGGATTCTGTCAGTGTTTTGATCTGTTTACCATCAACATTGCGTGCAGCAGCAACCACAGCCTCCCAGACACTGTTCAGAGAGGTGTACTGTTTTCCCTCCTTGTAAATCTCACATTTGATGATGGACCACAGGTTCTCAATGGGGTTCAGATCAGGTGAACAAGGAGGCCATGTCATTAGTTTTTCTTCTTTTATACCCTTTCTTGCCAGCCACGCTGTGGAGTACTTGGACGCGTGTGATGGAGCATTGTCCTGCATGAAAATCATGTTTTTCTTGAAGGATGCAGACTTCTTCCTGTACCACTGCTTGAAGAAGGTGTCTTCCAGAAACTGGCAGTAGGACTGGGAGTTGAGCTTGACTCCATCCTCAACCTGAAAAGGCCCCACAAGCTCATCTTTGACGATACCAGCCCAAACCAGTACTCCACCTCCACCTTGCTGGCGTCTGAGTCGGACTGGAGCTCTCTGCCCTTTACCAATCCAGCCACGGGCCCATCCATCTGGCCCATCAAGACTCACTCTCATTTCATCAGTCCATAAAACCTTAGAAAAATCAGTCTTGAGATATTTCTTGGCCCAGTCTTGACGTTTCAGCTTGTGTGTCTTGTTCAGTGGTGGTCGTCTTTCAGCCTTTCTTACCTTGGCCATGTCTCTGAGTATTGCACACCTTGTGCTTTTGGGCACTCGGCTGGCAAAATCCCATCACCACCTCCTCGCGGTGCCAGCTGGAAACAACGACCCTCGGGAAGTTGGCTAACGGTGAGGGTCCTCGACGTCAGGTGGAGTGACGCGCCGGTCGATGTATTCCACAGTCACATCCCATGCAATGACGTCTCAAAAAGCTAGGGCGTCCCCCGCAGGCGACGCGCGTCGTCCCCGCCTGAACGACGTGAGAAGTGGACAAAGGCTACCTGCTCATGGACGGAGTGGGCTGAAGAAGCAAGCCCAAATCCGCCTTGGAACCCTGAACATCGGAACAATGACCGGAAGAAGTCGAGAATTGGCTGACGCCCTCAAGACCCGCCGCATCGACATCGCGTGCATTCAAGAAACCAAGTGGAAGGGAGCGAAGGCACGGGACATTGGAGAAGGCTTCAAGCTTTTCTACAATGGCAACCGGGCCCAGAATGGAGTGGGCATAGTGGTGAGTCAAAAGCTCCGGGACAACGTGGTCGAAGTTACCCGCATATCGGATCGCATCATGTCAGTGAAGATCGACGCCGACCCGACCGTCCTACGGATTATCTCCTGCTATGCACCACAGACCAACTGCCCCGACGAGGAGAAGACAGAATTCTGGCGCGCCCTCGACGACCACCTGCAAACGATTAGCCCTGAGGAACACGTGGCGGTAGGCGGCGACCTAAATGGACATGTAGGCAAGGGGAGAGACGGATATCACCGATTCCATGGCGGCCAAGGATTTGGGACCAGAAACGACGACGGTTGCCGGGTACTGGACTACGCAGAGGCCCACGATCTTGCCGTGACCAACACCTTCTTCAAAAAGAAGCCGGCACACCTCATCACGTACTCCAGCGGCGGCAGAGACACCCAAATCGACTACTGGCTAGTCCGAAGACCCCATCTCAGCCTAGTCACGAACGTAAAAGTCATACCATCAACCAATATTGGTCCTCAACATCGGCTACTTGTGATGGATCTCCGACTCAACCTTGGCCAACGACGACGAAGAACACCAACCACGACGGTGGAGAAGATCAAGTGGTGGCGCCTCCCTGAGTGCAAACAGCAGCTTATGGATGCCCTTGAACACCTCGATGTGGACTCCAATGAGCCAGTGGACAAGGCTTGGGAGAACATCGCCAGTCAAATACGTGATGCAGCAGGCAACACCCTTGGGGCGACGAAGCCAGGGAAGCACTTCATCGACAAGCAAGTATGGTGGTGGAATGATAGCGTGCAGCAAACCATCAAGGAAAAGAAGTCGGCACTCAAAGTGTGGCTTCAATCCCGCAGCGATGGCGACTACCAGCAATACAGGGCCCTACGATCGGCCGCAAAGAAGGCGGTAGCAGCGGCAAAGGCATCGCACTATGACCAACTGTATGAAGAGTTGGACACGCCCGGAGGAGCGAACAAAATCTACCGCCTTGCCAGCAGCCGCCATCGAGCAACACAGGATATTGGCCAGGTCAAACACATCAAGGATGCCAACCATCAAACCCTCCGCGACCCGCCCGCCATCCTCAATCGCTGGAGCGAGTATTTCTCTGATATCTGCAACGTGGAGTTCCCTCACCAGCCAATCCACAGTGCCCCGCCCGTCCCAGGACCTGTCCCGCCAATCACCATCAAGGAAGTGGAAACAGCCGTTAAAAATATGAAGAATGGTAAAGCGACCGGACCAGACGACATACCAGCCGAAGTCTGGAAGCTGCTCGGGCGCCAAGGCGCCTTAGTCCTCGCCAGCCTGTTCAATAGCATCATCAGAGACGGGACCGTTCCAGCAGCCTGGTCAACCAGCATAACGGTGCCCATCTGGAAAGGGAAAGGCGATGTGGCTGAATGCTCCAACTACCGCCCGATCCGACTCCTAAGCCATACCATGAAGGTTTTCGAACGGATCATCGACGCCAGGATGCGAGAAATCGTCAACTTAACGCCCAACCAATGTGGCTTCATCAGGGGGCGTGGCACGACGGACGCCATCCATGCTGCCCGCCTGCTTTTGGAGAAGCACCGAGAGAAGTCCAAGACCATCCACATGGCCTTCCTCGACTTGGAAAAGGCGTTTGACCGTGTCCCACACGACCTCATCTGGCACTCCCTGCGATCACATGGAGTTCCTGAAGCCTACGTCAACTGGACAAAGCTCCTCTACCGACAAGTCACCAGCGTGGTCAGAAGCCCAGTGGGAACATCGCCGCCCTTTAACATCAATGTGGGCGTCCGCCAAGGCTCAGCACTCTCCCCGCTGCTCTTCATCCTTTGCATGGACACTGCGACGGCAGATCTCCAGTCACCCCTCCCTCACCTCCCTGAGGCTCAACACCAACAAGACCGAATACTTAGAGGCTGGCCCCCAGACCGACGGCACGATCAGCGTCGATGGAGAAGATCTGGCGAAAGTACCTCATTTCAAATACCTCGGATCGATGATCAGCAATGACGGCGATATCCTACTAGATGTACGAGCCAGGATCAACGCAGCGTGGATGAAATGGCGCCAAGTCACCGGCGTCCTGTGTGACCGAAGAATGCCCAATCGCCTCAAGTCAAAGATCTACAAGAGTGTAGTGCGCCCCGTCGCCCTCTATGGATCCGAGTGCTGGCCAGCCACCGCAAAGCACGAACAAGCCCTTCACACGATGGAAATGCGGATGCTGCGATGGTGCCTAGGCCTGACACGATGGGACCACGTCATGAACACCGACGTTAGAAAGAGGATGGGTATCGCGCCAATCACAGATAAGATGCAAGAAGCGAGGCTGCGGTGGTACGGACATGTGGTACGGAGCGATGAGAACTCAGTGGTGAGAACAGCACTGCGGCTCAGCCCCCAAGGACGTCGACCTAGAGGCAGACCAAAGCGGAGATGGATGGACCGAATCAAGGACGACGTGAAGAAGATCGAAGCCGATCTGACCGACGCCCTTGACCGACCCAAGTGGAGACGACTTTGCAGAAAAGCGGACCCTGCAACCGAGCGGGAAAAACGCTAGGAGGAAGAAGTGCTTTTGGGCACTCCAGTGATGTTGCAGCTCTGAAATATGGCCAAACTGGTGGCTAGTGATGGCCCGCTTGAAGCTGAAGCTCCGGTGCGTGTGTCAAAAAAATCAACATACTGCTTCAGAAGCACTGTGTCGAAGCTTGATTCGTTTGGCCAGAGTCACGTGATCAGTGACGTCCGAAGCTTCATTTAGAACCTAACTGCTTCGGTGTCTGATTCAATGGTTTATAAGGAAGCGAATCATTCGCGGGATTTGTAGAGTGTTTTGATGGTGACAGATAGCGAACCACTGATCATTCTACTGAGAGATTTGGAGCCAGCAAGGAATAGAGGAGGTTCTGTTGTGTGGGAGAATTTTGAGTTGATTTTTGTCAATCGGGTGGGTTTTCCAACTTTGTGTTCTGGCCGTTTGCTTTTGTTTTGTGCGTGTTTATTATATCTGAAAACGGGAAAAAGGTAAAATGTCAAACATCTGCTTCCATAATATAAATATCATTAAATAACTTTAGAAAAACTTCCACTTGATTCTTTACATGTAATGTTGTAAAAATATATATTTTATTGTTTAATTAATCTGAAAATGTTAGTCTGCCAAATGTGCAGCAATTGAATTTATTTATTCTCTTTAGCTGATAGTTTGTGGGGCCCAGGTAGACTGTATAACTGCATCTCTACCAGTTTCTCTGCCCTCCAGCCTCCTCTGTGCCATGTGAAGGGATCTTCCTTAAGGCAGGAGAAATTATCTCCACGAAAAGGAACAGGTTCGGCCATCGCACACTAGAACAAATTCTCTTTTTAAATAAAAATGGAAAAGGGTTACCTTAAATGCATCATGTTTTTAATTTGCAAGTTCATAAGCATTTTCCTTTTCCATTTCTCAATCAATTCTACCCCCAGGTCAAAAATATGTCTGGGAAAATTTCCCTAATATAATATTATTTATAAATACACCCGTCTGGCGATTAAATGCATACGTGCATGGAGGCAAGACCTCACAGCAGAAGCATACTCCATAATGTGTTGTACATTATTATATGTATATATTATATGTAACGTGGTATTTTTCAATTATTGTATTTACCAACATCAAGAAGTCACAAGCAAAGAAAGACCACACCATGGTGCATATTTAAACAAGGAGAGTTTACTGGTCAAAACTATTTATTAAACAAATAAAACACATTTTTTTTAACCACCAAAAAATACACGTTCAAACTAACACAACAGCGGCCCAATATCAGACAGAATTCCACTCTGTAGAGTGAGCAATCATAATGAAGCGGTTGGTTTTATTTTGTGGATTCAAGCTGCACTTCATATTTTTGGCCACCAGATGTCACCAGAGAGGACTGTGTTGAAAAGCTTTGCGTAATGAACCGTTTTTCAATACAAGCTTCAGTGCTTCAGAAAGCTTCATTTGGCCATCACTACTGGTGGCAAGTGGCATCTTGGCAGCTGCACGCTTGACTTTTCTCAGTTCATGGGCAGTTATTTTGCGCCTTGGTTTTTCCACACGTTTCTTGCAACCCTGTTGACTATTTTGAATGAAACGCTTGATTGTTCGATGATCACGCTTCAGAAGCTTTGCAATTTTGAGACTGCTGCATCCCTCTGCAAGATATCTCACTGTTTTTGACTTTTCTGAGCCTGTCAAGTCCTTCTTTTGACCCATTTTGCCAAAGGAAAGGACGTTGCCTAATAATTATGCACACCTGATATAGGGTGTTGATGTCATTAGACCACACCCCTTCTCATTACAGAGATGCACATCACCTAATATGCTTAATTGGTAGTAGGCTTTCGAGCCTATACAGCTTGGAGTAAGACAACATGCATGAAGAGGATGATGTGGACAAAATACTCATTTGCCTAATAATTCTGCACTCCCTGTATAGCTTGAAGTCCGCACGTTCGACCCAAGTTGAAATAGAGACTCTGGGTCCATCGACCCCAGAGGGTTAATCAGAAAACCTTAAGTTGGCTAGTTATGTATTGGCTAATGTTTAAAGCTTTCACTTGAGCAAAGTAACTCATATTACTGCTTACCAACCAGAAGTTGCAAGGAGATTGTTGACGGAAGTGGCTCTGATGGGGCTAGTTAGCTGTGGTAGCTGGTGATAATTATGAGCCTATCGGCTAATGGCGAAAATAACAGAGGAAATCGGGATAGTAAGCCAATTTCTGTCTTAGCGCATTTGCGCCACTGTGCGTTTTTGTGGTCTTCTTTTGTGGATCTGTCAGTGAATTTTGGTGAGAGTGTGGTGAACCTTGCTGTTTGGAATCGGTGATAGCTCTGAAGGCTAAATAGCCTTTCTTAAGCCGGTTACATGAAGTCTGGAGAATTTCTGGTTCAGTTTTGTTTTTTTAGCTGACTTTTTTTGTAACTGCTCTTTTACTCATGGCTTGTTTTTGTTGTGTTTGGTGGTTGTAGAAATGGTTTATATGAGATTTTAGCTGGGATTCAGTGGTTTCTGTGGATACCATAAATGTCGGTACTCACATTTCTGACCCGGTGTTATAACCAATTAAACGTGATCTTCTCCCTTTTAAGCTAACCACGCTAACGCGTTGACACTGTGCAGTCCCACGCACGGGGCGATCCGCGCTAACTCACTAACGGAGATTTGCCGCATTAATGCGGTTAAGCCATTAATGTCATTTTAACAAGAGTAACGCTGACAACGCTAAATATAATATAATATATTTAGTTCTAGCAGTTCTAGAGGCCGACTTGCGGACGGCTGTGGCGGTGACACAGACGAAGAAAATCCAGAGGCGGACCACGCGGAAGACAGTGGCGGCATGGAAACAGTTCAGGAGGACAGCCGCGTAGAAGACAGAGGTGATAGAGCAGGTCCGAAGGCTGTCTGCGCCGGCGAAGAGGTCCAGTCAGCGGCCTGGAAAGTGGCCACCGACGATGAACCGGACGTGGGCGAGGTCGAGCAGGCTGAGCCAGACACGGACAAGGTGGCAACATGGCCACCGCAGGACCAGATGAGGCAGGACCAGAAGCAGGAGGTGAGTGGACTCTGAGCTGTCAGCGGACACAAATTGTGGAAGCGGCTCCTCGGACCCCTCAGCGAAGACAGGAGACTGAACTACTGATGGAGCTGGTAAAACAGTTAATGATGAAACTATCTCCTGAGCTGAATACTGAACAGCTAATAGCTGAGCAGCACGCTGCGCTAATGGCTGAGCTTCTGGCCGAGCTACAGGCTAAGGGAGTGAATGAATGGAACACAGGAAGGAACGAGGGGAGACAACACAGATGAACCAGCAACAAGCAGAAGAGAACACAGGGCTTAAATAGTCACAGAAGCAATGAGGGAATGGGACACAGGAGAGGAACATAGCTGGGAGAAATCAGAGAAATCAGACGCAAAGCAGAATACACTAACATAAGACACAGACCTTCAAAGTAAAATAAGAAGTACACAGAGACAGCCTGGAGGGGGAAAGAGAACATGGAGGAGCACATAACGGGATGAGAAAACACAGAACACAAGGAGTGGGAACACGGCACCAGAACTAACACCATAATATACTGTAAACACAGACACACAGAGGGAGACACAGAGGGCAACTACATGAGGGAAGCATATTAAATACTCAGGGAACGAAACAGAATACAGGAAACCTAAACTAGAACACTAGACACTATGGAATAAACTAAGATGAACAACGAGAATCTTTAACATGAATCACAATACAAAATTATAAAGACAAAAGATACTCAAAACCCTGAGAGTTTGGTGTACAGTTCTGTGGGGTTCTGTGGATTTCCTAGTGTCTCTACTGAATAATGCTACTTTTGTCATGTCTGTGTGTAGGCAGGCAGGAAGAGAGGACCCAAAATGCAGGACTCACTGAGGCGGAAGTAACTCAAAACACACATCTTTATTGCTGGTAAGAAGCAGAACAGAAAAACACTAACTAAACTGGAAGAACAGAATAACTAGGCAGGAAGGCTGGCTGGCAAACGGAACACACAGAGGAAGCGAGGGTGAACAGACATTAACGACGCGACACCGAGTAGGGGAAGACACAGACACTAAATACAAGAGGTGAACGGAGCGAAGAGGAAACAGCTGGGAGACACTGCTGACGCTGATTACACTGACGAGACAGGGAGAGCACAAAGCTGAACGCACTGACATAGGACACAGACCTACAAAATAAAACAGGAAGCACACGACAGACAGAGACACAGACTCGTAAACAGGCATAATGACGTCATGGGCAAACAGCGGGACATACGGGCAGAGAAGACTAAGCACAGGCAACCTAAACCAAACATGAGAGCAAGATAACAAAACCTAAACCAGAAATAATCATCATCGTCATCATCATCATTGGATAACTAAAGAATCAGAATATAATTATAATCAAAACGGTATCACCAGAGAATAAGAACTAATCCATAATGCAAAAATAAACCAAAACATAAGAAACTCAAAATACTGGGTCGAACCGACCCAGGACCGTGACAACTTTAAGTGCTCGATGATTTGGTGGACTCCCCCTATGTGGTTATATTGTCATGGGCCCGGGTCTGAAGGACCCAGGGTTTTTGAATAAGTATGGACATGTGTATTTTCGGTGCTGCTGTCCTTTGTTTCCATGTGTTTGTGTATAGGTGGGTGTGTGTGGGCGTGACAGAGCACCAGTTCTTCAGGCCTGGTTGGTGTGTCAGCCAGGAGCCTGGCCACACCTGCGGAGGAGAATCGCACACATGGCTTGTTTTTAAATAGCTCCCCTCGTCGGGGAGCTATTTAACAGTTTGGCTGAGCGCTCCTCCACACTGGATTGTTGTGTGAGACTCCACGTTAGTGTCAGCTCAGAGTTGAGTGAGTGAGTGAGTGAGTGAGTGAGTACGGCTGCATCTGTTGTTTCCTCCAGGTGGAGAGTGGAGCACAGGAGGGCAGTGAGCACAGGGACATGGGAGCGGAGAGCACTAAAGTTTTCGACTTTTGGGAGAAGATGCAGCACGGAAGTCAGGGGTGCACACAGGTATTTATTGTTGTCAACAGGTGCTTCATGTCACATGCTGTCCATTCGCACAGCAATCTGTGTGTGGTGTGTGTGAGACAAAGGAAAACAGTGTTATTGACTCTCGCTCCATCACTATGAAAAATCAAACCACAGCCCTTCGTGCTGTTGAGTCAGTAACACACAGAGTCAGGTCAGAGATGGTTATATGAGTGTGTGTGTGTGTGTGTGAGCTAAAACGTGCAGCAGAAGGGCTTCATGAGGCAAATTAAACAGCAGTCAGCAGCAGGTCAGACAACCTGGGGGGTCAGAGAACTAAAGAGGACTTCTCCTGTGAGTGTTCAGGTTCATTGTTTCAGTTTAAAAGCTGCACGGGTGTGTTGTTGGAGCGGTCTGTGAAAAATCAGTGCAAAGATGCGTCTCAAAGGCACGTTTTAGAGGCTTTTATGTCTTCTGACAGGGTCTGTGGAAACATGCTGCACTGCAGAGGATTTTATGTTGTCACATGCTAAAAACTGTCAGTAGTACTGACTTGCCACATCATTATGGCCTAAATATTCTATCATTATTGTCAAAGTCCTCTGTATAGGGTGTTGCGAAATCAGTTTCACCCCGGTTTGTTTTATTCCTCGAAACTTCCAGAGACGGCACCGGAACTCAGTAGTTATTTCACAAAACCTTTATTCATCTTAATTTAAGCATGCATTACTAGAAGGGAAGACGAGGCCGATGTCCCTCTTCAAAATCTTCACTCCTTTGTTAGTTACAGCCAGTTTTATAGAAGCGACCCCATCATAAAACCCCCATGGTGTGCTGCAAACTGTGTGTCTGTGTGTATGCACGAGCACGTGAGTGCCTGTGTGTGCGTATCCGTATGCCTATGTCAGTGCACGTGAGTGACTGAGTGTATGCGCGTACCTGTGTGTATGTGTGAGTGCACGTGAGTGAGTGTGCGTGTCGATGTGTGAGTGTAACAGTTTAAGCACTGTGTGTGTCTCTGCGTACGTGACTCCCTGCCGGTCATAAAAGTCCATCTCCCTTCCAGACCACAGTTATCCAGTTGCAAATGTTGAGACCCCCACCCAGGTATCCTCTGGGGAATTTCCACTCAGCATTAACTCCTCTTTGTCTTACTTTCACAGTTCAACTGGGGAGGGTCTCCTAAAATCTACTCCTAACTTCATGACACAAGTCAGGCCTTTATTTATATCCAGGGCAGTGTCAATGTCTCACAATTCTATATCCTATCTAACACATTCCTAAACTCTAAAATAAGCTAAACATTCCTACAAGGGCTGTACTTCGCAGGATGTACACCAGTATGTATCTGTGGCCGTTTTCAGGAGAGTCAGCAGTGTTACTGTACATATAGACTCCTGAGTTTCCCCTTTAACGGAGCCAGACCTGGTAAAACTCAGGAGCTGTCCCCGTTCTGGCTGAAACCGGAACCAGTGTTTAGGAAACTGCAAAAACTGCACTTTCTCTTTCTTTCACTTAAGACTCCAACAGCAAATCAATGCCTCTAGATTCTCATCCTAAAATGTTGAACTTTACAGCATTACAAAGCATGTTTATGTCTGGCTACAGGAAACTGCTGTTTCCTGCTTTGTAATGCTGTAATGCTGTTCCCTGTACATCACAAACCTGTGTACTCTTTGGCCCAGGCCTGGATAAATGTGAAGGGTTGCACCAGGAAGGCAAACTTTGATCAAATCAAACATAAAAATGATATATAATGAGATTTCCACAGTGGTCAGGGTCCAAAGACCCCTTCAGAGGTGTTTTTGAAAAGATAATAAATGGACTGGTTCTTACATACTACACAAACACTCAGTGTGCTTTCCATCTCATATTCACACTCTGATGAATGCACTGGGAGAAGCTCAGGGTTCAGTATCTAGCCCAAGACTACCTTTGGTATGCAAACTGGAACAGGAAGGAATTGAACCACCAACCTCCTGGTTAGTAGATGCCCTGCTCTACCTGAGGTAGGCAACACACATTTGCATCTCATTTTAAGTTTCAATATGGACCAGGTTGGGTTGTTAAATTGACAAATTAAAATGATTTAATATAGTAGGTCTTAATGATTTAAGACCTACTATAGAACCATGTCCGCCAGAGCTTATCTTTATATTTTTACATGCTGTAGTGGCATTTTTGGGAGTATTTCAAGTTGCTATACATCAATACAACCATTATATCCCAAATTTTTTATAATATGTATGCAATAAGTCCATAGTAAATACATAAATTGGAAAAAAGTGCAATAAACTGAAAAAAAAATCATTTTTGTTTTGTTGTTTTACACATATCCATCCATCCTTTCCAGGGTTATTTTGCGTGTCTTCATAGTTTTATTTTTGAGATACACCAATTTTTATATACTGCAGGAAAAACGAAAATAAATATTATCATGCAAATTTGCAAAACAACAGCATGTGCATCAAAATAAACTATTTCCAATAGTGTAATTTGAGTTCCAAGCATCCCAGAAACTATACAGAAAGGCATAAACTCAAACATGACTTTTAAAAACACCAGCATATCTTTGTAAATGCCCTATAGGAAAAAACTACATTTTCCGCAAAAATGACGCCACTTCCGGTTTCGGGCAGGTAGTGACCTAGGACAAACTGAATACATAAGATGTACAATTCCTCTGCTTTCATATGCAAAAAAATTATTGTGCTAGCTTATTTGGTTGCAATTCTAGGGGCTTTAAAAGTATTTACGCAAAACGGAGCGTGCCCGCTCTGACCGGCCATAAAGAGTTAATATATTTTATGTGAAGATAACTTGATAGGGTAGCACTGATGCCTCAAAGCAAGAAGGTCCTGGGTTAGAATCCATTGCCCAGCTGGAGCCTTTGTGTCTGGAGTTTGCATGTTTGGGTTCTGTACAGGAACTCCAGCTTCCCAAAGTCCAAAGACAAGCAAGCTTGGTCTACGGCGATTCTAAATTGGCCGTGACAGTGAACAACTCTCTCTCTCTCTCCCTGTGTTAGCCCTACAACTGATGAGCTGCACAGGTGATCAGGTCAACCTGAGACAGGGTGAACTGTGACAGTTGAGGTAGGCTCCAGCCCCCTGTGACGAATAATGTAATATCATAAAAAGCTTCTAAACACCTCCTCATTGGACCTTTTGCTACCATTCAGACTTGACGAGTCTTTGATTCTGTTCAGGTTTATGTGACTTTGTTTACATTTTGTTTGGGTTTCAACCATCTGTTTTCTATTAGATGCAGACAAATGCAAAAGGACGTGGAACGTATTTCTGCATACAATTTAAAAGGCTGTAAAATCACAGACGAGCACAGAAACATGCTCCTGCATGTACCCGTGAACACCAAATGGCACAGATTTTGAACCCACTCATGCAGACTCATGCCAGCCTTGACATGCCCTGTTTAGCTGTGATAGCAGTTGACCAGCGGAGGAAGAAGCAGACAGTGGGGCTGATGAGGAAGAGGCGGATGTCACACGGTGGATAAATGTTTAAAGTAAGAAGAGGCAGAAATGTACGAATTATCACTTGGTGTCACTGATGGACGTGGAGCCATATGCCCCACTCGTGGCTCTTTCAGCATTGTGACATCTTGCCGATGTGACAGCTGGTTATGGATATTGTGGCTTACAAATACAAGTCATTTGAAATAATTTGGGGACCATGTAAATTCTTCATTCAGCTGTCTGAAAAGGAAAATGTGTGCATTCAGCTCTAAGCTGCTCAGGTGTAGAGGGAAGATAGTCGCTCTTATTCTGCATTATTTGCTTTGGCTGCCTTGGCTGAAGTGCTGCTAAGTGTCCCAGCGTGGGTATACAACTGAATGTTTTTGTGAGTAAATGATGAAGCGTGACAGTGTTGTAAAGCAAATCAAAACCACATCCCCGTCCATTCAAATTCAGCTTTTTTCATGATTATTATTCCTCGACAGGTGCAGTCAGCGATAAACGACAAACACTTTGTGAAATTTATCTTTTTTGAACATAAATCCAAAGATAATAAAATAATAATCCCCTCCGACATTTTTCATGACATGCAGCTCGATTCAAGTCGCCCAATTTATGTGAACCTGCCTGTTTCACAGTGACTGCAGGACAGCAGGGCGAACTTTTTATTTTCTCTAAACTGATGTTGGTGCCACAAAGCAGACAAGCACTGAAATAACAAATATGTATGCCATCGTGTGACATTTTCTGAATCTGGCCTGCCTAAAGTCGTGCTGCAGGCACAGGGCTATCAAAGCACTCAATCAATGAAATTCAAAGAGCACTTCAGATAAACCACCGAACACGTCTTAAATCCTTCAACAGTATCAATAGATTGAGTCTGCCAAGTGAATCCAGTCTGGTGGTACATCTCTTAGTTTCTTTAGAAGTAAAAGAACCAATGAAGTGCTCAGTGCCTCAGAGTATTAAACTGCCTAAATACTGACAGGGTTTGCAGGGTCTGATAATGGCATTACTGCTTTTAATAAAGAGAGCTGACTATTTCCAGTACTGTAAGCCTTCAGGTCTAACTGCTCTTAAGGTTGTGATCGAGGGTCTTTGACTATGTAGATTTTTGAATTCTAACTTTATTTCATGTTTTGTTTTGTATAACTTTATTTTCAGTGTAGGCTGTGTTTTTGATTGATTGAATCTTTATTTTGAACATGTTGAAAAAGTACAACAAAATAGAATTAAAAGAGACAAATGAACAAAGCAAAACAAAAGGAAAACGAGCAAACACAACTCCAAATAACGTTCATGTTCAAAAAGGAGCAGGAAGAAGCATAAGCTTATTTAATCCCACCCCTTTTCCACTATCTAGTATCAATAGACTACAGAAATACCTCATTGCAATTACATTATATGTTATGTGTAATTTTTTTTATATATATATACATATATGTTTCTATCTATCCATACATATGTATATACACACATACATACATATACACATTTTCAATAACCCCATTAACACCTCAAGGATACACAACCTATATATATATATATATATATATATATATATATATATATATATATATATATATATATATATATATATATTAGGGGTGCAACGATACACAAAATTCACGGTTCGGTTCGATACTTTGGTGTCACGGTTCGATATTTTTTCGATACAAAAAAATGTTCATGCATTTTTAATTTGTCATTTATTAAAATTATAAATATATATTTTAACTCAAAAGTACAGTTTTTAAATTTAACCCTAACCCTTGTGCGTGTTTTTTATTTTGACAGCGAATGCGCACCTGCGGACCACTTATGTGCAGCCCTGGTTATTTAGCTCATCATATCGCAGCCACAGAAATTCTTTTGTCCATGAAACCATAAAGCTGCACTTTCTTTTTGCCTCATAGTCTGATTTGTCATAACTTCTCCGTTTTGTGGTAAGCTTTTCTTTGGCTGTCACTTCTTCACCCTGACCTGTCTTATTTGGCTCAGCAGAACTGAAATGCTTTTACACGCTCACTCACATAAGCTCAGCGATTCTCTGCGCGATCAACCTCTCACATGTGTAAGCTGCGGGAGATTTCACTTGTCATGTTTGCATAGTAAGCTAACGATTAATAAGACGATGTCAGAGGAATTGGTGCACAAATTATCATCACTCACAGATCAGTGCTGTCGCTCTCTATACACAGTTCGCACGATTGCAAAGTGAAAGCAAAAAAACAAGCGCAAATTCAAACGCGACTTCAATATGTCACATATTGACAGTGGCTCACCGATGCCAATGACATAATTACCCAGCTACATTTCTGAAAGAATGCAAAAGCATTGACATATATTTTTCCTACAATAGCCCGACGGGCAGGGAAGAGAAAGATTTTGGTAGCCCGACTGAAAAAAATCGCTAGCTCCAGGACGTCGGGCTAGCGATATTGCGAGCCCTGTATCTGATTGAGGAATCACTCATCTTTGGAAAAGAGAGTTTATTACAGAGAAATGGCTCTTTCCAAAATAAAAGCTATACTATCCGCTTCTTCTGGGCTATATTCTCAGCAGCATAAGGAGAATCATGTGCTAACAGCTGTCTAAATGACTCGGCTAAAGTTAGTAGCATGCTTGTTGTTTTTGTCTTTGCACTAGGATGATGTCGGCGTAAATGTGCAGTCATATTCGTTGTGTTCCCACTAGTGCTTTCAGGTTAATCTCGTTGAAATGACCTTAACGCCACAACACGGCAAATCTCCGTTAACGAGCTACCGCCGATCGCTCCGTGCATGGGGCTAGACGGCCAACACGTTAACGAGCTAACTGCGCTAACACACTAGTTCACACCAATGTAATTGAGCATTGCATGGCACATCCAACATACTGTTTTACTTTAGTCCATGACTCGCTTACCTTCAGGGTCATACGTCACATGAAAACCAAAATAATTCCAAACGCCAGATCTGAATGAGGTTCAATTTGCCTGTTGCAAGGAGAGCTTAACTTCTGTCTCGCTAGCTTTCCCTGCGCTCTTCCTTCTGACTATGCTGTCTGTGTTGAGCGCTCAGTGGATCTGCGCTCGACAGTGCAGCCTAGGCGGAGTAGTCGAACACAGATTCACTGAGCGCTCAACACAGACAGCATCGTCAGAAGGAAAATTGATAAAATAAATTACAAATGTTGTATTGTTCGATACATATGCGTACCGAACCGAAAGCACTGTATCGAACGGTTCAATATCGATACGAATATCATTGCACCCCTAATATATATATATATATCTATATATAGATATATATATATATATATATATATATATATATACACCCACCCATACCAACATACCCGTGCACACGCGCACACATGAAAATATTAGACAAGAACACCCTATCAAATCTCTACCTTTTCCCTGTACCCTGTAAAAACCATATCCTTAAACCGCTTTTTAAACTGCGCCATGCTTGGACATTGCTTCATATCTTTACTTAGTCTGTTCCACAGCTTCACTCCACACACAGAGATGCAAAAACTTTTTAATGTTGTACGGATACGAGGATGTTTTAAATTTAATTCCCCCCTCAAATTGTATCCCCGTTCCCTTTTAGAAAACATTTTTAGAATATTGTCAGGAAGCAGGTTATTTATTGCTTTATATATAATTTGTGGTGTGAGAAAATAAACCAGATCTGTGAATTTTAGAATTTTTGATTTTAAGAATAGCGGATTTGTATGATCTCTGTAACCAGTTTTATGGATTATCCTTATGGCCCTTTTTTGCAATATAAAGATTGATGATAGCGAACATTTGTAAGTATTGCCCCACACCTCTGCATAGTAATTCAAATACGGTGCAATCAGGGAACAACAGAGAATGTGGAGTGATTTGTGGTCCAGAATGTGTTTTACTTTACTCAAGATTGAGACACTTCTTGAAATTTTGTTATGTATATGATTTATATGAGACTTCCAGTTTAATTTATCATCTATAATCACACCAAGAAACTTATGTTCAAGTACTCTTTCAATTTCCACACCATCTACATGAATCTGCACTTGTGCATTTCTAAGGGAATTTCCAAATAAGATAATTTTAGTTTTACTTAGATTTAGCGATAGTTTGTTCCTGTTAAACCATTTTTTAATTTTGCACATTTCTGAAGTAATTGTATCCAGCAGCTCCTTTAGATTCCCCCCAGAGCAAAAAATATTTGTGTCATCTGCAAATAATACCAATTTTAATATATCAGATGCCTTACAAATATCATTTATATAAATAATAAATAATTTTGGACCCAGTACAGAGCCTTGTGGAACACCACAAGCAATGTCCAAGCATGATGAGGAATGGACACCCAGCTTCACAAAAACGTTTCCTGTCACTTAAAAAATGTTTCACCCAGTGCAGTACAACCCCCCTGATCCCGTACCGTTCCAGTTTATTAATTAATATGTCATGATTGATTGTGTCGAATGCTTTCTTGAGATCCAGAAATACTCCAGCTGCATACTGTTTCTGATCTATAGCATTCGTAATCTCCTCAATTGATTCGATTAATGCCAGAGATGTTGATCTTTTTGATCTGAATCCATATTGACTGTCAGAGAGTAATTTATATTTATCTAAGAATTTGTCTAATCGTTTATTAAACAGGTTTTCTAGGATTTTGGAGAATTGTGGTAGTAAAGAAACAGGCCTGTAATTTGTGAAGTGGCGTCTATCCCCAGTTTTATACAGCGGCACAACTTTAGCTATTTTCATTTTGTTTGGCACTTTTCCCGTCGGAAATGATAAGTTACAAATATATGTTAGAGGTCCTACAATTCCTTCAATGACCTTCTTGACGATTTTCATGTCAATATCATTACAATAAGTAGATGTTTTATATTTACACATGTGTACAATGTCAATTATTTCTTTTTCCTCCACTGATGTGAGGAACATTGAGGTAGGGTTCCTATCAATCAGGTTTTCACTACAGTCTACTGATGGCAGTGACTCAGGAATTTGTTCTGCCAGTTTTGGTCCAATATTTACAAAATAATGATTAAAGCTGTTGACCTTATCAGCAGTGTTTTCCATAATATTGCCATTGTCGATAAAGTATTGAGGATAACTTTGTTGTCCAGAATTATTTTTAATGATACCGTTTAAAACATCCCATATTCCCTTCATATTATGTTTATTGTTGTTCAATATTTTACTATAATACTCCTTTCTACATACACGTATAATATTGGTCAACTTATTTTTGTATTTTTTATATTTATTTTCAGCATCTTTTGTTCTTTGTTTTAGGAATTCCCTATAGAGTGTATTTTTCTTTTTACATGCATTTTGTAAACCCTTAGTGATCCATGGTCTATCTGAATATTTGTGCTTTCTGTTGTATTTTATTGTTGGACAGTTTTATCGTACAACTCCATGAATATTCTTAAAAATATGCCATATGCAATATCAATATTGGCATATTTCTTTTCTAAATTGTAATACAAGTTGTTGTTTAGAATGAAATCACTGGATTTCAGTTTTCTAGTCCTCGCTGTGTCTGTTAAGACTCCTTTTCTGCGTCATATGTTTACATGTTTGGCTACTTCCTGTTTTATTTTTAATAAAATCATCATCTCATGTGCTCTGTGAAATAAATAAAGTGCCTTCAGAATTATTGAGTCCATATAAAAGATGAACAACGCGACTATGTCATCACTGATCCCTAAATTCTTAAACCTGTTAGCATTTTGGATGCTAATATGATGTTTTTTGAGACAGTGTGAGTGTGGTCTGCTAATTTATCAACTACAATAAAGAATGCATTAGAAACTACATGAGTGCAGTATATATCATAACTGTGTGGTTCTGGAGTTTATATTAAACGTGTTCACTTGAGCTGTAAAGTTGGGGTCTGACTCAGATTTGGAAACAGCACCAAGGGGCCATTAAAGGAACTTCAATTATTGGCATTTCTGTGTTTGTGTCATGGTCTCCGTGTCTCTCCAGCTGTGCCAGAGGTTTGTTATTGTTTTGATCTTGAGCCTCACTGGTGGCTAGCGTTTCTTAAATGGCTATACAAAGCCACTACAAGTAGGGAACCTAATATATACATTTAGCCTCTTAATGAGAATTTTTTACACAAGCTTTTTTCCTTTTTTAGGCTTTATTTAGGTTGAGCAACAGTCTTTCGCCCTGAATTAGGTGCTGCTTCATAACAAAATCATTGTGTTTACATCAAGTTGAGGTCAGCTGACTACTTTGGTTGCGACTGAAAAATCCACTGTTGGCACCCTGCATGAGACACACTCAGCTAAGATATGCTAAACACTTAGACACAAAGCCAGCTCACGCTGAACTGTGGGATGTGGGAGAACACAGAAAGAAATCATGGGTTTCTAGTTGGACTCAATCTTTAAGCCCCACTCTGCTTTATAAGAACAGTGGAAAGATCAATAAGGTTCTCTCCTATGTAGGTAATGAACATCATCTTTGACCCATTGATTCTTAAATGCTTCTGGTGAACAATGGCGAGGCGCAGGCAGGTCGCATTGCCCTAAATCTAAAGCAGGAAATGGTTGTCTGCCGAGAGACATCACTTAAGTTCAATTAGCGGAAGCTCAGGCACATTCCAGATGTCAGGAAGCTTGGTTTCCTTATTTTTTTCTGTTAATGCCTCTTACCTCTGGCTTCCTCCTCACATTATTGTTTGCCCAAGATCGATCCACTGAGAAAAGCTTTAATCAATTAAATCAGGCTGGAAATGAAAACAATCTGCCCTGATTCTCACATAGGTGCATATATAAAAGTCTCGGTCCACTGCCTCTGCAGATTTCTTAGTTGCTGTGTATTTTTTTCCCACAATTGTGTACAGTGACTTTATCTCTAAATAAGAATAACCAAAATACACCCCAGTCTTCAGACAGGTTTGCATCTTAAATTTAGTGGCACCAGATAAGCTCCAGATAAGTTTACGCAGACTGGTGTGTGCAGAAATTTTCATATCCTCAGGAAACAACAAGCTCTATCTTTCCTTTGGTCAACAGAAGGTCTTAAGAACAAAATCCACTTATGTGATTCAACTTTCCTGAGAGGCGAGACAGCGTTAGTGATAAGAAACAGACATAAAAACTCCCTCAAATCTCTCTCGCACACAGACACAAAAAATCCACTCTGACTCCTTCTATTCAATTCAATTCAATTTTATTTATATAGCGCCAAATCACAACAAAAGTCGCCTCAAGGCGCTTCATAGATACAGAGAAAAACCCAACAATCATATGACCCCCTATGAGCAAGCACTTTGGCGACAGTGGGAAGGGAAAACTCCCTTTTAACAGGAAGAAACCTCCGGCAGAACCAGGCTCAGGGAGGGGCGGCCATCTGCTGTGACCGGTTGGGGTGAGAGAAGGAAGACAGGATAAAGACATGCTGTGGAAGAGAGACAGAGGTTAATAACAGATATGATTCAATGCAGAGAGGTCTATTAATACATAGTGAGTGAGAAAGGTGACTGGAAAGGAAAAACTCAATGCATCATGGGAATCCCCCGGCAGCCTACATCTATTGCAGCATAACAAAGGGAGGATTCAGGGTCACCTGGTCCAGCCCTAACTATATGCTTTAGAAAAAAGGAAAGTTTTAAGCCTAATCTTAAAAGTAGAGATAGTGTCTGTCTCCCGAATCCAAACTGGAAGCTGGTTCCACAGAAGAGGGGCCTGAAAACTGAAGGCTCTCCCTCCCATTCTACTTTTAAATACTCTAGGAACAACAAGTAGGCCTGCAGAGCGAGAGCGGAGCGCTCTAATAGGGTGATATGGTACTACAAGGTCATTAAGATAAGATGGGGCCTGATTATTTAAGACCTTGTATGTGAGACCTCGCTCTCAAACGGTGCCACTCTTTAGAAGATTGGCATCAGAAGACTGAAGTTTCTAGCATTGTACTGCCTTTTTTCATCTCGCTGTTGGCATCTTCTGTTTCCTGTGGGTTGTGTTAAGTGGCTCTCCTTTTAAGCTATTGGATTCTTTTATCCAGAATAGGATGGAGGTGGACAGCAGGAGGCAGGAGTCAGGAGTCACAGATCACAATATTAATGTGAAAACTTTTTAAAGTTGTTTTATTCTGCCAGTAATCATAAAAGTTTTAAAAGAGGAAAGAGTGTTAATACTATTTTAGCCATACTTAAGAAAAACCCTGAAATACTTGAACTCCTTCGCTTGTGGCAGCAACTCCTCCCTGACCTGGAGTTGGCACTCAGCCATTTTCTGATTGTGAGCCGTGGCCTCAGACTTGGACCGGCTAATTCTCATCACATCCACACTTCCCAGAAATCACCGCAGTTCGAGATGGAGGTGATATTCAGCAGAAACCAGTCACATGCAAAAAGCAGGGATGGGATCCTGAGACCATCAAGCCCAGCACTGTCCATCCCTCGGCTCCGTGTAGAAGCTCACAGACTGATTACTGCTGTGTCTGCAATAATGTGGTGTGCAACGAAGAGAGAGACAGGAAAGATGAAAATGAGCTTCCTCAGAAAGGTCAGTCCTAGGGACGGGGTGAAGACCTTAGGCACTGAAGAGAGCTGAAAAAACAAACCATATTAAAAGGAGACATTTTACAAGGTTCAGACAACTCACCTGGATGCCTTCCTGGTGAGGTGCTGAAGAGGAAATTGTGTCTCTTGGCTGTCCTGGGAATGCCATGGATGCATGGATGGATGGATGGATGGATGGAAGTAACGATGGATGCATGGATGGATGGATGGACTCCTGAGGGTGCAAATCAGAGCCTGATTGTGTAGAAGTTAATGAGAAAATAAACCTTCTGCTGATGTGCTTTATGTCCTCATTAAACATTTTCTGTTAATTTATGTTCTCACTCATGCCGTGTTATTTATGATGAGTGTGGTGATGATGATGATGATTCCATTTGATGAGGACAACAAGAACAATAAATCAGGGTACGCTTCAGGGGAGACCTACCTTGTCATAAATAAGTCATTTAATATGTAAAGATGTAAAGCCTAAAAATTTCACGATGTCAGCGAAAATCCCAAAGCCAAATCTGACTGAGCAAACATCCATCCATCCACTTCTCACTCACATCTAAATGAAAGTTAAGCATCAGTAACAAGGTGAATTGGCTCTTTCAAAATATTGCGTACCAATAAATTAAAACAAATTCCCAGTTGCTTTCCCTAATGGGCAGCCTTGGAGTTACACTAATCACAAACTGGCATCCCAGTTCTTTATTTCCAATGTATTCAGGTGCAAATACTTCTTATCTCAGCTCTTTAGAAGTGCTGATCCTGAGGACTTTAATATAAAGTAGAGCTGGTTGACCTAGATGATGAATACATCGGTGACAGTTTAAATAGGCCTTATTGATTGGAAACAAACTGCGAAGTGTTTGGAACTAAAAAACCATTATCCAAGCATGCCAGCTGCCCACTCACTCTCCATAGTCACTCCACTCTTTCACATGGAAGATAAATAACGCTGATTACTGCAGCATAGCTGTTTATGCTGCAATACATCCTTCTTTTTCTTTATTAGCACTGTCATCAATTAGTGAAGGTCTTTCAGTGTGTTTGTACCATGAACCTGAATTAAAATTGTATTTGTGGACATTTCTTAATATGATGACTTAATAACAAAATGTTTTTTCACTTACTTTGCTCTTATCGTGTCTCTGCACTATTAAAATTCTTGCCCGGTGGAATTACAATCAGATTACTTGGCTTTAAAGCCTGTTGAGCTGGCATTTATCGAAATCATGAACAAAGGAGGAAATCAAAAGAATTCTTTCTGATATTTCTGCTAGATAATAGTTTGCTGTCGATGCAGAATCAGACACTAAATTCTATTGATTCTACTGTCACTGTCACTGAGACTTTAAATGCGTGGCCAAACTGACATTACAGAAACATACGTTTCATTTTCAAACTTGCTAGTAATGGGGCTGTAGGCCATAAAGTCCATCCATCCATCCATGACCACCAAGTAGAAGTACACCATCTGCCTGACGTCAGTCACAGAAAAACAAGTTAATGAACAGAAAAAGTGGCAAAATGAAAAAAGTTTAAATCTAAGTTTTATATTCAAGAAACATGTCAAAAATAAATAATGAAACACTGACAGTGCAGTACGTAAAGCTTTCACCTTTAATGCCGCGCCAGCTCATGGACAACAAGAAAAAGAGAAAGAAGTAAATGTTACTGCGATGGCGACGTTTCTTTTTCTGTTCAGCCTCGGTTCCATGTCCTCTTGTACTCTGTCATTTTTCAGAGAGCAGCTTTGTTGTGTCCTAAACCAGCTGAGAAAATTGATGAAACCTGAGTGTTCCTAAAAATACTTTTTTTTCCACAGCACAAAACCTCCCATTAGTGCTCCAGCTGTCATGTCTGGCCACCTTTGAAAGGAAAAAACAACAAAAAAACTCATCTTGTTAGCAAGTCGACTGTCTGGAGACCGGGTCATCACGTCAACACCGTGTGAAGATATTCAGGAAATTTGGTTTACCCGCTTGAGCCACTGTAATCACAGACGCCCACAGTGGGTGGAATCACTGCTGTGTATTATCCGCTCCCGAAGCCAATGATCTAACAGGACGTTTTATATAATTTTCAGTCTGATAAAAGCACTTCGCTGCCTGGAGCCCATTATACAGTCATAAGAAAATACGTACACCCCATATGACAACTTGTAGACACACCTTTAGCAAGTAATTGTCATGACTTTCAGTCTCTCACATTTTTATTTCATTGCTTAAGTTTTCTGAGGTTTGCAGACTTACACATTTAGGCTCAGGGTTCCTCCAAATCATTAACTCAATTTGTGTTAAATCTGAGTCCAGATAAGCAGCAAACGGCTCCAATAGCAATAAACTACTGTAGAAGAAAACTGTGAAATACCAGACTATATAAGAAAGACCCACAATCACGTATTAAAGGGTGAAAATAAAGCAGAAGACGCAGCAGAAACATGACATGTCTGTTATTTTCAAGGTTAAAGTTTCCTCATCACAGTATTCTCAAACTCTTTGATGCATTTTCCTCTGATGCAAAGCGAGTATTCACATTGAGATGGAAATGTGATGTTTTGATTAAGGCCATCTGCAGAGCCATTTTTTAAAAAACGTGCTGCTTCGTTTTGACAACTCGCTGAAACTAATCTACATCCTACTGTGCAAACACTCTAATCTCTCTCTGCTGCAGCAGTAACTTCATGACAAAAACAAACTAACTTACTGTTTCACAGTGACTTTACAGCAAAAGTATGAATACAGGAGCGAAGTCCTCAAATACCAGTTCACAGGATGAAGGCGAGTATAACCAACAGCTGGAATAACAGTAGTGTTTTTAGAACTCAACATGTGAGGCTCCCAAAATGTCTCTCCTTTAACACATAAGTGGAACGAAACAGCTCCAGCTGCCTTTAAATGGATCGATAAGCTTGTCATCAAGAGAATAACAGTTGATGGGTTTTTGTGACGCAGTAGTTAAACTGCACTGGGATTTGGCTGGTGTCACATCATCTCACTGAACAGATTTTGTGTGTAATCACGCCATGGCAAACCTTGGTGTTTGGTGATAATAGGGTTACCACATTTGCACAGATGTCATCACCATTATCAGCTTAAAGATAACTTTATGTTTCTCATGTTTATCTAATACTTATTGAATGGTTATTGCTCAGACTTCCAAAAATTGTATCTGGTCTTTAAGTCTGACATCATTGACTTCAGGTCCCAAAGTCAAACGAACACTGCAACATCACTGAGAGTTACAAACTGTCTAAATTCTTTCATCTGTAATGAAATGATCAGAGTGGCTGCGCTACCAGGTGTAACAATTAAGTTTAACATCCAGGTGTAACCCTGGTAAGATTTACAGCAATCAGAAGTACAGGGTTCTTTGAATGCATCGTAGTCCTTGTCTGATAGTTTAATTTCCGGGCTTGCCCTGAAGGCACCATCTGCAGCTCCGTGCGCGTGAAGGTGTGGTGTAGAGGAAAAAGGACGGCAAGGAAAAACTCCATGCTGCCGCGGAGCACGGTTTTTTCCAGTTGAAAGAGAGGAAAGAGGTTTAATTAACATTTGTGAGAGAGCTGTCGTTAGCGGTGAACCACAGACGGGTACCTACCTGAAAGGAGCCGGAGTATTTCTTCGAACTTTTTTGAACTATTCTGACTGGTTTTTTTTTTGAGGTACAGTTCCATGGGTGCCAAGTGAGGAGCTGGTATCGTGGGTCTAAGACACTGTTGCTGCTGTGGAGGCCTTCTCTGTGTCAGGACGCCGACACGTTGATGCCTGCCGTACCAGGAGGGCGGTAGGGAAAAAAACAAAAGGAAGCCCACCTGAGAGATACCTTATCATTTTCTTTGCTACTTTTTCTCCGCCTGAGATTCAGGTCGTTTTCAGTTCTTAACCCAGGACAGTGGGTAACTGAATAAACTGACACCATAAGGAACTGGACACTCACGTGCTATTTTCTTTTCTTTTTCCTTTTCTTTGGGGTGTTGAAATATTGTGTTTCTTGTCTTACATCTATTTTGATTGTTTCAATTATTTTTGTGATGCATTTGAGATGGTTACTGCATTTGAAGGTATCCCTACATTGAGGATGAGCAAAGGGAACTGATCCAAAAGGAAATATATAAAGCAAACTTTGTTTCATAAACCTGTGGTCGTGCGTGTTATGTGGGTTGGAAGTCTCATTGCTCTTACAGAGTTGCTACCGCCAATCTCCTTCCCAAACCTAGATTCGGATATTGTAGACATTGCACTTGGGCGAGCAGTATAGATCTTCTCTTTATAGATAGAGGGACACACGTCCAGGTTACATAAAAAGTGGCGAGCCAGCCAGGAGATTGGTTAATAGTAGCTTTCTGATCTTCCACCCCACACTACGCACGTTTGAGATTTTTGAGATTTGTTCCACTGAGTCAGGTATGGATATTTGCAATCGTTTTGAGGTTAATGGTCAAAACTCCCTGTATGTAACAGGTATAGGACCAGAATACACAGATGAGGAAATAACTGCTGTGTTCAAAGTTAATGGAGATATTTCTAAATTAGTGAGGATCCCTGACGAATCAGGACAACCAGAGGGTAGAGCCCTGGTCCAGTATGCATCTGACAGGTCTATCTCTAGAATCGACCCCATCACTTTGGGTACCGTACCAAGTCCAAAGGACCCAGCTGTGATGTGGTTTGCGAGGACCATTAGAGATGTTTGTCAGGAAGTGGTGGGGAGGGAGATAGCTTGCAGATACCTGGACGAACTAAAGTCTGTCGCAGGCAGTGGCAGGAAAGGTTTCTTGAATGTGCTTCAGGAGGAACTGCATGGGAACCAGGGCACATCACATGACGTACACAGTAATGCTACACAGCCCTATGCAGCTCAAAATGCTAACACACCTAATAATGATCAAAATGAGCCTGCAGAGCCCACACATGTTTATAGTGCATCTGCTAGTTTACCAACGAGCCCAGTCCACATCAGTGAGGATGTTTTTAACCCCCCCCAGATCCAGAGAGTGATTGTGGAGCATGTCATCCGAAGTGAGTCCACCACTTCACCATCCCCACAAATAAGGTTGCGCACCTTCTCTGGGCGGATGCCAAGGCCAAACGGTGAGGTGGACTACGAAACATGGCACACCCAAGTTGATCTTCTCCTTAACGATCCTTCCTTGAATGATGCTCACAAGGTGAGAAGGATTCTTGAGAGCTTGCTGAGTCCAGCAGCTGATGTTGTGAAGTCTCTTGGCATCTCTTCACCACCAAGTGTCTACATCACTCAACTTGATTCTGCTTTTGGTGTTGTGGAGGATGGAGAGGAGTTGTTTGCGGCATTTCTCGGCTCTAACCAAGATAGTGGAGAGAAGCCATCAACATACTTGAACAGGCTCCATAGCCTCCTCACAAGAGCAATTTCTAGAGGGGGAGCCTCAGCTGGAAATTCCAATGATCATTTGCTCAGACAGTTTTGTAGGGGCTGTTGGGATCAGAGCATCATCATCGGCTTACAGTTAGAGTGCAAAAAGGGAAATCCACCAACATTTCCTGAATTCCTCCTCATGCTGAGAACTGAGGAAGACCGCCGTTCCACAAAGCTAGATAGGATGAAAAAGCATTTAGGTGCTTCGAAAGCTAACATGTATGCCCACCATGTTTTTGATATGCCCTCTTATGACTGTGAGCCTGTCCCACTGACTAACTCAAAGCCGAATGAGACATCAAAGCTTGAAAAGAAAGTAAACGAGCTAACTAAACAGTTGGAAAAGCTAAACAAAAAGCCACCGAGCCTCACTCATGATAGTAATCCTCCCCTAGTGGTAAAAGCAAAGCGAGATGAAACCTCTGATATTGAGAACAAGATAGCTGAACTGACAAAGCAAGTTGAAAAACTAGCACAAAATCAGAGAGAGAGTACTGAAAAGACCGACTGCTTTGCAATCAGTAGTAGTAACATGAAGAGGGGCCTTAAGGTGCCTGGAATGCCGAGGCCGTGGTTCTGTTTTAAGTGTGGGGAAGACAACCACATTGCTGCTCATTGCTCGAATGAACCCAACCCCGCACTGGTTCGCAAGAAAAATGCAGAACTCCGGGAGAGGCAGGATAAGTTTTTAGCTCAGCAGGCTGCTTCCCCATTCACTTTAAACTAGTAGCAGCTCCTGTAGTGGGACGTCCAGGAGCTGCAGTTGATGATAACCCCTGTCCCAACAGATCAGTTGATGGTGCTGGAACACAGAAGAAAGTCATAACCCACACAATGACTGAAACCTACCGTTGCACAGAGCGATCTATACCTGCAGGGCTTGTAGGTCCTCGTTGTGCGGCTTCTGTCTTTCTTGAGGGTGTGCAGTGTGAGTCCATAATGGACACCGGCTCACAAGTTACAACAGTGTCCGAGTGTTTCCATAAGAACCATCTGTCTCACTTACCTATACATCCAATTCATGCCCTTCTTGAAATCGAAGGAGCAGGTGGACAGCAGGTCCCCTATCTTGGTTACATAGAAGCGCGTGTCACTTTCCCGCTGTCTGTTCCTGGCAGGAAAGAGGAGCTAGTCGTGTTAGCACTTGTGGTGCCAGAGTGTCAGTTCAACAGCAGGACCCCCCTGTTGATTGGTACCAATGTGTTATTACGACTTTATGAACAAGTACTTGAACAGGATGGTCCAGAGGTTGTTTGCAAACTCTTCTCTAGAGATTTTGCAGTGATCTTCCAGCATATTGCCCAGATCCATGACCTCAACAACCATGCTCATCCTGTCAGGTTACATGGTGGAAACCCCATCACCATCCCTGCAAAACAAAAGTGCTGCATCACAGGTGATGTCAGGTTGAAAAGGAACAGTCAGACCACATTTGTGCTTGAACCCAATGAACATCACAGGTTGCCAGGTGGCGTGTTCCTTGAAGCTGCTCTGATGGACATTCCATTTAAGTCTAGCTGCAAGGTCCCGGTCGTCCTGCGCAATCTTAGTGACCATGATGTTACGCTGCAGCCAAAATGCATCATTGCTCAAATATGTGCAGCTCAGCAGGTCACATCACTTGGACCAGTGAAAGGTGACTCTCATCACAATAAGCCTGACAGTGACAACCTCGAGTTCAATCTTGATGATTCACCAATACCTGAACAATGGAAAGATCGTATCACCACCAAGCTTAGATCTATTCCAGAAGTCTTTGCTGTGGATGACCTGTCATATGGTCACACCACTGCAGTGAAACATCACATCAGGCTACATGACGAGACTCCTTTTAAGGAGAGGCCAAGGCCTATTCATCCCAGTGACAGGGAGGCAGTCAAGGAGCATCTTAAAGAACTGCTTGATGCAGGAATCATTAAAGAGTCACAGAGCCCTTTTGCATCCCCAGTGGTCTTGGTCCGGAAAAAGAATGGTTCTATCAGGTTATGCATCGACTACAGGAAGCTAAATGCTCGAACCATCAGAGATGCATACGCTCTTCCGAACATTGAGGAGACCTTTGCTGCCCTTAGCGGTGCTAAATGGTTCTCCGTCATGGACCTTAAATCTGGTTATTACCAGGTTGAGATGGCCGAAGAAGACAAGCCTAAAACCGCTTTCACGTGTCCCCTCGGCTTCTTTGAATTCAATCGCATGCCTCAGGGTGTCACGAACGCACCAAGCACTTTTCAGCGCCTTATGGAAAGGTGTGTCGGTGACTTGCATCTCAATGAGGTATTGGTGTTTCTGGACGACTTGATTGTCTTTTCAGACACATTGGAAGAACATGAAGCACGACTCATGAAGGTGCTGAACCGTCTTAAAGATTTCGGTCTAAAGCTTTCTCCGGAGAAATGTCACTTCTTTAAGACGTCGGTAAAGTATCTTGGTCATGTCGTGGATGCACGAGGAGTTCATACTGACCCTGACAAGATATCCGCCTTGAGAGACTGGCCTCGTCCTTCAAATAGGAAAGAGCTTAAATGTTTCTTAGGCTTCGCTGGGTATTATCGGCGGTTTGTCGAAGGATATTCCCAGATAGCCAAACCTCTTAATAGCCTGACAGCAGGCTACTATCCACCAAAGAAAAGGGGCAAAGTGTACAAGAGGGAACGCTTCACGACTCTTGTGAGCCCTAATGCACCGCTCGGTGAGGAGTGGACTTCGGAGTGTGAGAGTGCATTCAGAACCCTGATCAAGAAACTGACGTCTGCGCCCATCCTTGCTTTTGCGAATCCACAACTACCATATGTTGTACATACTGACGCTTGTCGCGATGGATTGGGGGCAGCGCTCTATCAAGAGCAGGAGGGGAAGCTCAGAGTTGTTGCGTATGCCAGTCGAGGTCTTTCCAAGAGCGAGAGAAACTACCCTACGCACAAACTCGAATTCTTGGCCTTAAAGTGGGCCGTTTGTGAAAAGTTCAGTGATTTCCTTTATGGGTCAAGTTTCACTGTGCTTACCGACAACAACCCCCTCACATACGTCTTGACATCTGCGAAGTTAGATGCTGCTGGTCATCGCTGGTTAGCCGCTCTTTCTACTTACCAGTTTACCATCAAGTACAGAGCAGGGCAGGCCAACCGCGATGCAGATGGGTTATCCCGGCGGCCTCAAGGTCCGCCTCTTGAGGATGAAGCTTTCACTAAAGAAAGAGAGAGAATAGAGGACATGAAAAAACGGTTCATGGAAGCAGGAGATGACATGGATCATGAGGTGTTCTCTGCATTATGTCAACGTCATCTTGTGATGGTTAAAGATGAACGTCACCCTCATTCAGAGCAGCCTGTCATTGCGGAGTCTCTTGTTGTCGACCCTTCTGTAGTGCCTGATGTTTTCGGTGAGGACACTTTACCATCCATGGCTAACTCTGACTGGTGTAATGCTCAAAATAATGATCCGTCTCTCTCACGTGTCATCACCTTTGTGAGGAGAGCTGTAAAACCCAGTTTCAGAGAGACAAACCTTGAACATCCCGATGTCAAACTTCTTTTTAGGGAGTGGAAAAAACTTGAACTCAGGGATGGTGTCCTGTACAGGAAGTGGTCTGAGCGAGGCGAACTGGTGTATCAGTTGGTCTTACCCGAACAGTTCAGAGAGAGGGCACTGCAAGGAGTGCATGATGATGTTGGCCATCTCGGTTCTGAGCGTGCACTTCAGCTTGCTCGTGCCAGGTTCTACTGGCCGAGAATGGCCAGAGACATCGAGGAGAAGTGCAAAAAGTGCGAACGCTGTTTCAGGCGGAAGGCTGTGCCTCAGAGGGCCGCGCCTTTGGAAAACATTTCTGCTACTTATCCACTTGAACTTCTTTGTATGGATTATCTATCCCTTGAGCCGGATGATAGAGACACGAGAAACATTTTAGTCATCACCGACCACTTTACAAAATTTGCTGTGGCGGTGCCGACTAGGGATCAGAAAGCCAGAACTGTTGCGAAGGCTTTATGGGAGAACTTTATTGTTCACTACGGGTTCCCCAGTCGTCTGCTCAGCGACCAGGGCAGGGACTTTGAGTCTAAGACGATCAGAGAACTCTGCACACTGATTGGAGCAGACAAAGTTCGTACCACCCCGTACCATCCCCGGGGAAACCCAGTGGAACGATTTAACCGGACCCTCCTTGGTATGCTAGGGACCCTGGAAGAAAGAGACAAATATCATTGGAGAGATTTTGTCAAACCTCTGGTCCACGCATACAATTGCACGAGAAACAGTACAACAGGCTATTCGCCTTACGAACTAATGTTTGGTAGGCAGCCCAGACTGCCGATTGATCTTGTCCTGGGAATCCAACCTGATATGGCAAGTCACAAGACCCACTCAGAGTATGTCAAGGGCCTTCGCCAACGCCTACAGGAGAGCTACTCATTAGCTGCTAAAAATGCCAAGAAGATGGGAGAGAAGAACAAGGCTAGGTTTGACAGGGAGGTCAGGGCAGCTGAACTCTTAGAAGGGGATAGGGTCTTAGTGAGAAACGTGAATATCAGGGGGAAACACAAACTGGCAGATCGGTGGGAACAGAAAATCCATGTTGTTGTCAGACGGATTAGCGACAGTCCTGTTTATGTAGTCAAACCTGAGACAGGGGAGGGGCCACACCGTACGTTGCATAGAGACCTTCTTTTGCCGTGCGGGTTCCTACCTGTAACTGAGATCAGAGAGCAAAGTTCTTCCACTGACGCATCGAGGAAAATGAGACTGAGGGGCAAAACAACAAAAGGCGTGCAAGGGGACACTGATTGTCAGGAGGACGAGTCGTACAGTGATGAAGATGAACTGTATCCTAATACATGGATGCCAGAAATCATCACGAAGGGTCCTTTCCTGCAGAGGGAAGGAGGCTTCAATGAGCCTCAGCCAGTTTCCAGGGTATTAAACCCAGACACCCCTTCTTTTGTGCCCCAAAGTTCCGCACACTTACCTGGAAGACCTACTCACGAGCTTCAACCAGGAACTCCTTATGTTAGCTCTGAGAATAGTGGTTCAGTTACACATCCTACTTCACACTGTAGGACTCCGGACCATATTGTCATTGATATTCCTGAACCTGATGTGACACAAATCTCACCTGATGAAGAGAACACAGATCTCATCACCACAGACCCTGTAGTTGCAGACACTGACAATGTAGTATCTGAGAGTCAAGAGTCCGAGAACGCAAGTGTCCGGCGTTCTACTAGGGAGAGACGTCCGCCTCGGAAACTCACCTACGATGAGCTGGGGGAGCCTTTAACCTTGGCCATTAGTTCATTCTTTCAGGCTTTAGGGGCTGCTATTTCACATGTGTCTGTACCGGTAGGGGCAGGTATGCATGCTGGGACTCATGCAGTCTAGAGGGGGAGAATGTAACCCTGGTAAGATTTACAGCAATCAGAAGTACAGGGTTCTTTGAATGCATCGTAGTCCTTGTCTGATAGTTTAATTTCCGGGCTTGCCCTGAAGGCACCATCTGCAGCTCCGTGCGCGTGAAGGTGTGGTGTAGAGGAAAAAGGACGGCAAGGAAAAACTCCATGCTGCCGCGGAGCACGGTTTTTTCCAGTTGAAAGAGAGGAAAGAGGTTTAATTAACATTTGTGAGAGAGCTGTCGTTAGCGGTGAACCACAGACGGGTACCTACCTGAAAGGAGCCGGAGTATTTCTTCGAACTTTTTTGAACTATTCTGACTGGTTTTTTTTTTGAGGTACAGTTCCATGGGTGCCAAGTGAGGAGCTGGTATCGTGGGTCTAAGACACTGTTGCTGCTGTGGAGGCCTTCTCTGTGTCAGGACGCCGACACGTTGATGCCTGCCGTACCAGGAGGGCGGTAGGGAAAAAAACAAAAGGAAGCCCACCTGAGAGATACCTTATCATTTTCTTTGCTACTTTTTCTCCGCCTGAGATTCAGGTCGTTTTCAGTTCTTAACCCAGGACAGTGGGTAACTGAATAAACTGACACCATAAGGAACTGGACACTCACGTGCTATTTTCTTTTCTTTTTCCTTTTCTTTGGGGTGTTGAAATATTGTGTTTCTTGTCTTACATCTATTTTGATTGTTTCAATTATTTTTGTGATGCATTTGAGATGGTTACTGCATTTGAAGGTATCCCTACATTGAGGATGAGCAAAGGGAACTGATCCAAAAGGAAATATATAAAGCAAACTTTGTTTCATAAACCTGTGGTCGTGCGTGTTATGTGGGTTGGAAGTCTCATTGCTCTTACAGAGTTGCTACCGCCAATCTCCTTCCCAAACCTAGATTCGGATATTGTAGACATTGCACTTGGGCGAGCAGTATAGATCATCTCTTTATAGATAGAGGGACACACGTCCAGGTTACACAGGCATCTATGAAAACAGAGTTTATTAAGTTTGGCGGAGTTCAAAGTTAGCAGTTAGCTCGCTGGTTTCCATCTAAAGATGATATACCACGTTCTGACTGAGGGATTTCTGAAAAATTAAAACGTACAGCTCTGCTATCACTTCTGACATAAATGAAGACAGAAAACTAAACAGCAGTGATGTTTGTAGGGTTACTGAAGTTGGGCTAGCTGGTACATAATTGTGATGTTTACAGAAATTTTGAGATATCCTCATGAGCAAGGATGCCCAGCCAAAGACCAAATCTGTAATTCTTGTGGCAAATTCAATCATTTTGCAAAGCAATGTCGCTCAAAGAAAAAAGAGACACATTGTGGAAAGAAGTATAAGAAAAATCTGCCACCGCAAACTGTTCATCAGGTAACAGATAACGCTGCACATGTGGAGACAGGGCACACATCCAGCAGTGATGACGCTTATGTATATGTGGTGGACACAGCTCAACATCCTAAACTCCCACATACTGAAGTCAGAGTAATGGGCACCCAGATACCGGTGCTAATCGATTCTGGGGCCACTGCTAACTACTTAACTGAAGCTACCTACAACAAACTGACACCACGTCCTACGTTAACTTCTACAGACTAGAGATGGCACGATACCACTTTTTCATGTCTGATACCGATACCGATATCATAAATTTGGATATCTGCCGATACCGATATGAATCCAATATAGTGTTTTTTAATCAATAAAACTGATTTTTGTTTAATATCTTGCTGCTTTTTGTATAAGTTCATACTCAAGTTAAAAAAAAAACCACTAAATCTATTCTGTTATACCTGCATGCAACAAAATGCACTGCACCCAAAATATTTCATAGTTCAGCAATCCTGATCAATCTAATAAACTTAAACCTACTCCATCCTCCCTATTCTGGTATTTTAAAGAGTAAGCAACCTAACTAATAAGGCTCTAAAACTCCCAGCAAAAAAAAAAAAAAAAAATAGGGAACCACCCTCCACCTCATGATGCTTAATCGACGTAATCAACTTTAATTTGATGCAGTGTGAAAAAAAAATGCACAGAAATAAATTATTTTTCAAGAATAATTAAATAGATTCAACATCTCCCTTCAACAGAATTGCAGAATTCACAGATGGTACCTTCCCAAAGGAAAAAGTAGTATAGCTTACTAGGGTATATTAGACTTAATAGTTACTATATACAGTAATGGACTTCTATACATTTTACATCAGATTAAAACGTTGGGTGTAAGATTCGGATAATTATTTATTAAAAGCTAGACATTTTAAATGAGAATAAGAAAGAAAAGTATGTCTTTGTGCCCCCTTTTCCCTGTTAATGCCCTATCGGCCCCCCTGGCTAAACTTTGCTAGATCCGCCCCTGCACAGTTACCAGCGTCAGCTACGTAGAAAAAGATCCTCGAGTAGAAAGTAATATTAAATAAATTCTAACAACAGCTGATCAAGCTTAAACGTGCTGCTGTTGTTCAGCCGCTGGTTTCCTCTTTCTGGCGCGAAGTGGGAGAGAGAGAGAGAAGAGGCAGTCGCTCCATATATCGGTTGTAAAGCTTAACACGTGAATGCTTTACAAACATTAAGAGATGAACTTACACATTTTCTTTACTTCTCTCTGGGATAACTTCCTCGGAGATGAAATGCCGGATTGGTAGCGAGGCTAGAAATACACACAGCGGCTCTATCACGTGAGGCATACTGCTGCCACGTGCTACGGTTATGATCCGAGTTACGCCATGTCGCAAGTTCTGTGAGGTGCTTTTTTGATATTTAATGGATCGGATTACTTTTTTTTTTTCTCTCCGATATCCGATCCAGTAATTTACGTCAGTATCGGACCGATACCGATTCGTAATATCGAATCGATCCATGTCTACTACAGACATCAATATTTACCCATACCACTCATCTACATCTCTCCCTGTGTGTGGTGCATTCAGGTGCAGGGTGGAAAAACAAGACAAAACAGTTAGGTGTTCCTTCTTTGTCATTAAAGGAGGAGGTTTCAATATTTTGAGCTTTGAAACCTTACTCTGAATCGAGAGAAGTGTGAATTTAATAAAACAAAACTTGAGTTTTTTGGTTTCATCTTCTCTGCAGCTGGCATTTCAGCAGATCCTAAAAAGGTTGCAGCAGTTCAACACGCTCCCAACCCAAAAAAACCCCTGCTGACATCAAAAGTCTCCTTGGCATGGCCAATTACTGCTCGAGGTTCATCAGGGACTTCTCATCAATCTCTGAGCCACTGCGCAGGCTCACACACAAGGCCACCCCTTGGACATGGGGTCAAAACCAAGAAACTGCGTTGCAGGCACTCAAGGTCAGTCTCACAAGCGACACGACGATGTCCTACTTCTATCCCAGCAGAATGAAAGTGCTCGTGCATGTAAGGTTGCAGGAGAGTATGTCAATTTCTTCTCTTATCACTCCACCCCAAAAGCCATGACACTTCACGAGATAAAAACAGAGACTCTGAAAGACCAGGTTCTGCAGGAAGTCATCGGTCACATCAGGAACAACATGTGGCATCTAACAGATAAATCCCAGCATGCTGACATTTTGAAATGATTCAAACATGTTCAAAGTGAACTAACAGTAGCTGACTCATCTGACTTCATACTCAGAGGCATGAGGATAGTTATTCCAACTGTCCTACAAGAAAGAGCAATACAACTGGCACATGAAGGGCACCAGGGTATCGTCAAGACCAAAGCGCTACTACGTACCAAAGTATGGTTCCCAGAGATCGATCAGAAAGCAGAATCTGCAGTTCAAAAGTGTCTGCCATGCCAAGCTAGCACACCTGTCACACACACTGACCCTCTGCAGATGTCACCATTACCCGAAACACCCTGGCACAGTGTCAGTGCAGATTTTTATGGACCACTCCCTACGGGGGAATACCTGCTCATTAACACAGACGAGTATTCTCGCTATCCAGTCGTTGAAAGTGTACGCTCAACATCAGCATCTTCTGTTATCCCAGTCATTGACAAAGTGTTCTCCATGTTTGGAATCCCAAGGACAGTAAAAACTGACAATGGTCCTCCTTTTAACAGTGAGGCTTTCTCAGTTTGCAGGCTACCTAGGATTTCATCATCGCAAAATCACACCTTGTTGGCCTCAGGCGAATGCCATTGCTGAGAGATTTATGAGAACCCTAGGCAAAGCACTGAGAGTTGCCGAAACACAGGGCACACCATGGAAACAGCACCTAAACATCTTTCTTCGTGAGTACAGATCTACACTTCATAGCGCAACAGCGAGCTCACCAGCTGAAATACTGTTTCAACGCCAGCTATACACTAAGCTCCCTTTCATTAACACCACTCCGCGGAAGTGTTCAGATGCTAAAGTGAGAGCAAAGGATGATAGTGCAAAGATCAAGATGAAGGAGATCGCAGATGCAACCCGTCGTGCCAGACCACACTCACTAAGACTGGGTGACACAGTGCTGCATCGCCAACCCAAGAACAACAAATTATCCACACCTTACAATGCAAAACCCTACAAAGTGACCAAGGTTAAGGGCTCTGAAGTTACAGCTACAAGGGATGGACACTCAATTATCAGGAATGCCTCATTCTTCAAGAAAATCCGACATGGACTTGAAGATGCCCCACCTGGACGGCATGTCAACCCCACCTTAACAGACAAGCCCAGATACCCAGTCAGATCAAACAGATGCGTACCTATGCATCTGTCTGATTACATCAGATCTAAGACTTGAATATCTGAGTGACCAGTTAAAGGTTACACTGCGTGTAACATGTTTGTTGTTCTAGTGATAGTGTTTAGTCAGAGATCTGCACAGATGCAGTGCTGTTTAATTGATGTTTAGGTGTGGAGAAACTCAAGTAATAAGAACGTTCAGTAATTTTATTAGGTGTCGTTGTCATAGGTTCAGATTAATAATTCACCTCGCTGAGTACCCAAGTTTGTTAAAAAAAAAAAAGGTGATTGTGATGTTTACAGAAATTTTATTTTGAAAGGTCGAATGTAAGGCGGAAGGATGATATAAAAGAGGAGACAACAAAAAAACGGTAGATGAACAAGTTAGCGCTACAGACTGTGTTGCCGCTGCAAGCCTGAGAATTAAAGAATGGAACTGAGAAATACTGAAGGTGTCATCATTAATGTTTGAGGCATGCAAACATTACAATAATGATGTGCTATGTGGTGGCTAGCTACACAGCAATGGTTAGCATAATGCGATGGAGGATGAACACCTGCTTTTTTCCACTCCATAAAAGTTAACGTGAGGATTCCCGATGGTTACGGACAAATGCAATTGCATGGCAGGATAAACGGACCAAATTTCAGTCAGGAGAACAACTGAGATAATCCATCCACAATATGAGGTTAGTCATTAAAATACTGCTGCATGGACTGGGCTGTAGTTACACCGTAAGGTTTTAAAAACTGAGCTTTAAAACATTACACTGATAAATAGTGGTAATAAAAACCAAGAGAGGCCGACAGTGGTCACTGACTTTTTTAGGGGCTTGTTCAGATTAAATAGAACAAGATTAAAAGCATTAAAACATGTTAAAAACACAACAGCCTTAATAAAAGTAGAGTAGGAAGCAGGGTTCATCAAGTCATCACTTCACAACCAGATAAGCTCCACAGTACAGGACAATAGTCAAAAACTACACTTCTGTTAAAGCCACTAGCTTGATGTTCCAGGTTTCAGCCTGTCTTTACCAACTCACCATGCGCCAACATGAAGGATAACTGCTGTGAGGAGACATATTTTAACCCACACAGTCTGAACCTGGTAGTTGAAACTAAACCTGTAGGTGAAAGGAGCAGAAAAAAATGTGTGATAAGTTTGGGCTAAAGACAAAGTTGAAACACTACAAGTGCAGTGTGAGTCTGGCTTAATCCTACAAACTCTCCTGGACTTCGAAAGCTTCCCCCCTCCTCCGTTCCCTTACAGCTGCCACCTCATTCTTTGTGTAAAACAAAGGCTGTTAAAACTTTTGTCCTTGTTGGTTCTGTGTTTGGGTCTGTTTAGAACTACCGCCCGAGTCAGCCCTGACAGACGCTAGCTCGTAGTGAAGAAACTCACCTGACAAATGGACACACACACTGGTGTTTCCTGCAGTTTGGTACTGATCAATTGGATACAAACTGTGTCTTTGTGCTTGATGTTAGCACTGAGCTTTTCATGTGCTAACATCAAGCAACCATTTGGTTAAAAACATAAAAATCCATAATGTTTTCAATGCAACGAGCTACAGCTCTTTCATACACACACACAAAGCTGGAAACCTGTGACTGTACTTTATTAGGGTTACATTACAACGTGCATCAATGCGATGGCAGCACATTCAGAAAGGTAACATCTGCAAAGCATCAAAACACAAAAATACAGAAAGCTGAAACAGGAAAACACAAATTTAACATTATTAAACTAGAACTCTGATAATTAAACATCTTTACACAGAAAATTTCACACAGTTCATTTGTTTTAAATGACAGCTGAGCACATAACTGTCTTCTTTCCATTTCAGGCACAATACAGAAAGCTTTCATCATTCAGGTTTCATCAGTGATGCGCCACCATTTCTTTTTGCTTTAATTTTCTTTTAGTCACATAAATCTCACATTGACACGTTTACATAGGTCACCTTCTCTTTTTGAGCTACTCTTCTATTTTTTCTTGGAAGGAGAACAGAACCTGTGATCCTTTGAACCCAACTAATTAAAGTCTTTAATATTATAATTGTGTGCTCGTCCCCTTAGACCAACATGAACCGTGTCCTTATCTCCCCTCGCACCACTTTGACACAAACGGCAATATAAAGCAAATTTTACCGACAACCACTGGTTACTAATTCTTCCTATGTGGCTCTGATTGGACGAGCAGGTTAACAGGCCCGGCGGTCCTGTTTTTTGTCTTATTTGTTCAAGGAATTTTGGCCCCAGTTTCATTCCACAAAGGCTTCCCCGTATATATTAGAGACAGCCCCCACAGGGCCTAATTGATTTAAAATCCCCTCTCATTTTCCAACACTGAAAATTAATGATGAGTAATAATAATACCCTCCATACCGGATAAATTTGATCGACTGGTTAAATTGCAGTGTGTAATACTGCTGTAGTTACTGTCTGTACATATTGTTAACACAGTACAGTCTCATGTTAAAAACTAAATTTCAACTAGTTTTATTCCTGGAACCAGTCAGAACAGATGAAACTTTGTGGTTTTAGTCTTGTTGTATTTTCAGGGATTCTTTGCTTCAGTTTTTATTAGTTATGTCTGTTCCGCCACCACACAAGCAGGGGGCCGGTTACTGAGCACCAGTCAGGAAAAAACATTTATTCCCAAGCTGTTGCTGGCACTCGCTGTGAAATTAATGGCTAAGTTCTCAGTGTCAAAACTACACTGGTTTTAGTTTTTCCCTCACTGGTTGCCGAGCAGTTGCTGGAGGATGCTCGGTGCTGCTGCTGTTGCACTATGAACCTCTTTGCAGTTGCTTTGCTTGCAAACAGAGTGCTAGTGTCACCCATGGTTTGGATGGAAGATTCTGACTGGTTGGCATCTTTCATGCAAACTACAGGAAACTGCAGCAATCTACTACTGATGATTTGGTTAAAAAAGAGGAACATTTTTCTTGACACTAACATGCATGTCTTTGGACTGTGGGAAGAACCCACAGAGACCCACAGAGGGGTGAACATGAAACCTCCACACAGCAAGAACCCAACCAGCTGGTGCATTCAAACCTAGCACCTTCTACTATATTTTATTTTGATTTATACAACAGTTCAGTGAAAAGAGAAAGGTCCACGATCGTACTTTCTTTGATTGTGAAATGTAAATTAAATTTTTTACAGCGTGGTCAGAATTTGTCTAGAACAGCAAGTCACTGTAATCTCTAACAAACACTCGGGAGGAAACATTCATTTTGTTGGCCTTTTGAGAGGCGGTGACTTCATTATTTTGCTGCTCCTGTGAGCATTTGTAGCAGCAGGATCGGTCACTGTGAAAACACTGCAGTGAAAGCTAATATTCAAGGTACTGCTAGTAATTAAGAACGTGTCAGTGGGAGCAACAGAGACTCACTGGTGTGTTTTTAAAAGACAATAATGGAGCTGTTTGGCACAGAGGGGTGAAGATAAGGCTTTGGAAACAAAGAAAACCGCCCCCATCTCTGAAATTTGAACGGTATCTGCAGCTTTATGAAACTGGTCTAATAATGGGCGTGTTTCTCTCTGTCTAATTGCTCAACTTGATTACATATAATCATCTTCTTTCCCCACTCATCAATGTCTTTACTCTGCAGCTGGGAACCCAACTGGCCACACTCAACCACCTTTCGGCTAGACATTTTTTTCAGCTCACAAAGAAGCTTCAATGATGTATATCTATATGCATATTACTCAGAAATATATAACCCATAAAATAACAGCATGTCATCATCAGGCTAAAGTCATTCTTTACTTCGTCATGTTTGCTCTTCAAGGATTCTAATTCCACGTGTAAATAAATAGATAGAATAATGATCATAAATAAATAAAAAATAATAAAATCACTTTCTATAAATTTATAAGATGAAGATATCACACACATCGTAGTTTAAAAACATTTTAAGTCATGCAACTTATAATAAAAAATGTATTATTGTGGGGTCTACCTTACAATTTAAAGGGCCTTGAGGTGAGTGTTGTTGTGATTTGGCGCTGGATTGAATGTATTGAATTAAACTGAATTAAAGGCACACAGACAGCCGCCAACATCATCTTTTGCCTTCTTGTTTGTTTTGTGTGTTATTTAATGATCTCTGCTGCATTATTTTGTATCTAAGGTTGTATTACAGCTTTAGTTAGCTACGGTATGAGTCAGTCTGCATTATCTGTACTCTGTGCAGTGTTTATGACCTTTTTATTGTGTTTTAGATAACCATTTGGAGATGTGGCTGAGGACAGAAGATTAAAATTTGCCTATAGGGCAAACTGTGGCTCATGCACTGCTACTTTCCTCTGGATCGATGAACACAGTGCTTGTTAAATAAATGAAATGATGAAGAGGGAGATTTCTTGGACCTAAATGTTCTCACCCAGATATTCTCTGTCAGAACTGTTTTAAAATCATCTCATTATCAGCTGCACGGAGGTAATATACGAGCATGCAGCACCTTGTTTCCAGCTCTCTCCTATGAGAGATAATGTGAATATGCATTCAGCACCGCATGAGTTTTCAATTACATTCAGGCCATATATTTGATGGCCTGAGCAGCCTCATCCACAATGTGATCTCAAGTGTGACCAAAAATGAAAGAAATAAGCAAAGCAGTTTTTACTGCTTTAAGTTAGTATAGTGAAGCATGATGGGATGGAGGGCGACTCACCCCTTCATCCATGTTAATTCCACCCAGGCTGCACAGCTCCTGCTCCCTGCAGACTGAGCGACATCCAAGTTCTCCTTTTCTTTAAAGACTAAAAACTTGAGTACTATGATGCGCACAAGTCATTTTGTTTCTTAGTTTTAATGTAGACAAATTGTCAAGTGTGGTGCTGTAACAGGATGCCACTAGTACAACAAGTCAGCTTAACTGGATTTCTGTCCCTGTAAGATATTCCATGATCAGCTGGAAGTGGTATCACTTCAGCATTAACATCAGCACAGAAACTGTGAGCTGGGTGCTTCATAGTGGGTTTCCATGGTAACGTCTAGGTGGCCCAGTGTTTTTATCCATGAAGTACATGTTGAAAAAAATAGAATTCTCAGTGACGCTTTAATCATATCATTCATCCTTGGCGTTTTCCTGCTACAGATCATTACTCATTAGCTGAAATAAACATCAATACACCCAAGTTAACCCAAGTTGCCCACAGCATCATCGTGTTTCTGTTGCATTGACCAGAATGATCCTTTGCAGATGTTTATCGTATTTTTTTAGCAAACTGAGGAGAAAAACGAAGCTGAAAACTGGACTTCCTCCACTTCATACTGGTCCAACAGTGATTCAGGCCCATTTCAAATCACCGATTCAAAGTGGCTTAAAAAATCCTCATGTTGATGCTTCAACAAACCATTTCTGCTGCTATTTTCATCTTTTAAAGACAGTTACTATTAACATACAAAATAATAATATAATGACAGAGTACACCTGGGCAAACTGCCGTCTCACATTCATGCTCGATTTCTGCCATATTTAAGTCTAAACCACATGATCAGCCTACAGTGCTGGGAAAAAGTATGTACCCCCTTTCTGATTTCTTAGTTTTTGCATATGTATCACCTTTCAGATGATGATATATCCTGCAGTTCAGTTTCACCAACCACACCCAGGCCTGATTTCTGTCTGTCAGGGGTTGTGTGTGGAAGCGTGGAAGAGATGACCCAAATGCAGAACTCACAGTGAAGAAATGATGAGGATTTATTGGACCGGGTGAATGAACAAAGCAGGAACAGCAGAACTGACTAGCTGACTGAAAGACTGAGTGGCTGGCTGAATAACTGAGCGCTAACAGGAACGACAACATAACATCAATGACACGACAAGGGCTGAAGGGAAGAGAGGGCTTAAATACATGATTAACAATGACAACGATTGGAGACAGGTGAGTGAACAGCTGAACCTAATGAACTAATGATATATGGGAAGAGGACTGAACATAATGCACACAGACCAAGGCTAACACAATAAAACAGGAAGTGGAACAGGCAGTAGATAAACAGTGAACGTGAACTGAAAATACTGGGTCAACGACCCAGCAACCCTGACACTGTCAGACCCACTGAATCAAGAAATCAACTAAAACAGAACCTGTCTGACAAAGTGAAGCCGGCTAGAAGATCTCAGAAAGCACCACATCATGTTACGATCTAAAGAGACATCTGATAAACAAAGTCAATAGCATCTATCAGTCTGGAAAGGTGTACAAAGACTTTATCCACAAATGGTGAATTCAGAGAACAGTGCTGAACCTTCCTAGGAGTGACCAGAGTGCCAAAATTACATCTGGCCCCTTCTTCAGAACTGAAGCAGCTTCTCGGATGAGAGATGAAACGTCCTCAAGAAACTTAAAGAGGTCCAAGACTTAAAGAGGTATCTTTCCAGGCTCCTTAGACCAGCCTACCAAAATTACTCCAAGAACGCATGGACAACTCATCCAGGAGGTCACAGAAGACCCAGAACAACATCTAAAGACCTGCAGACTCAATTAAGGTCAGATTCAACAGTAAGAAAAAGACGGGGCAAAAATGGCCTCCGTGGGAGAAAAACCACTGCTGACCAAAAAGATCACAAAGACATTTGCCACCAAACATCTGGATGATCCCCGAGACTTCTGGGATTTTTATTCTGTAGACTGACGAGACAAAAGCTGAAATTTCTGAAAGGTTTGAGTCCCGTTACATCTACATCAAACTAACAGCGTTTCATACAGAGAACATCACAGCAGGAGTCAGACACTGTGGTGGTAGTGTGATGGCTTCTCTGATGCTTCAGGATGACTTGATGTGACTGATGGAACCATGAATTCTGCTCCATACCAGAAAATACTGAAGGAGAATTTCCTCAAGCAGTCAGGTTATGCAGCAGGATAATGATCAATAAACAAAGATTTTGGGGTGGCCAAGTCAAAGTCTGGACTTACACCACAAAGAGAGTGGTCCAAAATTCCTCCACAGTGATGTGAAATACCCGTTACCAGTTACTTTTTTATACAGGGCAGGTAGGCTTGGATGACTTTATATTTACTCAGGTTATCTATATGAATTTATTTGATGATTTGAAGCATGTAAATGTGACAAATATGCAGGAGGGTTGTCTTGGGCCGGCAGTCCTCACACGGTGACCTGCCTTGGTTATGTATTGCACTGTTGTCCCTCGTTATCCCTTTTACTGGGGGGGGGGGGTGCATGTGTGTGTGTGTACGTGTGTGTGTGTGGCGATGTCCTGGTTTTCCTGGGAAACAGGTCTAGAGAGTGTGTCCCACCGGGACATGCAGCGGATCAGCCTCGTCTGTGGGAGTGGCTGACCTTGCGTCGATGCCGGATCGTTGCAAGAATTCCCGTTAGTTTCTAAGCAAGACAGTCAGTAAGTGTGAGTTTGCTGCCGTTGTGAATGTACTAATGGCTGCGTCTGTGATTTCCCAACGAGAGGGAAACACGGAGCACGGACACTGGGAGAAGACACGGCATAGAAGTCGGGGACACACGGGGATCTATCATTGCGTTAATATTTACCTCACTGTAAATAAATGCACTGTGTTCATTACAGAGAGTCCTGCATTTGGGTCCTACTTTCCCTGCAACCCCACACAGTTGATGTTTAGACGCATCCACACACACAGGTGGTGTCGGTTGGTGCGGGTATTCATAGTTACTGTCTGAGCAGATAGCATACTTTTTTCTTTGTTTTTTTCAAAGAGCTTTGGGTATTTGGTAGAGATAAACAAAAAGTCTCAAGATGACACTAGAAATCATGACCTGAGAACCTAGAAACAGCCACTGCTTTCCTTTTCTGTAGTCTCCTGTCAGAAACTGGATAGTTTTAAAGAGACAGACAGACGTCCTATAAACAGAAGAATGATTAGAGAAAGTGAAGTCTTGCAGAGACAAACAGAGCAAAGTCAAAAAGGTGAAACAGAGAAGGAAGGATTTCAGATTTCAGGACCGGAACAGCTCTTTCTCATTACTTTTGTCATGGACACAGTTTGATAGATTGCTATGATTGGATGTGGTGGGGGAACTGCTGTTATCACACAGTGCTTAAATAATGCTTAAATAATCCGATTAAATAGTTGTTAAGGCCTGGTCCATTTTAATAACATTCAATCAGTCTCAAATTCTGGTTTCAGTTTGTGGAAACTCTGACAGAGTGTAGCTGATCCTTTTATAAAGTTAGAAATATACAAGCTCGTCCAACAGATTACGTTTCTGAACAGAAACCCAGGGTGGGCAGCTAGCTGGGAAACACTCCTTCAAATGCTCCTTTCAGGTCAAGTTTGAGGTGCTCTGCAGTTTGCAGGCACAGAACAGGCTGACAGCTTTCCTCACAGTCAGCAATTCAACAAAGCAGGCGTGATACATGAACCCAGATTAACTGCTCGATTCCTTTCAGTGGTTCTTTATATCTGAGAAAAAACACATATTGTGGAGAGATCTTGGCACTGGAACATAAACTGATTGGACAATTAATATTTGGTTTAATGAGCCGAGACGTGGAATTAGAGCTGCAACAAGCGGTTTGACTATCTGAGTCCCTTTTCAGGCAAGAACACCAATCATCAACCTTTAGTTCTCAGATCTGACAATCTGCAGCTAGATTTCAGGGGGAAAAAACAAGCTTTCCAAAGCTCAGAGAAAAAGTGGAACTTAATTTTTAACATGGATATGAGTCACTTTTTTTAAACTTTAAGAAACAGACAGAAGCCTTGCTGTATGTAGCCTTCTGCGAGCGTTCTTCTAATTCTTTGTAGATTGAAATTCTTTAAAAAGTTTTGAGCTACACTAAAAACTAAAATGTTCCTCTTTCTTCCATGCCCAGATGTTTTGGCATGACTGTCATCACACCAGCCTCCTTAAAAGACAAAACGGTCATTTTTACCCCTGGCGGCAATGACAGCGTACAGAGTGACAGGATGAACATGATAGCGGCTCAGAGATGCTGCTCATTCCACTAAACCGACAAAAGACTCAAGCAGATGCAACTGAAGTGTGTATCCATCTGCACTGTTGCCCTTTAATGGTGACGTAAAACACACACACATACACAGACTACTATATTTTCACTAGTTAAGGGTTTCGAGCCATGCCTGGTTTATCACTGGCCTGATTGAATCCATAAAAGTTCTGATGAAGGTTATTCTGTGAAACTGAGCCATGGTCAAACTATAAGGTTCAACAGATGTGAACCTTATAGCCCGTTGACAGCTGCCTGCACGCTGTAATTTCAGCTTCTTACATTTGATTGTCGACCAGCAGCCAGGCTGCCCTGTAACCTGTCCTCTCTCCACTTTAAATAAGCCTTTAAAAAACATTTATTTCTACTAAAATATGGCAATGATGCTGCAGATTGGTGTGTGAGTGTGTGCCTGTGCAGAAGCATTTATTCTGTGACTGACATTCGAACAGGACTTTCCAACACAGGAAGGTGAAGCATGCACAACATCAAAGAAAACACACTCAGTTTAAAAGAGAAGAAAACTGACACCAAAACACGGTCAACAGGACGTCACAGCATCTCTTTGAAAATATGGCACAGATACTCCATCAGCTGTTGACGCTAAGGCAGAAGCACAAAGCTCTGTTAGGTTTTGCATTCACCAGGAAAGGCTTATTATCAAAATCTGATTCTGCGGTGACTTCAGTTACAGGTGAGCAAGATATTGTCGGGTGATGATGGTAATCTTGTTCCGTGGATGGGTGAGGAGCTGCTCCTGATTGTTAACAGTCGGTAACAGGATTCATTGAGGAGATCAAAAATGAGCATGAGTGTCACAGCTCTGTCCTCAAGAGCATAAGCCTGTGTAATTCTGTATTTCACAGGTCCATAAAAATTTGTGATGCAATTAGTTAGTAATTATGGAAGGAAAAGGGAGTTCAAACTAGTCGCTCTTACTTCATAACCCGAGGAGTCTTCATGAAGTGCACAGCAGGGCAATGCTTTGCATTTATCTACAAGCAGGCTAACAATTAATTCACCAAATAATATATGTTTGGAAGCAAAGCACTTCCTATAATTTAGCTCTTATTAATGTTCCAGAACACCCTGAATCCACGTTTAAAGCCCTCTTGTTTCTACGTGGCTTTAACAGCTTCTTAAATTGGAATCAATCTGCTTTTCCCTTTTTTCACTTACATCTCCGGTTCCATTGTCAAATACTCTCGTGAGCCAAAGCTCCAAATATTGATGTCAGTGAAATTTGTAATACCTCTGGAGGTCACCTGTGATCATAATCCACTTTAAATCTGCAATCTAAGATTGCACTGCAAAGTATGCATCACATTTGAGCCAATAATAAAGTCCAGTATTGGGCTGAAGTGTGTCGGGTCGGTAGTTCAGTAAAAATCTGTTTTTTCTTCTGCTTCTCTCAGAGCTGTGGAGGCCGATATAAATGAAAGCCTGGAATCGTGCCACTACACTCGGCAAGTAAAACCACTCACAGAAAAAGACATTTCAAACCTATCAGGAGAGCAAAAGTCTCTTAAAGCTCGAAGGATAATGAGACGGATGACATGAAAAGCAGGAGGAACAGTTTGCTGCCTTTCAAAAGACTCTGCAGTTTATTGGCAGCCAAACAACAGCAACATTAAAGTCTGCAGTTCAAAAACAGAAACATCAGGGAATCTGAGTAAAACAGAGACTCTGCTGATGTGAGCAGACGGGTTCAGGTTCCCCTTTTAACACCAAAACTATGGCAACAGCAGCATTCATTTTAAAATGAAAAGCAAGAGCTGCTGTTTGTTGGCTGTGAGGGGAATTTCTCCTGTACAAATATACATTAAAGTAAATCAGCGATCTCACATCGCTTCCAACAAGATCATTTTCTTCTCATGAGTAAATCAAGAGCTGCAGCTTAAGCTATGTGCCTGTCAGTCATTTTCAATCAGACCCAAGATGTTTCCTCAGTTTGGCCAGCAACTCAATTTGAAGCAAGAGAAAGTGACCCGCAGCTTTCCAGCAGAGGATTATGGATCACACTCTGTGCTCGAGCTTCTCAGGTTGGCGATGCTACCGCCTGCAGAAATAGGCCACACTGGGTACTTTCCTAACACCCAGCAGCACTTTGAGATTTGCTCCATGAAAACACAAGCAGGACCTTGGTGAGGACAAATGCCCGCTGGCCTCCAACTCAAACCGCCTGTGTTATTGTTCAAGGACCAGAGGGCTAACGAGAGCAGCCCTGCCAGACCCTGTTCTCATCAGAGGTCCTTATGAGTTCAACACACACAGCAAGTTAAAGAGTTTAAGGCTGCTTCCAGTAATGTGACATCCAGAAAAACTAAAGCTGGCACCAGAGAAGCACTTTTCACAAAAAATGTTTTAAGACTGTTAGCTGTTAAAACCTGGTGGATACAGCAAGCAACAGAGCCACAAAACAAAGAGCTACCAAACAGATTCAGGTTCAAGTGCGTTCATCTCCAAAGTGGTTTTAGGAAGAGTTCGGATAAAGACAGGCCACACCCCATCACTGAGTAGCCTCCGAGCATTCTCCGAGACCTTGGATAACATGTGAACATTTTTCCTCTGAGAGTTCTGAAACCTTTATCTGAGTGCAGCAGACAAACGAGCCCACTCAGTGAAATCAACACACAAAAATGGCTTTTTAGATGAGTCCATTGACGGTGAGCCTCCCGGCAGCAAAGCACAGAGAAAACGAGCAATAGCTGCAGATATGCTAACGTTGCAGCCATGCTGTCGGCTTTAAAGTCTGTGAGGCTTTTCTCACAAATTTGATTCCATCCATCTTTATTTTTTATGCAGTTACTGTTAATAAATCTGGAGAATCATCCTGGAAAAAAGTGTTCTTAGTTTTTATACTGTCCATCTTGTATTTCTAAGAGGCACTTTCTGTTTGGTTGCCAAGGTAAGGATGTAGACGATAACTCTGATGGGAAAGGAGCGACCGTTGCAGCCATTCAACTTGTACAAGACTCGTGTCCGCTGTCCTTCCCTCCACCATCCATCGCTGCTCCGCAACAGAAAACCTCTCCTACGATAGTCCAACATTTCACACTCGGGAGGAGGTGAAGCTGAAAATGTCAGACTCTTAGCGTCCTGCTTCACAGAGCCACTTCCTGTCTGTTGGGGTTTCCATTGGCTGCCGGAGCGAGGGCAGCAGTGGGCGTGTTCTTCTTGATGGAGGTGAGGCGGATGTGGGAGGTGCTATGCAGATAGCTGGCTTGGCGCTCAGGGCGAGGACCTCGACCACATCGCAGCTGACTAAGGAGGAAGAAGAAAGCAAAACTCAGTGCAGATGTTAGTGGCGGGATTCCTGTTTACCAGATATTTTTATTGTTAGGAGTTTGCATGAATGTGGGTTGAGGCGTAAACCTCTGAGTGGTCAGTAAGCCTCTGTATCCCGATATAAACACCAGCCCTTTTACCATTTCACAGATGAGGAGAGGTTTGTGGGGAACATGCAGTGTGTCTGCTGAAGCTGAAAGCATGTGAGATTAGCGTGTTAAAGTTTTACAGGATCGTAGTTTCGTAGCTGAAAGGGCAAAAAGAAATCAGGTCTGGTTTCCATTTATTAGACTCATGTCACTGAATTCTGTTTTCATAAGCTGACATTTCAAACTTATCACTTCTTTGTTCCACTACAAAGAGTTTTGTGCTTTTGCTTTATTATCTCTGAAAGGTCTTATTAGCTCTGTGATAGAGAAGATGATTGTAGCCCTGGGACTACAGAGTTTTACTCAGTAACTGTCTTGGCAAAAGAACTCACAGCAATGGTTGCACATCTATCTTTTTCCATGTTTCAACAAATTTTTAACATTTAAACCTGCTGTGGAGGAGAGGATTGCTAGCTCTCTTCTGCCTTTCCCTGACTCATTGCTGGTCGTCGTTGTGTCACTGCCATCAGCCTAAATATCTGGAACCGTGCGCACACGATCCTGCCTGCTCGATACCACTACTGGTGGTCAAAAATACAACAGTGTAATTTAATCTGTCTGCAGCATGTGAGAACATTCACTGTGTTTAAGTTCTTCTTTCAGACTTTAGCACAAATGTAGATCTGCATCTAGAGTCAGACGTACAAAAGAACAACAACAACAACAAAAAACTCAGCATGGGAGTAAAGACTGGACTATGTATGCACAGAGGGTTGATGGGGGAGCAAAAGAAAACAATTCAAAGACAGAGATGAAACAACCCAAAAGATAACCACCAACATAAAAGAAATGCAGTGAAGGCATTAAACTCAATAAACTCCAGGCAGAAACCAGAAAACACAGAAACTCTTCACTCGAGTAGAAATAAAGCAAAACACAAAAACTAGAAGCTCTAGGATAATAATGAGGAGTAATCAAAACAGGAATGCACTCTGACTTTTCTGTAACAGAAGAACCTTCACAGAACTCACACAGGAAACTAAGAATTCAAATCTCCTTAAATACATCAAACCCAAGGACCACAGGACTGCTGTCGGCTGTTCCTGCTTTAAGTCATAGCTCTGCAGTTTGGTTGTCTGCAGTTTTACTTCCTCTACTTCTCTTTTGTAGAGATTCTCATTCAACAGTAGCTGATGAAGAATTTAGTTCTATGCTGATTTTTTTAGCCAATAATTAATCACTGATTACAGCCTATATGGAAAATCTGCATCACGTCAGCCACAGATGAATGCCTCTTTCCAAAGAACTATTAAAAACTAAAAAGCATGCATGTGCTGGAGATATTTTTCTTCCAAAAGTCATAATCCTCAGAAACAGGCACACATGTTAATTGGCTCTCTGGGTGCAAAAGGCGAAGAAACATTTCTGTACTTGAAGTAAATCATCACACATGGACAAATTAAATTGTTCACCTGTTACATTCTTCAAAACAGGCAAATAGCTATAATTGCATCCCAAAGGCACATTTTACTTTTCCTGCGGCGTCTCTGCTGCTTCTGAGGTGTCACGACCTGCTGCAAATCTGAGCTGAATGAGAGAAAAGCCCGTCCCCGGGTCACGGTTTCCTGCTTTTTGGGAAGGCTGTGCCATGGTTACGGTGAAGAGTTTAAATTTGGGTTTCCATCGTGCGGAGGCAGAAACATGATGAGTTTCAGGAGGTTTATTGGGTACTCAGGAGGAGTTTTAGAAAATGGCGAGGCTATGATTATTTTTCAGCAAGTTATAAGAATCCATTCAGACTGAAGAATGAAATACTCGCTGTGTGGTTTTTATCTGAATGCTCAGTCTTGTATAAATGTTCGTCCTCTAGAAAGTTTTGATTAGTCTGTGACTGCAGCTTCATGCGGTGTAAACACTCGGAGCACAAAACAACACAAACACGCTGCCAATGGCGTGCAGCGCAGACGAAGCGCGGCCTCGACATGCAAAGACATTTCCATCCGTATCCTTCCACCGTCTGTAAATCAGCTACATTCACATTTTATTGATGCAATCAGTAAAGTAGTAAAGACTCACTGGAGCATTCAGCCTCTGCTTGTTTTCCACCTTTTTATGGTGACAGCAGTTAATGTGAGCAGTAATAGAGTTAGCTGTAGCAGCGTCCAGTAAATCAGCATGCCGTGAACATTTCTACCTATAGTGAAGACAAACAGCAGCATTCATACATTCAATCTAATTTCTTCTTCAGTAGTCGACGTAAAATAAACATGACCACGTAATTAAGCGTGTTTTATATCACAGAACAGCCGAGACGAGCTCTGAAGCTCCTGCATTCGCTGGCTGACATCAAGCATCTGCCTCTGCTTGATGATTTTGATTTTTGAAGCTGATATTTGTAACTTTAACTCTGAATAACACACAATTCTGGCACCAGTGAATTTTAAATAAATGTAGAGCACTGACAGGCTGTTTGGGAAAATTACTGACATATTTCTGAATGACTGACGGACATCTTCAGTGGGAGCAGCTGAACCTGCAGCTGAGAGCAGAGTGAGATGTTAGTCTTTTATAGACACTGAAAAAATTAATTCAAGGGAAATGTATTCAAATGTAGCTTTTTCCATATGTTTATTTTTATTATTATTCTTTATTATTTTTCTTTTCTGGGAGTTTTGTGTGTATCCAAATAAGTGCTGCTGAACATTTTACTAATCCAAATGCTGCAGTGCAGTTATGAATAACACTCTGCAGGAGCACACCAGTGTGCACACTTTGGAAATATTAAAGGGGGAACTTGCCCACCTTATTGTTTGTGAGATGTTTGAGAACAGTGTCATCTGTCTCTATTCTCTGGGGCAGTGCAGGGATCTGGTTAGGTAACATAACCGTCTCAGGTAAAAGCACCTCAATAACTCTGACCTGTTGAAGTGTCTGCGGAAACTCTCACTGAGCAGGTAGAGCGCAAACGGGTTGACGCAGGACGAGGAGAAGCTGAGGACCCGGGCTAGAAGAGTGATGACGAGGTGGGCCAGCGACAGATCCATCTGGTGGTAGTGGAAGGAGCGGTACATGTAGAGGACGTGGTTTGGGAACCAGCACAGGGCGAACAGGCCCACAAAAACCAGCACGATCTTAGACAGACGCTTCCTCGTCTCCATCTGGAAGAAAAGGATTTAAAGCGATGAGACATCACAAGCTGGAGGGACTGAACACAAAACAGTTTTCAGTAAACAGAGCTGAAAGATTTCCAAACTACATCTTCAAATGGAACTCACTGGATCTCACATGATCAGACCTCTCTGTGATTCATTAGAGGAAACATGAGCTGTGGAGGTGACTTGGAAAAGAAAAGGATCTGTCTGCATGTTGAACTGTCTGATTCTTATAGTTTGGCCAGGGTCACAATGAGAGCATGTGGAGGGGATACAAACTTTGACAGGGGGGCAAATGGCTCAACAAAAGCAGGAGGGGACATTCACGCTGTCTCTTATGTGCACTATGTTACACTTGCACACATCCACAACGTCCATAAACACAGATTATAAACTAAGATGCCACGAATACAAAAACCTTAAAGGTGCATTTAAAAACACAGACATGGTCCTTTATAAAGGACTTTCCCTTCATGACTTCTTAGTCTTTTCTATATTTGTCTCACTTTCTTGTTTCAGATCATTACAGACACAGTGTTCTATTGTATTTTTATCTGTATTTACTGTACAGCACTTTGGTCAGCCTTGGTTGTTTTTAAATGTGCTCTATAAATAAACTTGACTTGACTTGACAGACATGTTGGTATGAAACAAAGATGGGGTGTGTGTCTTTGTCACAGACTCTGAGTGCAGAGTGTCCTCCACACATTTCCAGATGTTTTGCAATTTTCAAGTGAGGTCTTTAAAGATTTAAAGCCAGCAGTGGTTTAATGATCTGTTTTTGGTTCCATTAGGAATGAAGGGAACTTCCCAAAGTCTGCCTTTGATGGCCCATCAGCTCCAACAGCTCCATCAGCTGCAGTGCCCTCCTCAGTAACTGCTGCAGAAACACTCAGCTACTATGATATGTTGTTACTCCAGTAACTTTTCAATGTTTAACTGTTTCCATTACAGCCTTTACTTATAGCTGTAATAGTGTGTCAGTAGAATTCAGCTGAGGGGGCACAGTGACCTTTTTCGACACTCCTGGCCCCCGGGGACGTCCCTAACGCAGAAGCTCATCACTTTCTTTGTTAAAGTGACTCCTGCCTACTCCCGCCTGTATGCAGGGCCACAGCCACACATACTCGATGCTTTGTTGGTCGTCCCTTTTAAGAACATTCAATGGTTTTGGGGGCATATGTCTGAGCACTGCTGCAAACGTATTAGAAAGGGCGTGTTGGAGTCCATCCCGGGCATGCATTTTATTTATTCTTCCTGAAATTTGTAACTTTTATACATTTTACATGGAAATTGCTTTGCAAAGAAAAACTCAGAATCAGGAACCAGGTGACAGTTAAACAAGAATGGCAGTTTCCCAAGTAAGTCACCTGCATTATTCAAGTTTTTGTTTAAACCTTTTGCTTTTATAACCTCACGCTTGGATCACTGCAACTCCCCTTTAATAGGGGTTGGCCAGGGGACTTGGTCACACCTACAACTGGTGCAAAATGCTGCGGCACGGTTTTTAACTGGTAAAAGAACATTTGAGCATATTACTTCGGATCTCCTTACACTTGCTTCCAATTTAATTTAGGATCGCTTTTAAAATCCTTTTACTGTTTTTTAAATCCTTAAATGGCGCCTGTATATTTGTCCGATGTGGTACAGTCCTATGTCCCCCCTCGTTCACTCCAGGCAGCCGAGCAGCTGTTGCTCTCACTCCCTAAATCACAGCTGAAACTTCTCTATTGTGGTCCCGAAGCTTTGGAATGATCTTCCTCTTCAAGTTAGGCAATCTACGTCAGCGGTGGTTTTTAAATCCAGGTTGAAAACTAATTTTTTATTCACTGGCTTTTGACTCACTGGGTAACTGACATTGTTATTTTATTGTTATTTATTTAGTTATTTATTGTAGTTCGTGTTCTCTTTATATTTCTGCTGTACAGCTTTGGTTGACCATGTGTTGTTTTTAGTGTGATAGTGCTATATAAATAAATTATAGTATGGTAAACTTTTGAAGGTTTAAACCTGTCTTAACCTCTAATTTCTTTCCAGGTTCTCACAAAGTTATCTGGACATTTATTTTTATTTACTTTATTTTATTGTATTAATGTTTTGTTTTAGGTTTGCTGTGACAAATGTCTTCAGTCACTGAATCATTGAATCGTCCAACCCTCTATCTGTTCACATACACACACGCACACACACACACGCACGCACGCACACACAGTATAACTTGTACGCTTATTTATATGATGTAATTCTCCAATAATACAACCTATGTTCAGAGTTCTTGTGTATCCCTGCCTGCACACATTTGTTTGGCTTGATTTTTAGTCTTTGGAGGATAAAGTCATTACTGCATGGATTGTCTCACTAATGAGTGTTTTTGCAAAACTCAGCATTGGCTAATTAGAATTTAAGAAAACCCACCATCTCCTCCCTGAACACCATAAAAAATGTTTGTCACACAAGTTGAGTACGAATATTTTGTGACAGCTGGGATGTTCATGAAAAGCTTTCCATTATTATGGTTTTGCTTTTTTTTCTGTGTCTGATGGTTCTGCCCAAAACATATTATTTGTTGGAAGTGAGCAGCATATAAATATGGAGACTGATCTGTATTTAAAGATGAAGAATAAACCTTTCTGGAGACCAAAGCAGAATAAAAGCTCTCAGGGAGGATGCTGAAGTGGATGGATGGGTCAGCGTCCGCCAATCAGACATGCTGGTTTATTTTAATAATGACTGCAATCTTCCCACAACCTCAGTCAGTTTTGTTTGTGATTGCAGATCAGAAAACAACATGCAGTTCTCACTTTAAGGCAACGTCACACCAAACAAATATTCATGTAGGCCATTTCTTCTTACAGTCTGATGCTGATTAGTTAGAAGCAGATTCTGTGAGCCAAAGTTTCTATGGTCTTCATCAGTCGCACCAAAAGGCAATAGGACTTAATAGTAATTTTTTGACTAATGAGTTGTCAGAAGTGGTGAGTCTCTCCACAGCATGTCCCATTTTTCTGTATTAAACACTTGTAACTGTATTGAATGAATCCAGAAGGCAAACAGAGTTGAAATAGTTGCCTTCATTAATGGGTTTACATTTGAAAAAGGTGTACATACATCTGAAAAATGAATACATAAGAACAAAGCAAGTAAAAAAAACCCCACAAGAGTTGACCCAAATGTCTGTTTGAACAGAGGAGGATGCCACAGTGTTGAGGGAAAGGTTTTGTAGCTAAGCTTAGTTTTCAGACAGGTACATGGAATCACGAGAAGACCCAGGGATCCAGCGTGGAGAATAGGAGTGGTTATCAATGATATAAGTGCGGGCTTTGTCTCGTAAGTTCATAAAAGAAAGAACTAAGATTTTAAAATGATACCTAGACCTGACTGGAATCCTCTTCAGACACTTGTTTGTAGCAGAGTATGTTGAAAGCATTTTGTACAGTTGGGAGGCAATTAATAGATGCATTATACAGACAACAAAATAGACCATTACAGTAGTCGATGCTGGAGGAGATGAAGCCAAGAACAAGAATGTCCAGTTCACTTTTTGAGACAACAGTCCTAAGTTTAGGAATATGTCTTAAATAGAAAAAGTAAGCGCGAGTCAGAAACTTGTTATGAGCATCAACAGTTAAAGAGTTATGTGCGCTAGCTTGAACAGTGGATGAGAAAGAGCTCCAGAATGATAATTAAAGACTCAGTCTTATTTGTGTTAAACTGCATAAAAATATTTACCGTCCAACCATTCACTGCATTAAGTCAGTTAAAAGCAGAGGCACAGTTTGACTCCCATTGGGACTTGCATATGAAAAGCAACGATGAAACGGATGGAAAACAGAATGAGTGATGGGCGGAGACTCCAAAGAATGGATTTAGGATTATAATACCAGCAGATGCATGGAGCGTACGCCATCATGAGAGGAACCTGACCTTGTCAGTCTGATGCTCAGCGATTGTTAGAGACACATGGAAAAAGGTCAATCATGTCAGTCAAATGCATTTTACACAGGTCACAGCCCAGCTCGATACAAACACGCAAAAAATGTCAGCGGCGTTTCTTCAAAGAGCTTCTCTGTGTAGGGCAGAGGTCACACCCATCAGACTTGCTGGCTTTCTGATGCTCCTTTAAACAGGAGAGCAGCACACCGACCTTCACCATTCCCTTTTTAAAATCCTCATGAGCACAAATTAAACTCCGAGTGCATTCAACCTTCTCACTGCAAACACAGAAAGAAGTAGAAAATCAGCTCTGCAGTACGATGTTTGACACAAAAGGCCACACGGAGTACTCGGTGGAGGATTTTATTCCCCCTCAGGTGCACAGAGGTTTTTTCCTTCTCTGTGCTTGCATCTCTTTGATATTTCAGTGACTCGCCATGAACGTCACAGCACTGCAGCGAGACACAGTTTGTCAGTAACAATCAGCCGGTGCAGAGTAACAAGGACCGGGGGCCATCTGTGTGTCAACTTCATTATATCCTCTGCTGATTGGCTGTCACAGGAGTCACCTAAATCCTCTCAAGACTTGTTTAACTTTTTGAAGTTTCATTTCACTCCTTTGACCAGAATGTGTTAGTTTTAAATTCTGTGTCATTTGATTTGTTAGTTTTAGTCAAAGTTGACACACAGACGCGTGTCAAAGAAATGATCAGCATCCCACACCCAGGACTTTGAGTTTCACAGCAGACAACAGGCTCATGTGAAGCTGTAGCGCACAAGTATCAATTTCATGGGGTAGAGATTTTTATTTGGGAAAATTTCATGTTTTTAAAGGATAGAGATAATAGATTTTTAAATAGATTTTAATTGTAGTAAAACCCCTTCTGCGAGCATCTGCCAGCTTGATTAGCAGCATGAAGCCAGCAGCAGCTGAGAATTCGCAGCAGGACCTCCCGACAGCATCACCTGCAACCTGCAGTCGCCACAACCAGCTGCTTCTCCTACTCACTGAAAGTTTCTGCTGCACTGTAACTTCACTCCTAACTCCTGTTTCACTATTTATCTGGAGGCAGGTTTGTCTTGTTTTTAATTTAAGCAGCCAGTTAGCATGTGGTAACAGACTACTAGGTATGTCTGGACAGGGTCAACATCCTTGTCAAATATGCTACTACAACTAATAATAACGGTCATAAGTCCTGTATTTTATTTCAGACATTATCCACACAACACTGTTAGCACTTATTTACACTTCTTTGGCCCTGAAATTCTCTGCTGATGTTTAAATGTTGTATCAAAGCGTAAGTTGCACACAATAAGAGGATTGTCAGCAAGTAAATAAATTAACTGAGGCGTGCATGTGTTTCTTTTACACAGTGAACCTCTTTAATGAACACGTTGTGCTGCGTAAAGAACAGATGTGTCTTTCCAGCTACACATCATTAACAGCAGCCAGCTGCTTCTCACCTCACCTGACTCCACCATTAAAGATGAGAAACGTTTGTATAATAAAAAAAGTTAAAGCGACAGCAAACTCTGCTGATTGCAGAGCAGGAATAATCTCAGTGCTGCAGGCGGGCTGCTGATTTGTGTTTGCTCTGATTTGCTGCAGCACTCGGGCAGCGCTTGGCATCTTTCCCGAGATCCTCTTAGGCACCTGCTGCTACGGGCCATTACTCATCTGGAAGGCTGGATTATGTCAGTGTGTGTTTGCATGAACTTTTAGAGGTACAAATAAACTTTTCCTACTTCTAATTTCTTTGCAGTTTGTAAATTATTTATTTATTGTGTGTGCCTGTGCCTCTGCATGTGAGTGTTTGTGCTCATCTGGGAGTTGAGAGCTGTCGGCTCCCATTAGAGGTACGTCTGAGATGGATCCATCACACAGCCATCACTCTGTCATTTTGCTTTCACACTCCACATGCTGCAAAAATGCCAATATCCAGAAAAGCCACAACAATCCAGAACTCAATACACATAACTGACAGTGAGACCCATGAACCAAAGCACAGGGTCATACAGAAACATGAAGACAGAAATCAGGGACTCAACAATATCACACGGAATCAGACCTGATAGTTGAATAATAAAGAAATCCAAAACTTAGCCTGTATGAGAATCCAAAGTTAGGACGCTTGGAATAAACCCTCAGTAGAAGCCCAAGAATCCGATGCCTTCATCAAACAATTAAAAAAGAAAAAAAAACTTTAGAAAAAACCACGGGACCAAGACGGCAAGGAGAGGCTTCATTTCGTACTCGGTCGGAGTGTGGCGGATCTTAGTGTCTTGCTAAACATCATAAACCTGGGAGGAGGACGGTTCCACAGTGTTGGTGTTCCACTCATGTGTAAACTGTAAAAACAAAAATACTTATGAGCAAAATGGTTGATTATGACATCTTATTAGTATAAATTACAGTGGACATTCCCATTGTCCTTCAAGGAGCAGACACATTTGGGCCTAATCAGCACTGCTTTTGCACAGGTGCCAAGTGACTGATTTAAAAGTTACACAAGTCCTCAGCTGGACTGGAAGTGGGTCACAGAAAGTTTTCATGGCTTAGCTGAGACTCAAATGTCACAACACACCTGACATTTGACCCAACCAAGGTGGACTACTGGCTGAGTTTGACTTAACACTACCAGTCAAATAAAATGCAAATATGGATCATATTTGGGTTGTTGTTATCAGGCCAGTATTCCTGGAAGGAGTCACTGCAGGTGAGGTGAAGAGCTTTTCTAAAGTTAACAGCTACACTTGTTACCACGGTTCCAGTGACAGCCTCCATCACCCCTCCACCTCTCCACCTGTTCAAGCAGAAAAGTGTTTTCTTTAACAGACCATAAAAGTTGATTTACTGGCCCAGGGAGGCCAAACTAGTGTGGACACCTTGAGGATTTTGCACAGTAATTTAGACAGTTATTTCAAAGTCTTATCTAAACTAACTGGTTTTAATGATGGTGAAGGAAAACAATAATTTGTAGCTTTTCTTCCACCTTTTTTTTCTTCTAGCACCTTCTTTTCTCTTTTAAGTGGATTTGAAGTGTTTCTCTATGTGAGCTTTTGTCTGTATTATTTTAAGGTGTTCACCTTAAAGATAATAGTGATTTGGCAGTATTTCAACAAAATCGAATAATTTTTGATCTGTAGCGGTTTCTTATAATGCCTTTAGTCAATCATTGTTACTTAAAATCAGCCCCAAAAATTAACACTCTGAAGACTTTCAACAAAATTCCAGTCAGTGCTTTCCCAGGAAGACAAGACAGGAAGCTCCCAATGTGTGAGTCTAAAGCCTGGTTGGTTTCATGACCTTGTTTCACTCATGTTAATGCAAACATTCACAAAGCAACTTTGTCGGTACCCCAAAGCTTTAGGTATAGCTTTAAATGTAGCTTTAGTTCTAGCTTTAGTTCTAGCTTTAGGTCTAGCTTTAGGTCTTTTCTAAGGTTGAGCTGCCTGATGGTGGTCATCCATCGCAGGCAGACCATACCTCGGATTCATGTTTCCATATTCTCAGATGCTTTGTTGCTCATGTCGACTTTTCACCCTTACACATCAGTGTAAAACTGCGTTTGTATTTCACCATGTTGATGCATTAGACGTAATCAGTGAATATTACTTGTGTACTCTTTTTTTACACTTTGAATTTAAGCATGTGTCTTTCCTCAGACAGTGTTATTCAGCTCTTCTCTGACTGTCTCAGCCTGAGAAAAAATTGACTTTCAATCATGCAGATCAACCACCTTCCTCGGTGTGCTTTGTGGCTTCTCGTTGGCAGCACCTGAAAAGATCTCTGTTCGATCAAAATGCAGCACTATGAAATGAAATTTGCTGGGAGCATCTTATCTGTGCATGCATTGTCTGACTTCTGCCTTTGGCTTGTTTTTGATTCTCACAGCTTGTTTGTCTGAGGGAAAGTCGCAGTGATGATTAAAAGAAAAACTCTGATTGTTAGTGGGAAACAAGACACGAACAGGCCTCTCTTGTATCAAGTTCACACACTTTGTCAACACATCCATCCACCTGAGCCATTTCACTTTAAAAGGAGAGCTGCACCTTATCAAACATATGCAGCAAAAACACATTTCGATGCAGCAGGCTGGATACGTGAAAAACTCCACACCATAAAGACTTTAAATGTCGCCATAGGAAGTTGAACTTTCTCAACTCCTGTTGTTGGATGTGTGATGACAACAAGCATGAAAAGCAAAAGAAATCTGGGAGTGAGAAGCAAAAAGAACTTGTCTCTGCTGCAGGGCACACACTCCAGGCTACAGAGGGAAATGTGAGTATGGATTCATTCATATTTCTGATGCTGACGTCAGTAGTTGAGTTGGAAAAAACAGAGTCCATTCACCCACACAAAACTTTCATGATATGAAGGTTTCAGAACTCAGAGGAACAACTCTGAATAAAAACATCTCAGAAGCAAAGTATGAATAAAGTTAGAGGGAACAAATATGCATGCATCAATACAGGAATCATGGGGTGTACTTCGTTTTTCATAGACTGCATAGACACTAAGTACACCCCATTATTCAATAATAAGACGATAAGAACTTGTGTTGTTTGCTGTAAGCCTCTTTTAACAGAATAGCTTCAGTTCTTTGAAGTACAATCAGGAAATTTCTGTTGCAGATTTACTGCTGTGCTCAGGATCATTGCCCTGTTAATGACCCAGTTTGGTCCCAGCTTTAGCTGTGGGACAGACAGCCTCACATATAGAAAACGCTAGAATACTTTGTTAAACAGATGAGGAGTGACTGCAAGATGGTCAAACGATCATAACTGCGCAGCTGATCTGATGTGTTTGGTTTACGCCAAACCTGCTGCTGTGCATTATGGAGAGAATCTCCACCTTCTCAACAGTCCAAAGGACTTTATTACAGAAGTCTTGTTGTTTGTGCAGATGCAGCTTTACACACTCGGGCGCCCTGCTGGCACACCCTGGAGTTTCTCTGACCATTGCATGATCAGAACTTTGGATGAATTTTCTGCAATGTCCAAACCTAGGAAGATTGGTGCCATTTTATCACACACCTGTTAAGGTTTTAGGAATTTTTACCCAGACCGGTTAAATGCCAATTTTACAGAGTGGTCACAGAATCTCTTTAGCAGCTCCTGGGTCCTACTTACCCTCCTAATTCCTATAAAAGCAGGAAGGGTGTACTTAGTTTTTCAGAGTCCTTAAAGCTCCACATACAAACCTCTACACACACACACACACATATATATATATATATATATATATATGTGTGTGTGTGTGTGTGTGTGTGTGTTTATATATGGTACCAATGATATTCTGCGTGTTTATCAACCCTCCGCTGATGGACTGTCATGCTGTCCTGGCAGATGGCTGGCATTCTCTGAGCTTGGAGATTTCTTCCTGTTAAAAGGGAGGGTTTTTTTCTCACTGTCACCAATTGTTTCCTCAAAGAGGCTTCTTTGAATCCTGAGGTTTTCTCTGTATTATTGTAGGGCCCTTACAATATAAAGCATCTTTAAGCGATTTCTGTTGTGATTTGCTGCTATACAAATAAAACTGCAGTGAATCATTTAATTTTGGGACAACAGCCCGGCCGTTAGCTTCAGCTTCATCTAGCTAAATGCCCTTCCAGTAACGCACAGGAGTGTGAGAGACCACGAGCAGCCTCACTCCAGTGGTCTAAAACCGAGCAGGGTCCTCGCAGAGAAGAGCAGCCCGTCCAAACACACGCACTCAGACTCCATCTACTACAGTTTCGTTTTGTAAACTCTGTGACTGGAGGGCTTTTCTGTGGGCCTTTCTTTTGTGAGCATTTCATGAATAAACATGAACTTTTCTCACTGTTTTCATATCAGAGACAGAAGATGGAAAAGTCTCACTAAAAGCTGCTGCTGCAACAACCTCTGTGTGTTTCTGAAGTGGCAGCCTTTGTGTGTGTTGTTGTTGGCCCTTACTGCTGCTGCTATTGTTGGAGGTTTTGCTGAAAGCACATGTGGCAGCAAAACAAGAAAGAGACTAATTATGATGTATACTCCACTGCTTATCTGAGGGGCTGCTGTGATACAGGACCTACAAATGCTTGGAAGCACCAGTAGATGGTCAGAGGTGGGAGCCACGTGTGATGGAAAACAGCAGAAAAGGAAAGACACTTACTGCAACATGCATACATACTTCTGAAAATAGCTCATGTGGACACTCTTGATCAACACCATTAATTTATTTACAGAAATCACAAATGCCTTGCTAACCATTTCAGTTAATCCGAGAATAACAAAAACTAGAGCTAGCTGAAAAAAAGGCTATTTGGTTTTTGAGAAGCAAGCTCCAACAAATCCAAATGGCCCTCCAACCAGCATATTGTGGTGTCACAGGCCAGTTTCTGCTCTTTCCAGTTCATTAAACTAATTCTTTTTGCTCAGAGACATCCCAGCATTTAGTTGGTAGAAACTCTTTTTCATAAGCAAAAACTAACTTGGACTAAAACTTCTGTGGACATAATAAAGTGCACAGCTTCAGCCAAGATAATTGTCTTCAGTTTTCTGCTCTGCACACTGTTTAGTGTATAAAAGTGTTTTGCCAGCATCTTTGTCACACTGAACCACCTGTTGCTCTGAATATTATTCGTTTTTCTGTTGTGAAGATTACCCAGGAAAAATGGATAGGCTCGCTCTGTCCTCCTGCTCAACCAGGTGTTTTTGGCAGCTGGTGATTGGTTCTTATTTTCTCAAAGACCGGTTTAGTTGAACACCAAATATCTGCCATGTGTGACTAAACCTTTTGATTTGACTGTTGGTCCCTGTTGTCTATGTAAATGGATTGCAGTTATATTTAGCAAAGCTCAACGAATGCTTTTCCCTCCTGTTCTTTTCTCTGCCTGCTGTCAGTCCCATTCTGAGAGGAAGCAGGAAACTGCAGAAAAGCTGCTTCTGGAAACAAACATAGGTGACAGAGCTGAAGTAATGAGCTTTGAATGGAAAATGGCTACATTTACATAGACTAAGCATTCAAACAGAACTTTATTCTGTAGAACTGATGCAGTTTATTGATCCTAAATTGAGACCAACAGCCAATTTAGAGTTCTCTGTCTTCTGGTTTCTCTCCGTGTTCCGTGGTTGCGCTGTCTCCCTTGTCAGGTGTATACCCTTGTCAAGTCCGCGTGGGAACAGACAGCGAACATGATTGTCTGGACTGCGGGAGGAAGCTGGAGCAGCTAAGGAAACCTACAGAGCAAAAGTTGTAAATATAATTTAAGTTACCATTAGTGAAATGTTAAGGATAACATATCCTATAAATGTAATGAATACTGCCTACAGTTACTGATTCTGCAACTTTATAAAGGAGCGTTATCACGATGTGGCATGCTGTCCTGCTGGAAGCAGGAAGAAGATGGTGCACTGGGATCATAAAGGGATGGATGTGGTAAGCAGAAACACGGAGGAAGGCTGTGGGGTTTAAATGATGCTCAGCTGCTGCTGATGGGCACAAGACTGTCAAGAAAACCACCTCATCATCACGTCATTGATACAAGGCAGGCAGGATCCATGCGTCCATGTTCACACCAAATCCTGACTGTGTGCTGTGTTCAGAGATGCTCTTCTGCATATCTTGACTACAGTGAGTGGTTATTTGAGTTAGTGTTGCCATCTTGTCAGCTCTCCTCTTCCCCGACTCAACAAGGCATTTTCTGCTCTCCCTGGATGTTCTGGGTCATTCTCTGTAAACCCTAGAGGTGGTCCCTGTAGATCAGCAGCATAGATTATTCTAAGTGCTGACAAGCTTTTGTGATAACTTTGTTTTTACTGGATGATTTCGCTGTGAGATGTGCAAGGGAATAAAGTTCTGACAGAAGAACGAGATTATCCTGATGGGCTTCAAAGCTGGTTGATGGGGTTGTTTCCTGCATGTAGTTTCTTCACACACAGCAGCTTTTTATTTTCTCCTAATATCCTCAGACATCAGAATAAAGCAACAGTCCAAGCTGGTGGCAGGGGAGGCAACACTGTGTACAGCTCACAATTCATCCAATAGGAATGTCTCACTGGCTACAGTGGTCATAATTTCTGTGACATATGAAGCTTTCAGTCATGGACAGGAAACCATGGTTGGAGATTTGAAAATGATTCTAAATAAATTGTTGTATTATAGAAAAAGACTAAAGTTAATTGAAAGTGGGGCGGCTGTAAAGAGCAACACGATGACTTTGTGCTACAAACCAAACAATCACGAGGTGGGAACATGCTGTACCTGAGCTCACACCTATGCCTCAAGGAAACATGGAGCTGCTTATGGGGAAAGGTTAGACCTCTACAGTGAGTTTCATTTATGCTCCTGCTTGTGAATGTCAAGACGTTAAAGCTGAGCTGAAAAGCCCTCAGCAGCCTGACATAGATGACAATATCTGCAGCCGTACATGCATTGAGTGATTAAACGGACCTGGGGATAATTTCACCTGCAACAACATCAGTGACACCTGTAATCTGAGTGTTTGGTACCGAAAGACAAGAAACAAGTTGTTAGAAAAAACAAAACGCACGCACACAAATGAACGGCCAAAGATTTGAAAGGAAGGTGCAGGCGGTGTACTGGTTTGGACCGGTGCTATTCAAGGTGGACCAGTCATACCTTTTCAAGCTGAAGATGGACTCAAAATTAACTCCTGAACAGACTTCCAGGTTTTAGAAAGAAATGTTTTCATCTTTCATTATCATCATCACCTTTATTTACAAAGCACTTTAAAACAACCACAGCTGACACAAAGTGCTGTACATTGGAACCACAAAATAAAATTACATGAGATATAAATAAAGACCAAACAAAAGAAAATTAAAATAATTAATTAAATAACTAATTCAATTAAAAGAGAAACTAAGTCTCACTGAGGTTAAAAGCCAAAGAATAAAAGTGGGTTTTAAGATGTGATTTAAAAGTGGACAGTGAAGGGGCCTCTCTAATGTGCAAGGGCAAATTATTCCATAATTTTGGAGCCACAATAGAGAAGGCCCTGTCCCAATGAGCTTCCTCCTGGATCTCGGTACCTCCAGGAGCAGCTGGTCAGCTGAACTGAGAGACCGACAGGGTATGTGGTGATGAAGAAACTCAGAGAGGTAAGGCGGGGCAAGACTGTGAAGGCATTTGAATTTGAAAACATGAAATTTTTAAAATGAACTCTTAAAGACACAGGCAGCCAGTGCAGAGACGCTAGCACATGGGTCATATGCTCTCTTTTACTAGTTCCTGTGCGGAGTCATGCAGCTGCATTTTGAACCAGCTGCAGACGTTTGAGCAACGACTGACTGATCCCCGCACAAGTGAGTTACAGTAGTCCAGGCGGGAAGAAATAAAAGCATGGATCACTGTTTAAAGGTGCTGTCTTGAAAGAAAAGATTTTACTCTTGCCAGTCGCCTTAAATGATAAAAACTGGACTTTACCACTGCTCTGATTTGGTTGTCCAATTTAAAATCAGTGTCCAACTTAAAACCAAGGTCGGTAACAACAGGTTTAAAATAGACTTCCAGGGATCCCAAATCACCGGAGGAGGACTCACAGGGACCAAACACCAACACTTCTGTTTTCTTTTCATTAAAATGTAAACAGTTTAGAGCCAACCAAGCTTTAATCTCATCTAGACATGTCAAGAGAGGTTTTATGGAGATGCCATCCTTCTGCTTTAGTGGCAAATAAATTTGGCAGTCATCGGCATAACAATGAAATGAGATCTCATGCCTTCTAAGGATGGAACCCAGAGGCAATAGATACAGTAAAAACAGCAGTGGCCCTAAAATTGAGCCCTGCGGGACGCCGCATGACAGAGAAGCAGAGGATGATTCGGAAGGCTGACAGAGAAAGTTCTATTGGCAAATAAGACCTAAACCAATTAAGTGCAGTGCTACCAATACCCACTACATCATTTAATCGAGAAATTAGAATATTGTGGTCTACTGTGTCAAAGGCAGCAGTTAGGTCAAGAAAGACAAGAACAACATGGTTACCAGAATCACATGCTAGAAGGATGTCCTTAAAAACCCTTAATAATGAAGATGCTGTGGTATGAAGTGTTTTAAAACCTGACTGAAAGTTTTAGTCTTAAGGCCGTAGACGGGAGACTGGTCCACCTACCACTGGCCTCAAGGATGCCATTATCATCTAGAAAATATTTCAGCTGACTTAAAACAATTTTCTCTAAAACCTTAGAAAGTAAAGGCAGCTTAGAGATAGGCCTATAATTGGCTAAAACTGTGTGATCAAGGCCAGGTTTCTTAAGCAGTGGCTGCACTACTGCATGTTTGAAATTTGCAGAAACCACACCAGAAGACACAATGCTGTTAATAATGTCAAGGACATACTGTTGTATACTAGGAAAAATTTCTTTAAAGAAGGCTCAGGTTTATCCTTGGGCTGCCTGGTTTTTAAAGGAGCCACAGAGTCCATGATTGTTTGACAGCAAGAATAAAACCAGGAATTAAGCTCTTCTGTGTCAGAGGAGACCAAGTCAGAAGGGCCGCCGAGCTGATTAAAAGCAGCAGAAAACTGCGTGGCAGTGGAGGGGTTAATAACCCAACGGCACCGAGCAGCAGCGCCAGATTTAACTGCAGTAAAACCAACATTGAATAACACAGGCATATGATCTGAGAGTCCATAGTCACAAATCTCCAAGTTAGTGACAGGCAGACCATATGACAAAACAAGGTCCAGTGTGTGTCCGTGCTCATGTGTAGGGCTTTTTTACCAGGCTAAAAGAGTCAATAAGGCTTAAGTCCTTCACCAGTGGCTTATCAGGACAACATACATGTATATTAAAGTCTCCAACAATAAGAACACAATCATAGTTGGGCATAATCCCAGCTAAAAAATCAGAAAAGTCGTTTATGAAGTTCTTATTGTATTTTGGGGGGCGATAGATGAAAGTGCAGAAAACTGGGTTTGTGCAACTCAATTTAAATGAGGTAAGTTCGAAGCTGGAGAACAAAGGCTGTAGAAAACACTGCTTACATTTGTAATCCTTTATGTAAACAGTCGCTGTGCCTTCACCTCTGCCTGACGTCCGTGGCGAGTTTTAAAAAAAGCAACAATCCATTGGTAAAAGTTCAGATAGAGCACTGGACTCACCAACACTCAGCCACGTCTCAGTCACACACAGAAAATCCAGATCACAGGAACTGAAAAAGTCCCGAAGAATAAAAGTTTTGTTTAAAAGTGATCTGGCATTCACCAGGCCAATCCTGGCAGGAGCTGGAGCTGGCGCTCGGTGTTCAGGAGGTCCAGAAACCCGACCCAGTGATCTCAGGTTTCGATAATGTTGATGGCGGAGGTTTAGCCTGGGAGGGCATGGGCAGCGAGGCCGAGGAGCATCATCATCAAAGCCGACCACAGTCACCAAACAGGCATCAACAGGATCCAGGAAACGCCAAGACACAAACAAACAAACAACCAGGCGACCGCTTCGTTTACCCTGGCAACGATGGCGCTTTCGCTGGGAAAGTAGTGTTGGAACCCGGTACAGGTAACCCGGGATTTCCGATGCAAATGGGGGCAGGGGTTGCTGCCCACCAGCTCCAAAGGACACAATATTTTGGACCACAGGTTTGAGATCCAGTGTCTGGCGATCATACCTCAGCAGAGACTTTGTTTCATGGATGACACAAAGTAGAAATAATATAAACAGGAACAAACTTGGCAGTGACAGACAAGCAGCCACACACACCACTGCCATTTTGACGCCAGTGTGTGTGGGTGCTTCTTCTTTCAAGAAGACAATGATTGGGAGGAGATGTTGGCTGTCCGATTGGCCTCCCTGCTGCTGCTGAGCCTGGGACGGTCTGCTTGCCTCCACCCCGGTGGGAAGGGTAACATCTCTTGGGTCTGGGTTCTGTTTCCCCCTCTGGGGGCGAGGGTACCTGGACCCGGGGTATAGAGTATGTTTGGGGAGTGTGATTGTGTGTACATGTCCATTTATGTCAATCCTTACGTTGGGTGAGTGCTGAGTGTTTGTATATGTGTGCATGAGGGTGGGAATGCATGTTTGTGTCTGTGTGTGCCTGTTTGTCTGTGTCTATATGTCAGGTCCGGTCTTAGACTCCACCTCTCTGGGAACTCCCAGGCCCTCCAAGGCCTTTCTCCCCACACCACACTCCCTGCCGGTGACTGATGCCCTCAGGGGTCGGTGCATTGGTGGTTCTTGGTGTCCGGGGCTGGGCGCTCAGGTATGTACCAGCTCACTCCCGGTGTCTACTTAGCCTGGCGCCTGTTGCTCGGTCAGGCCTCCTCCGGGGTGCGGGGGGCCCTCGGGCCTCCGGCCTCTGGGCCTGCGGCTTGGTTCACTCTGGCACAGCTGGCTGCCGGCAGAGCCGGCGGGCACGCCGGTGCAGCCCCCTCTAGCTTCTGCTCGGTGGCTACTGGGTGATGTCTCGCCCGGGGATCCTCAGCCCTTCCCATGAGGGTGGCACCGATGCCCCTCCGGTGGTCCTCCTTGGGCTCTCGCACTCTGGGGCCTCTGGATGTCTGGGGCCTGGATCTCCTCCATGCCTGCTTCATGCCCTGGGGGACGGGGCTATGGCTCTCTACATCCTCTTGCAGACCATTACATGTAGAAACCATTTGAATACAAGCGCGCTGATCCACACAGGTGTGCACACGCGTGTTCACTGTTCGTAGACTTAAATTACACCTTTCTTGGCTGCTACTTCAAAGCACATTGTGCGCTGTCTGTCCTGCGTGCTGCACAACAACATTGAATATTTAGTATTTACTGCTGTTTACACTTAGCTGGATTAATGCGATGGTGTTGTGTTTAGTATGTTGCTTTGGGTTTTCTTGCTTGTTTTCTATTCTTTTTCTCTCAACAGGTGATCCAGGAGATTCCCCCCCCCCCTTTCTCACTGTCCGTCTCCCCTTCTGTTTTTCTTTTCCTTCCTCTTTCTTTCTCCCTTTCCTATCCCTCACTCATGTCTGTCCCATCTGTAACAACTGAAAATAAAATAAAATAAATAATAAAAACAAAGGTCGATCAAATGGACCAATACGGCAATGCCACGATGATCCATTTGGCAAAATAAATCCATTGGGTATCCTTGTTGGTCTTCAGACAACAATTCTGACGGCTAAAGAACCAAATGGGACAGGCAAAAAAAAAAAAGAAGACAATGATTTTTATGCGGGACGACGCCCAATCGCACAGAAGCACTCCAAATAATGAAAGAATAATAACTTGGTCCCTTCCTCACCTCACCTGTGAGCCCTTTTTAAACGAGAGACTTATGGTGAAAGAAGAACATCAGAGTTCTGTGAGCAGCGTCTGAGGCTGCTGCACAAAAAGCTGATGAAGAAACTGACAGACTGCATGACTGGAAGGCTGAAAAGATGTGTGTGGCTGTGTGCACAGAGATTTTCTCCTACAAAAACCAAAGCCTCACGCTTCCTTTTTTTAAATGTTCAGGTTTGACTTTAATTAATATCTTGGATTGACCTAGAGCACTGTAGTAGTTCAGTAATAAAACTAATGCTTAAAAATGCAGCTTCCTAATAGTTGTGTGTAAATGGAGTGAGAGAACCCAGTCGGGTAGAGTTTCTTCTCCGCTCTGGATGCCTCCTCCCAAGTAAATGGCTCAGAGAGTGGGTGAATGGGATGAAATCCTACCATGCATTTACATTAAGGATTCTCTGAGTGCAGCTCTGTGTGTTACACAGTAATATCAGTGTTGTTAATGATAATGTGAGATATTGTTTCTTCTTCTTTGGATTTTTGGCAGCTGTGTGTGCAGCAGATAAAGTTTAGAACAGAAGTCTTACGGAGCACACTTTAAAATAAAACAAGTGGTTGTTTCCGTGAGCAGACTGGTGGCAGGTGGAGACTGTGCAAACTGCCTCCCTCAACAGAACCCCAGTGGCGGCGTTGATGATGATGCAGGGTGGCAAGTGAAGCAGGAAAGCAATGAGGGTGCTGTATTATATCCCAGAGGAGAACGTGAGGGAGGTCAGTGCAGACTCAACACTGATTTTCATGACTGGGTGAGAGGCACATAGCGGTCTGAAAATACCTGGAGCTTAAAAAGGAGCTGAATTCTCCAGAGAAGAAGACGGCCAGCAGAGTTTTAATGAAGTCATCTCTGCAAACTTTTCCTGGCAGAAGCTGTCTGACCTCTGTGGATTGTTTGGCACTAAAGCCCAAGTAAAAATGTTTTATGTTGGCAAAAAAGAGAAGCTCCACATACACAGTTTAGGGTTTGATGCTTTCCTTCAGGGCACGCTGAGAATATTTTAAAAATGATTGGTTTGAATTAAACTTTGTAAAATAAACTTAATGAGGACCGTACAGCTCAAAATAACACTCAAAAGAATTCAAACAAATTTTTTTTTCGTGATTTAGCTTCTTCTAAACCTTTTATATCCCAGCTGTATCCAGCCTCTGCCACAGTGAAGGTCACTAGACTTGCAGTCAAGACCGCCTAAACCAAGACCAAGACAAGACCAAGACCAGAGGGTATCGAGACCAAGACAAGACCGAGACGAGACCAAGACCGAGACCGAGACAAAAAGGTTTTTAAACTGCAGCCAGATGCTGCCTTGTTTACGGGTGTTAGACATATTTATGTGTTTTTGCGATGCACTTGCACAGCCCTCCTCGGGGCAGGGATAGCTCAGTAGGTAGAGTGGTTGCCCCATGATCGGAAGGTTGGGGGTTCGACTCCACTGAACAGCTACCCTGAGGTAGAAGACTGTAGGTACCGTCCCTACACACTGCTCCCCAGGCGCTACATTGGTGGCTGCCCACTGCTTGAATGGGTTAAATGCAGAGGGGTAATTTCCCTACGGGGACTAACGCATACACATTTACATTTACATCACCTCCCTCACTTACTGAGAGGACAGACGCACGCTCCACTTGACTGTCGCGTCTCTCACCCTCTCTGTTTTTCACATAATGATATTATTCTATATCCTTGCATGTGATTGGCCACAATATGGAGGGATTGGAGCATAGCTGAGCCACTGTGTGAGAGCTGAGCAGCGAAAGGAAATTTAGTGAGGAGCCGGCTCTCGCTCAATGGGAGTCGACTCTGATTCACTACAAAGCACTCTCTAAGCACGGCTCTTAGAGCTGATGCTTTTGCGTATGACACATTATCCAACATTCCGTTGTGTATCATGGATACTGTTGACTCCAAATCTCCCGACCACTATGTTGATCTGAGACAGCAAGACCGAGACAGCGAGACCAAGACAAGACCAAGACTACGTAAAAGTGGTCTCGAGACACACACATGTTCTCCGAAACGATCCACACAATAGAAATGCAGCGATAATTAATTACAACTTTGATCAGTTTAGGTCCTGAAGCACTCCAGAAAAATTCATCAGAGCAGTAACTGAAAGTTTTTGTCTTAAGGCCGTAGACAGGAGAGCGGTTGACCTACCACTGGCCTCACTCATCCCCGTATTTATCATTCTTCATGCAGACAGTTTAAGTAAGAAAGCACAAGAGACTGCCATCAGTATTTACTGGGTTCTTGATTTAGTTATGATCCACCTCTCTGCCGAGCTTTATGAAAGTTAGCCTGGTACAGTTCAGACGGTCATCCTGTTGGAGTTTGTAAAATCTCCCAAAGTTTCCGTCCAACAGTATGAGTGTCAGGGAACTGGGTCTGAGCAACCCAGGGTTCATGAGCAATTGTGGACTTATATTATATTATATTATATTATATTATATTATATTATATTATATTGTATTATATTGTATTATATTATATTATATTATATTATATTATATTATATTATATTATAGTGCATGTGCGCGCGTGCGTGGTTATGACAGGCGCTCCTTGATGCTGTATTGTTGTGTGAGACTGCATCAGTCTTCTAGCTCAGTAAAAAGTCAGTAAGGTTACGTTCACACTGCAGGTCTTAATGCTCAATTCCGATTTTTTGATCAAATCCGATTTTTTTGTCTGCTTGTTCACACTACAAATAAAATGCGACAGCCCGCATGCGCAAAAGAAGATGTCACACACAACATGCTCTGTTTAGACCCAGAGCAAACAATATTGTTTGACTGATGGCCCTTAATATAGAGACTTTGGACTTTACGTTTCCCAATTTTTGTTTTAAGTTATTTTGTTATTTACATAATAATGTAGATAACCTCATAATTATCCTTATTGCTGTTTTAGAGAGGAGCGGTGCTTCAAAGGATAGTTGCAGATTTCTGTCAGAATCTGCAGATTATACAGTACAAATAAAATGTTCACGTTTCTCAAACGTTGTCTTCCCAACAGTTTCACTGACATCTACACTGGATGGCCAGGAAGCGTTCGCGATGTCTTATCGGGCGCTTCTCTGGCGCTGATAATTGGCGTCTGTCTTGTGTCAGTGACGTAAAAGACGGATTTAATGCGACCTGACCGTTCAAACAGCAGTCGCTTTCTAAAACATCGGATATGTATCAGATTCAGTACCACATACGAAAGTGACCCAGATCGGATTTGAAAATATCGGATTTGTGCCGTTCACACTGTCATACCATGATTGGATATGGGTCGCATAGGGTCAAAAAAATCGGATTTGATGTGCTTTCGCCTGCAGTTTGAACGTAGCCTAAGTGTGTGCCTGCTGGAATTAAGTGTCTTGATGGCTGCCTCTGTTATTTCCCCTCAGGAGGAGCGTGGAACACAAAAGGGCAGAGGGTGTGCGGACACAGAGGAGCGGAGAGCATGGACCACAGACTTATTGGGAAGAAAACACAGAACGGGCGTAGAGGGAATGTACGGGGATTTATTGTTGTGTAATATTTACTTCACTGTAAATAGACACACTGCTTTCATTGCACCACGTCCTGCATTTGGGTCCAATTTCCTCACATCCTTACGGTCTGCCATCACACACCGTGACAATGAGGACAACTTCAGTCAGAAACCTGCTGTTAACAGTTACCTTTTTCTCACCTGTAATCATGATCTTTCTCAAACCTCAGTCACAGAAAGCAAAGACCTTCCAAATACTTGTCTGGTGCCGATCTTGACACGGTCTACTTCTTTTACCAGCCCGTCAACACCACTGTAACTTTAAACTATGTGACAGCAGCTCATGTAGTTTGTTGATGTTGCTCCTGCTCTTCTTCATCACAGGTTTTCAGGCAGGTTTATTTTCTTTGTGCTCGTATCATCAGTGTTCAAACACTTCTTTCTTTGTTTGCAGCACGTTATGTTCATCCTCCATCATTCACACACAGGATGGACTCCATATGGAAACATGTTTTTCTAGGCTAGTGCAGTAAATATGGCTGCCCTGCACTGTATCCTGACCTCAGCCACATTTGGTCTTACTCGTGATAGTCTTACTAAGAGGCTTTAAACACAAGAAGTAAACATCATCAAACTCTCTCTTTTCTACAGGATATAATTATTTTCCATAACTTTATACATATCTTGAACCAAATCCTTGAGACTTTCAATACTTCACTCTTATTCATGAGTTTCATCCTTTTCTTGCTCGATGTCTACTGAGTCCTGAGAAAGTCTATATTTCTTCTATTGTCTTCTATTTATTTTTATATTTATTTTTAATGCTGCAAGTCGAGTCAGTGCAGTGATGGTCCCAGCCTCATTCGTGATTTGCTTCAGGCTTGTATCCTCCACAGCAGCCACACGTCAGCACTGACACTGGAAACAAGTGTTCCAGTTCCTCTTACCCACCTTGCACATTATTTTGCTCAATTCTGCAGCTGTCAATCAGCTGTCACTTGCAGTGATTCAAGTTGTTAATGTGCTGCAGAACTACACAGCTGAAACAAGCTACAACAGAAAATTAGATTGTATGTAATTACACTTGTTTCTTTCCCCCTTTGTGCCCAAGTTTAACTAAAACATGTAGTAAAGTTGCCATGAGTTACATTTTGAAAAGCCCCCCAAAAATGACCAAAAACTATGTTTTTCACTCACTAGCCAAAGGGGAAAGGTAAACTAAGCTCGAAAGTAGCTAGATGTCTGTTTTGTGTTATTATGTGGCAGCGATATGGTAAAGCTGTGGGGTCTGCTTCAGACAGACGTGAAAAAAGATTAGGGTTAGAGAAAGAACAGAGTTTGGTTTGAAATGAGTACTTCATTAAATTTAGAGGAAGCGTGAAGGCTGACCCATCCATCCACCCCGACTTCCTCGCTATAGCAAATAACAGTCATCTTTGTGGCTTTGCAGTGATGTCACCTGACTTACTCAATTCCTTTCTCCTTAATTACAACAATGGGTAGATGACACTTCCAATCATTTGTGAGAATTGGCTTAGCAGCCAATACATACAGGACTTTTTCAGTAGTTTTACTCTGCATGTGCACCTGTGTGGGTAACTGTGGGCTTTCATTCACAGTGGGCATTTCTTTACATAAAACAATTCATAAAAAACCTCACTGCTCTGTGAGTTGAGCCTCAACTTCTGAAAATAAATCGATGTAAATTCTGGAAAGCACTGGAAAGCTCTATATAGCTAAATAATTGCTCTTTTTTTGTCATTTTTAGACCTCCGAATTGATGAAGCAAAACTGATGTAAGTTATTTTGTGTTTCTTTTAGATGGTAACACTGACAAGAGCCAGAGTGCCACCAGAAAGTTCAATGCAACCTGCTAGGCTGATGGCTGTAATTCCCTCACATCGGATTGATCTGCAGCCTAATCTCAAAGAGAATATTGTCAAAAAGCACACCATCCTTTTGTTATTCTGGAGTTGTCACTCAACTGTCACATGAAAATGAAAGTTAAGCCGGCTGCTGGGCTAAAGGGAAAAAAATAAAAACTTTCATGTAATGAGTTCTCTGTGTTTAACATCAAAGGTTTCATGAGAAACTTCAGCTTAAAAAAAGAAAACACTTACAGAATAAAGTTACATTGCAACCAAGCACACCATTGTTTTTCTTGTGACATTACCAATAGGTTTGTTGTGTCACATGGCCCTCTTCCTATTGAAAAAACAAAAGTTGTATCCAAGATGGCCGACTTCTAAATGGCCACCATGGTCACCACCCATCTTGAGGAGTTTGCCCCCTCACATATACTAATGTGCCACAAACAGGACTTTAATATCACCAACCATTCCCATGTTATTATGGTGTATCCATATAAATGGCCCACCCTGTACATCATTTCACATCATGGGCTTAGGTTGTACTGCAATGTTCTACTAACAGCTGCTGTTTCAAAATGAACCACAGCTAACAGAACTACAACAAGATTCAGAAAGTGCTGTGGAGTAAGCAGTGGAGGATCCAAATCCAGGATGTTAAGTGAGCCATTCATTGGCTGTTTTCAAAGTAAAAACAAACAAACAAAAAAACGTAACCCAAGAAAACGTGAGGAGCAGACAGATACAACAAGGAGCACAGACAAGAAATCTAACACTGATGGAGGCATTTTAGGGCTATTTATACGCAAAGGAGTGGTTAGGACTCTTTATACACAGAAGGGTAGTTGGCACTATTTATACACAGATGCGTTGTTAGCACTATTTATGCACAGAGGAGCGGTTAGGACTATTTATGCACAGAGAAGTGGCTGGGACTATTTATACACAGAGGTGTGGTTAGGACTAGGAGGAACACACTGAAAAACTCAGAGGGAGCCCAAACTAACACGAAACATGGTGCAACACTGAAACTCATCAGCAGAATAATCAAGAACTCAAAGATGTCACAGGAAATTGCATTGTAGTAGAACAAATAAATCAAAGCAGGAGCACAGACATCAAATAAACAGAAATAAATTTCAAACACCTGAAGTATGAAAACCTCAACAGAAACCCAAATTTAAATATACTCACGACAAATTAAAAAACTGAATATCCTGAAATGTATGCGCTCTGACAGCCAGAGCAGAGAGGTAGACCATGGATGGACAAACTCATTCATAGCCCAGTTATCCAAATCTGATCCCCCCTGATTCTGAGCTCCGTGTGGATGAGCAGTTAGTAGTTTTGAGAGGTAGGTGCAGTTTCAGGAATTTAAACCAGCCAGTTATGGCTCTGGTGGGGCAGTGATACAAAAACCAGACCATTTCAGAATATCTGTCATAGAGCAGACACTGAAGACAACATCTCTAAGGTGTCTTTGTCCTGGGCAGATGAGCTCTCATTTATCAGTCTTTAGTATTTAGTCTCTCCACAGGTCACCACTACAAGCAGCTTTGCAACCCACCGATGTCTGAACAGAGCCACACAGAAAATGGAAATAATGTTCTTGTCTTCACCATGTTTTTCCTGACTGGGCTGCATGAGCCATTTGTTTTCTTTTGATATTAATAGTTCCAGCTGCCCAACACAAAGTTGGGGGCTGCATTAATCTCCAGAAAATGTGAATCAGTTTACTGACACTATAATAAGCCTGAAGTAATTCATCTCATCAAAGCTAAGTACATTAGCAGTTTATCTTTTCGGTCCACACAAAATGTGTCTAAATGAACAACATCAAAATACAAAAACGACCAAAAATCAATACAGCGATGTTTGGTCAATGATGTGGTTTTTAAATTCAGTTTTCCAGCTGCTATGTGTGTGTGTGTGTGTGTGTGTGTGTGTGTGTGTGTGTGTGTGTGTGTGTGTGTGTGTGCGTGCGTGCGTGCGTGCGCGATTGCCCTCTGATGTATTTCTTATCTTGGGTGAACATAATGAATTAACTCTGCCCTCTGATAAGACAGTTGGCGGGTTTGGGATTGATGTGTTTGCAGTTAATGTACAATGTCTTTGCGCTCCTGTAGATGTGAAGATACGGGCGGGGTGAGAAATGGTTTTCCCCCATTTATTGTAGTGCTGATAATATCAGTCCCCCTCATGAAGGAACAGATGGATTCAGCTGTAATGAGCTGAATTAGTTGACTTGCACAATATGACAAGACCAACACAGACGTGCAGGAAGAAGTTAAGGAGAGTTTAATACTGCAAATTTCTGACTTTGGGGTGCGTGATGGTCTATTTTCTCTCGCCTGATTTAATCAGATGCATTAGCATCACGTGTCCAAAAGTAATGGTAAATGGCCTGTATTTGTATAGCGCTTTTCTAGTCCCTAAGGACCCCAAAGCGCTTTACACAACCTGTCATCCACCCATTCACACACTGGTGATGGCAAGCTACAATGTAGCCACAGCCACCCTGGGGCGCACTGACAGAGCCGAGGCTGCCGAACACTGGCGCCACCGGGCCCTCTGACCACCACCAGTAGGCAACGGGTGAAGTGTCTTGCCCAAGGACACAACGACCGAGACTGTCCAAGCCGGGGCTCGAACCGGCAACCTTCCGATTACAAGGCGAACTCCCAACTCTTGAGCCACGATCGCCCCTATGTATGCTCGTCATCTACATTACAGCCATGTGTGAGACTAACATAAGGAATAAAAGGAAAAGATAAAAAAGAGACTCTACAGTCCATTTAATTCAAACTTTGGTTTGTTTGTGCAGATGCGAGTATGGTAATCGCACCCTGGCGTGGACAAAACAACTACATCAAGACCAGATGAACTCCAGAGAAGTTCTCGATATGACCAAGAACATGCCTGGTACGTAGGCTTTACATTCTGGGGTGTGGCGAAGTGCCTGAGATGTCTAAAGGTCAACACGGGCTAGCAACTAGCCCTGACACATCTGACACATCAATAACGTTTTTGGTTCTCTTGGATTTTTCACTTTGATTTAACCAGATTAAATGAGCCAGGCATGTAAAAACACCCTAAGGTGTGCCTCTGTGAGTCCCTTTTAAAGGCTCCTGACCTTACTGCAGCAAAATGAGCAGCTGCATCTCCTCCCACATAAAGATCAAGTTAAAAAGACTGCAGTGTTTCCAACAGACCGAAAGTCTGACTGTGGTGGTGGAGAGCAGGCTCCCTTCAGTGCATGCTTTCCTCATTGAATTATTAAATAATGCCTTATACAGTGGGGCAAAAAAGTATTTAGTCAGCCACCGATTGTGCAAGTTCCCCCACCTAAAATGATGACAGAGGTCAGTAATTTGCACCAGAGGTACACTTCAACTGTGAGAGACAGAATGTGTCTACAGAATGTGACATATAGACATTTCTGTGTCTATATGTCAGGTTGGGTGTCAGGCGCCACCTCTCTGGGGACATCTTAGGCCCTCCAAGGTTTGGAGGCCTATCTCCCCCTACCACCACTTCCCCTGCCAGTGGCGGACTCCCTCAGACATCGGTGCGTTGGTGGTTTTTTGTGTCCGGGGGTGGGCGTCCAGGTACACACCGGCTCACTCCTTGGCGGCCGCTTATCGGGACCTGGAGCCTGGGGCTCGCTCGGGCCACTTCGGAGGTGGGGTGCCCCCGGCCTCTCGGCCTGGGGCTCAGTCACTCAGGCACGGCTGGCTGCTGGCGGAGCTCATGGGCGCGTCACTGCAACTCCCCCTGGCTTCTGCTCCGCGGCTGCTGAGTGAGCCCTCATCTGGGACTCTCCTCAGCTGTTTCTGGGACAGTGGCGCGGCTGCCCCTCTGTTGGTCTTCCTTGGTCTCTTGTGTTCTGGGGGCCTCTGGATGTCTGGAGTTTTGATCTCCTCCATACCTGCTTCATGCCCTGGAGGACGGGGCTGTGGCCCCCCCACACCCTCTAGCAGATCATTACATGAAGGAACCTTTTAAAAAAAACAAGCGCGTCCATGCTCACAGGTGTACACACGGGTGATCACACCCACAAACTACACCCTTTTTGGCTCCTACCTCAAAGCACACTGTTCTGTTGATCTTATGTGCTGCACAATAATGTTTAATATTTAGTATTTACTGTCATATTCCCATATATCATTGTGATGCTGTTTATTCTATTACTCTTGTTCTCCTCTGCTTGTTTTCTTTTTTCTTTCTCAGCAGGTGATCCAGGTGATTGATATATGCATTTTTTTTTCTTTCTTTTTTTTCTGCTCATTCTGTTGGTTTTTGTTTTTTGCCCTTCTCCCCGTCCCTCTTCTCAGAAGAAAGGAAAGAAAAAAGAAAAAAAAAGAAAAAAGAAAAATGAAAATTCATAACAAACTCTTAAACGACAACTCTGTGCAACTGATTTACTGCAGCCTCAAAATGAATTTAAACTTACTATTTAAGTAACTACACAGAGGTTTTTGTCATCTGGCGTTCTTTTTAATTAGCGGATGTGCTGTTTGTCTTTGGACCCAATGGGAGGCTTAGCTGGCACAGGTCTGACACATCATAGTCAAGGTTAGATCCCTTTGTTGGGAAAGATAACAAATGTGCCATTTTCTTGCTTGGAACAGCATGAAAACCACGCTAGCCTCTGTCGTTGTAGCTTCTCCACATGTTTACAACCTTCATCCTGGTGTCTTTTGGGAATTTTTGGATGGGAGGGTTCAGAAACATATGAAGGCTTTCTAAAAAGTGCACAACTTTTCACTATAATAAGCAAATGATAAAGCACCCAAGAATAAAATCAGCAGTCTGGGCATTTCCTTTATTTCTGCTTTGAAATATTTTTCTTTTTCTTTTTTTTCCTGTGGATGGTAATGCTCTGAGGCTATACCATTGAAAACTTCAGACAGATATCATCTTTAAAAAAAAGCAAGACCCATAGTTGATTGAAATTTCACTGTGATTCCCATTAAAGTTTCTTTAAAAGTTAAAAAAAAAAAGAAAAAAAAAAAGAGAGAGACAGAATGTGAAAAAAAATCCATGAATTCACATGGTAGGATTTGTAAAGAATTTATTCGTAAATTAGGGTGGAAAATAAGTATTTGGTCACCTCAAACAAGGAAAATCTCTGGCTCTCACAGACCTGTAACGTCTTCTGTAAGAAGCTTTTCTGTCCCCCACTCGTTACCTGTATGAATGGCACCTGTTTGAACTCATCATCTGTATAAAAGACACCTGTCTGTCCACAGCCTCAAACAGTCAGACTCCAAAGTCCGCCATGGCCAAGACCAAAGAGCTTTCGAAGGACACCAGGAAAAGTATTGTAGACCTGCACCAGACTGGGAAGAGTGAATCTACAATAGGCAAGCAGCTTGGTGTGAAAAAATCAACTGTGGGAGCAATCATCAGAAAATGGAAGACATATAAGACCACTGATAATCTCCCTCGATCTGGGGCTCCACGCAAGATCTCATCCCGTGGGGTCAAAATGATCATGAGAACGGTGAGCAAAGATCCCAGAACCACACGGGGGGACCTGGTGAATGACCTGCAGAGAGCTGGGACCAAAGTAACAAAGGTCACCATCAGTAACACACTACAACGGCAGGGAATCAAATCCCGCAGTGCCAGACGTGTTCCGCTGCTGAAGCCAGTGCATGTCCAGGCCCGTCTGAAGTTTGCCAGAGAGCACATGGATGATACAGCAGAGGATTGGGAGAAGGTCATGTGGTCAGATGAAACCAAAGTAGAACTTTTTGGTATAAACTCAACTCGTCGTGTTTGGAGGAAGAAGAATACTGAGTTGCATCCCAAGAACACCATACCTACTGTGAAGCATGGGGGTGGAAACATCATGCTATGGGGCTGTTTTTCTGCCAAGGGGACAGGACGACTGATCCGTGTTAAGGACAGAATGAATGGGGCCATGTATCGTGAGATTTTGAGCCAAAACCTCTTTCCATCAGTGAGAACTTTGAAGATGAAACGAGGCTGGGTCTTCCAACATGACAATGATCCAAAACACACCGCCCGGGCAACAAAGGAGTGGCTCCGTAAGAAGCATTTGAAAGTCCTGGAGTGGCCTAGCCAGCCTCCAGACCTCAACCCCATAGAAAATCTGTGGCGGGAGTTGAAAGTCCGTGTTGCTCGGCGACAGCCCCAAAACATCACTGCTCTCGAGAAGATCTGCATGGAGGAATGGGCCAAAATACCAGCTACTGTGTGTGCAAACCTGGTAAAGACCTATAGTAAATGTTTGACCTCTGTTATTGCCAACAAAGGTTATGTTACAAAGTATTGAGTTGTATTTTTGTTATTGACCAAATACTTATTTTCCACCCTGATTTACGAATAAATTCTTTACAAATCCTACCATGTGGATTCATGGATTTTTTTTTCACATTCTGTCTCTCACAGTTGAAGTGTACCTCTGGTGCAAATTACTGACCTCTGTCATCATTTTAGGTGGGGGAACTTGCACAATCGGTGGCTGACTAAATACTTTTTTGCCCCACTGTATAAGTCTCTCCTACAAAAATTATATTTGTCAAATACTTTGTGATAAATAACAGTCCAATGTGATGAACTTATTCTGAGGTGATTCTCTCATCTGTGTTGTGCACATAAACCTCTTCTCATCCGCTCCAGCTCCTGTTCAGACCAACCCTGCAGAGCAGAACCAGGCCTAAAATCAGCCGCTCCAGTCCGACCGTGAGAGAAGATCCTCTCCATGGAAGCAGCTTATTTATATCAGGGACCACAACAACAGCAACCCGAGTGCCGGCTGCTTGCTAGATAACATGAAGGGCCTGATGAGGCTGATGAGTAGAGCTTGAAGTTGGTTGGGTTGACATGATGATTCTGGCTTTTAAACATTTTAATATAAATTCTTTTGTTAGTTTAATTCCTTTTTTTGGCATATTCAGACAACCTCCTAATTTCTCTGTGGTATGTGGAAGCTCAACATTTGAGCCGTCTGTGTTTTCACGTTGTGCAAACTCGACTGGAACCCCTGCAAAATGGAAAAAAGTATTTTATGGCTTTGAGTACAAGACGCAGGATTTGAATATGTAGATGCAATGTAATAAAATACAGCAGCAACCAGACCAAAGTTAAACTTCATAAACGAGTTTCAGCCTTAAACCACCAAGCGCTTCATAAACCAACTTCTGGAAGATGGCACGTTCACTTATTAAACTCCTTCATGAAAAACATGTCTGTGTGTTTGCACACAGATAGTAGCTAAACTAGAAGCATTATCACCTGCATCATTCAAGTGGATGGTACTTGAGCCAGGGTCTCTTCACACAGGTTAACTTTAGTTCCATTAATCATGACTCAGATTTGAGGCAGAATGAAGTGAGTTAAGCTAAAGTGTGTTCAGGTCATGGAGATACAAGAGTCTCAAGACTGGGGTGATACGATTGTTGGGGTTTTCTCTGTTTTCTTCGTATCACTGAGGTCTTTACCTTACAATATTAAGCACCTTTAGGGGACTGTTGTTGTGATTTGGTACAATATAAATAAAACTGAAATTAATAAATACAAATCAAATGTCATTTGCAGAATCGGCTGGTAAGACAGATTTATTGGTATTTTCTGAGTCGTGTTTGACCAATCATGTTTGAGCAGGTTTTGGCTTCTTGCAGGTGGACAGTCTGTGTGAAGAGCAAAAGGCTGAGCACAGGTATTTAAGCTTATCCACCCTCGCTCTCTCCACTCCTTGCATGCTAATCTTCCCACCCATCTCCCTCTCATTCACACACACAGTACAGGGAGTGCAGAATTATTAGGCAAATGAGTATTTTGTCCACATCATCCTCTTCATGCATGTTGTCTTACTCCAAGCTGTATAGGCTCAAAAGCCTACTACCAATTAAGCATATTAGGTGATGTGCAACTTTGTAATGAGAAGGGGTGTGGTCTAATGACATCAACACCCTATATCAGGTGTGCATAATTATTAGGCAACGTCCTTTCCTTTGGCAAAATGGGTCAAAAGAAGGACTTGACAGGCTCAGAAAAGTCAAAAATAGTGAGATATCTTGCAGAGGGATGCAGCAGTCTCAAAATTGCAAAGCTTCTGAAGCGTGATCATCGAACAATCAAGCGTTTCATTCAAAATAGTCAACAGGGTCGCAAGAAGCGTGTGGAAAAACCAAGGCGCAAAATAACTGCCCATGAACTGAGAAAAGTCAAGCGTGCAGCTGCCAAGATGCCACTTGCCACCAGTTTGGCCATATTTCAGAGCTGCAACATCACTGGAGTGCCCAAAAGCACAAGGTGTGCAATACTCAGAGACATGGCCAAGGTAAGAAAGGCTGAAAGACGACCACCACTGAACAAGACACACAAGCTGAAACGTCAAGACTGGGCCAAGAAATATCTCAAGACTGGTTTTTCTAAGGTTTTATGGACTGATGAAATGAGAGTGAGTCTTGATCATCAAAGATGAGCTTGTGGGGCCTTTTTGGGTTGAGGATGGAGTCAAGCTCAACTCCCAGTCCTACTGCCAGTTTCTGGAAGACACCTTCTTCAAGCAGTGGTACAGGAAGAAGTCTGCATCCTTCAAGAAAAACATGATTTTCATGCAGGACAATGCTCCATCACACGCGTCCAAGTACTCCACAGCGTGGCTGGCAAGAAAGGGTATAAAAGAAGAAAAACTAATGACATGGCCTCCTTGTTCACCTGATCTGAACCCCATTGAGAACCTGTGGTCCATCATCAAATGTGAGATTTACAAGGAGGGAAAACAGTACACCTCTCTGAACAGTGTCTGGGAGGCTGTGGTTGCTGCTGCACGCAATGTTGATGGTGACCAGATCAAAACACTGACAGAATCCATGGATGGCAGGCTTTTGAGTGTCCTTGCAAAGAAAGGTGGCTATATTGGTCGCTGATTTGTTTTTTTGTTTTTGAATGTCAGAAATGTATATTTGTGAATGTGGAGATGTTATATTGGTTTCACTGGTAAAAATAAATAGTTGAAATGGGTATATATTTGTTTTTTGTTAAGTTGCCTAATAATTATGCACAGTAATAGTCACCTGCACACACAGATATCCCCCTAAAATAGCTAAAACTAAAAACAAACTAAAAACTACTTCCAAAAACATTCAGCTTTGATATTAAAGAGTTTTTTGGGTTCATTGAGAACATGGTTGTTGTTCAATAATAAAATTATTCCTCAAAAATACAACTTGCCTAATAATTCTGCACTCCCTGTATTCTGGCTTGGTTCCACTGTAATTCATTACTCCTCTCAAACTAAAAATCACTGGCTATAATTTTGTGTTGATTTATTTACTTATTTGTTTTTCCTTTTTATGAAACTAGATTTATAGTATGACTACAAACAAAAATGAGCAGAGGGAGCACAAATTCTTAGCCTTTATATCAGCTTGCAACACCAATCCTGCTGAACACGCATTGCTCCCAGAGACAAAGTCATTAGTCTGAGCTCAGTGGGATCTCAGACCAAGTCTGAGGCCAGTCACTGTCACGTCTCAGGCTAAGTTTTAACAACCACAGTTCAGATCCAGAGTGAGGCGAATCAAGTTGAGCGGAAGTTAAATGTGATTAGAAAAATGCAAAGTCGAGAGAGATCTGAGACATTGAGAAACTCTGATTACAGAAACACAAACTGAGTGAAAGCAGCATGTAGTCTGAAGTATGCATGAGATACACACATTTCTGTCACACATTATACCTTTATAAACTCCAGTTTGTGTGTTTAGTCTGATGTAGTTTCTTTGAAACGTCCATTTCTGTCACTTGAAATGAGTGAAACCTTCACAGTGACTCCAGGTAAAGTCTTACTGAGAAGAGAAAAAGTCAACATTAAGCGCGTCAGAGCTGCCGGAGTTTGATCTGAATGTTTTTGTCCAGTCAAATCTCCAAAGAACAAAACAAACCTTGTCTCAGGCTCTGTCAGCTCTGTCAGTGGTTCTGCAATGCTAACAGCTCTACTCACGGTGTGACTGACTGCACTCAGCACAGACAGTTCACGGAAAATAAAAGACTTACAGATGGCGCATAGAATCAGGCTTTTAATGTGGAAAACCTCCAGGAAGTGTCGGTTCCGACTGATGGCTGGAAAGACAGGAAGTAAAAACTTTTCTTTTCAAGAGAAACTCAGAGTGGTGAGTATGACCAGACTCTGATTGCATCAGAGTGATGAAGAACATTAAACTGGACTTTCCATCAGCACTGATTATTGTCAGCATATGCTCTGGAGACACAGCAGGGACTCCCAGCTCTGCCACTCCTTCACCGAGTGTGTACACCTGATCTGACCTGCTGCCGGTTGGGCTTTAATAATTCAGCCTTCCCCTCCGCCTGATCTCTCCTCCATCTGTGAAGATCAAGCTTGTGTAAAGTGATTACTCATTTCGGCTGGCGCAGGCCCTGCGCCGAGCCTCCCTCATGACCAAGCTGTTTACCGAGGCCTCCAAAGCTGCCGAGAACGGGAGGTGTGGGTGCAAAAAGCATCACGTCCGAGTCGATCTCACCTAAACATAACTACAGAAGCTTTATCTCCCCCAAGATTCACAAATCACAGGAGGCTATTAACTCACTTTGCTCCTGCGTGACTTCACAGCTTTATGTTTTCTTTGTGGTCCAGAGAAATTCTCCATGGCACAACGTGACACTCATTCACTCATTCACTCATCATCCAGCAGTCACCTGTCTCTTGGTGTGCTCGCTGACTTCCCCCGGCATGTCATGGGCACTCTTGATGAGCGTGCGGGCAATGTGGTAGTAGTACACAGAGATGATGGCCAGAGGGATGAGGAAGTAAACCAGGAAGATCATCACTGAGTGGATCTTAGGATGCATCTGATTGGACAGCGGGTAGGGCACGCAGTTCACAAAGGTGACATTTGTGTTGTCCCTGTGACCCTGAGAGGAAACAAGGAGAGGAAATTAGGAAAGGAGAGAGGACAAAGAGGAGACAGCAAGGAAAAGAGAGGAGTGGAAAGGAAATAGAACAGAAAGTGTTTTTGTTCTTAGACACATTAAGATGAATAATATGTCCGAGAAGTGCTGAAGGAAGAATGAGGAAATGAAACAAGGAGATGGAGAGGAGGAGATTATGTAGAAAAGTATTCAGTGTGATGAAGACGAGGGAGGAGAAATAAAAAGGGAACAGATAAACAGAGAAAGAAAATCAGTGAAGAGAAATGAAGCAAGAAGGAAACAAATAACAAATACAGGATGGGAGGGGGCAGAATGAAAACCAGAAACTCGTTTCCAACAGCGTGGACGCAGCAGGTACACAAACTAAATGTTTCCTCTGACAGAGGAAACGCAGCACGTTAATATTCTATAAATCGCTCAGAAACAACGATCCTGGTTGTTTTGTGTCACCCTGCGTGAGATTGCCCTAATACGTTTCTTACATCAGCGAGCAGAGACATTTCATCAGCTCTCGTCATCCACCATCCCAGCACGAAAACGCAGCAGATCGATGCCCAGCCTGTGGCCACTGGGGCAAGGGGGGAGTGTGAAGACGTGTTCGGGTAAAGGAGGGGAACATGGACTGTAAAGTGAAACGTTTACCACATTATTCTGCAGCGTTTTACCCTCCAATGACATTGCACATTTCTCTCCAGAGGGTCTGATGCTGAGGCCAGTGCAGAATTTTCTAATACTTGTACTAGTACTTCACTAGCTGGGACCACATCCTCAGTAACGATAAGCGATGAACTATGAACTGGTGCTGCGGTTTGAAGGCCTCAAAGGGGACTGGCAGCGGCTCCCGGGCCGGGCAGATCCCCATAGAGCTTGAGAATGTGACGTCATTCAGGGGTAAAACCGCAAAGGATTCTGGGAACTCGTGGCAAGAGGTACTAGCGCACGCAGGCTTTCAATTGAAATTACATTACACAGCGATAAAAAGAAACACAAAAAATGTCAAGAAGCTGTTGTATTATTAACTGCAATAGCTGGTCGCATGACAGCCACTGGAAGCCGACGGGTAAAGAGATCGGTTGTTATCGGATTACGTCGTTGAAGAGAAATTGTTTGAGCCATGTTTCCGAAGTAACAAAGAGGCGACGGATGGCCTGGATTGCAGCCATTCAAAGACCAAATATAACGTCCCAGAACCCTCCAGCTCACAGGTTAGTCTGCTCCAAGCATTTACACAAAGGTAAGTGTTTTGTAGTAGTTAATACTAGGGGTGCAACGATATTCGTATCGATATTGAACCGTTCGATACAGTGCTTTCGGTTCGGTACGCATATGTATCGAACAATACAAAATTTGTAATTTATTTTATCAACTTTCCTTCTGACGATGCTGTCTGTGTTGAGCTCTCAGTGAATCTGCGTTCGACTACTCCGCCTAGGGTCGACAGTGCAGCCTAGGCGGAGTAGTCGAACGCAGATTCACTGAGCGCTCAACACAGACAGCATCGTCAGAAGGAAGAGCGCAGGGCAAGCTAGCGAGACAGAAGTTAAGCTCTCCTTACAACATGGACCTCCCCCACCCTCATTCAGATCTGGCGTTTGGAATTATTTTGGTTTTCATGTGACGTATGACCCTGAAGGTAAGCGAGTCATGGACTAAAGTAAAACAGTATGTTGGATGTGCCATGCAATGCTCAATTACATGGGTGGGAACTAGTGTGTTAGCGCAGTTAGCTCGTTAACGTGTTGGCCGTCTAGCCCCATGCACGGGGCGATCGGCGGTAGCTCGTTAACGGAGATTTGCCGTGTTGTGGCGTTAAGGTCATTTCAACGAGATTAACCTGAAAGCACTAGTGGGAACACAACGAATATGACTGCACATTTACGCCGACATCATCCTAGTGCAAAGACAAAAACAACAAGCATGCTACTAACTTTAGCCGAGTCATTTAGACAGCTGTTTAATATGCTGCTGAGAATATAGCCCAGAAGAAGCGGATAGTATAGCTTTTATTTTGGAAAGAGACATTTCTCTGTAATAAACTCTCTTTTCCAAAGATGAGTGATTCCTCAATCAGATACAGGGCTCGCAATATCGCTAGCCCAACGTCCTGGAGCTAGCGATTTTTTCCAGTCGGGCTACCAAAATCTATCTCTGCCCTGCCCGTCGGGCTATTGTAGGAAGGAAAAATATATGTCAATGCTTTTGCATTCTTTCGGAAATGTAGCTGGGTAATTATGTCATTGGCATCGGTGAGCCACTGTCAATATGTGACATATTGAATTTGCGCATAATTGAATTTGCGCTTGTTTTTTTTGCTTTCACTTTGCAATCGTGCGAACTGTGTATAGAGAGCGACAGCACTGATCTGTGAGTGATGATAATTTGTGCACCAATTCCTCTGACATCGTCTTATCAATCGTTAGCTTACTGTGCAAACATGACAAGTGAAATCTCCCGCAGCAAGCTTAAACATGTGAGAGGTTGATCGCGCAGAGAATCGCTGAGCTTATGTGAGTGCGTGTGTAAAAGCAGCAGGATTTATATTTGACTACGATGACCTGGATGACTGAGAACCTTCACAGACAGATATATATTTCAGTTCTGCTGAGCCAAATAAGACAGGTCAGGGTGAAGAAGTGACAGCCAAAGAAAAGCTTACCACAAAACGGAGAAGTTATGACAAATCAGACTATAAGGCAAAAAGAAAGTGCAGCTTTATGGTTTCATGGACAAAAGAATTTCTGTGGCTGCAATATGACGAGCTAAATAACCAGGGCTGCACATAAGTGGTCCGCAGGTGCGCATTCGCTGTCAAAATAAAAAACACGCACAAGGGTTAGGGCTAAATTTAAAAACTGTACTTTTGAGTTAAAATATATATTTATAATTTTAATAAATGACAAATTAAAAATGCATGAACATTTTTTTTGTATCGAAAAAATATCGAACCGTGACACCAAAGTATCGAACCGAACCGAACCGTGAATTTTGTGTATCGTTGCACCCCTAGTTAATACGTCATTTTTCTTAACATAATTGGTGATATAGGTTACAAGCAAGTCTGGCGCTGAACAGAAATTGTCGCGTTATGCTCCTTTGTTTATTGTGCATAAATAGTGAATTGTCCTGACACAATATTGTGTTTCGCTTCTGTTATTATGGTACATTGACAAAAACATATACTTTTATTCCCAGGATAAAACAGTTGTTTTGTATCACTAATTGCCCAGTACGATTACAGCATACAATATTATTGTCACTGCTACATTTCTGTAACACGTACCAGAAATTATTTCCACTACTAATTAATTACCATTGAGCTCAAAGGTCCTATTAATAAACGGTTAACGAATGTGTATTTATGAAGACGATTTGTGAGACTGGTAAACTTATGATATGTACGATGGTCTTTCGTTCTACACGGTGCATTTCAAGGTCCTGTCCCATCCGTCGGTAAACTGTACCTGGGCTTGTTGCAGTGACCTGAAGTTACTAAACTTCATGAGTGTCATGGCTAGACGGTCCTCACTGATCGTCTTGCGAATTTGTTGTGGTGTTTGTGTGTACTGTGTCGTGTTCTCCTCTCCATCCTGGGCATGTGTTTTTCTGCTGGAACATGTACTTCCGGAAGCCGTGGCACGGAACGGCAGTTGACCGGAGGGGAGTGTCCTAAGCTAGAATCATCGCACCTGTGCAGAATTACCTTGCCAGCGCAGACCTATTTAACGGGGCGGTTGAGTCACAACCAACGCTGGAACGTTGAACTAAACCGGGTAGCGTAGTCATGATTAGCATACCCGGTTTGTGAAGGAGAGGACGTTTTCGTTATTGAGCGTGTGTTTTTTCTCATCTGCCTCCAGGGTTCAAGGATTGGAGGAGGAGCCGGCACCAGGAGTTGTTGTGGATTATTACTGCACTGTCACCGTGAGGAGAGGTCGCCGTATCACTGCACTGCCCTTTTTGGATTATAGACTCGAACTGTTAACTCACCTTTTCACTGTAAATAAATCCACTGTCATTCTGCAAGGAGTCTCGCACCTGAGTCCTTTAATCCAATTCACCATGACAGAACGTTCCAGCCAAGTGGACTCAGCGGACTCGGCACCTTGGCGGCGCGAGCTGTCGCTCCAGGCGGCGCTACTAGAACGCCATGAGAACATGTTACAACATTTCTCTAAGGAGCAATCAGCGCTAATCCAGGTTGTGACAGAGCTAAAAGGTATGTTGCTATCTCCACCTGGAGCTGCTGGGGAGCCTTTACCAGTGCCACCTCCGATCAACGTCGCTGCTGCTTGCCCACTGCCCCCCTCCCCTCCTCCGCCACAGTGTGAACATTTGTTGCCAGTCCCAGAAAAATTTTCCGGAGATTTGGACAAGAGTAGGGGATTTTTAATGCAGTGTGCCCTCACGTTTAGGCAGCAGCCTCAGGCTTACGCCACTGATTGTTCTAAAATCACCCTGATGGTGGAGCTGTTGACAGGTCGAGCCTTGCAGTGGGCACAAGCGGTCCTAAACTCCCAGCCTCAGATTTCCTACACTGATTTTTTGAGCAAATTTCGAAGTGTTTTTGATAAAGGAACTAACCCTGACAGTGCGGCACATAGGATGTTTGTTTTGAAACAGGGCCGGAGGAGTGTCGCTGACTTTTCGGTGGATTTCTGGATTCTTGCTGAGGAGACTGGTTGGGAGGAAACGGCGCTCCGGGGAGCTTTCTTGAACAGTCTGAACGAGGGACTGAAGCGTGAGTTGGCTTCCAAAGAATTGCCTAAAACCTTGAGTGCATTGATTAACTTATGTATTAAGTTGGACGATCACCTTCGGGAGTTCAGCAAGCGGACACCGGGAGGCGCTGGGTGGCGGACTGGATTACCGGCCCTGGAGTGGAAGGGGACGGACCCGCGGTCAGCGGAAGAGGAGGAGCAGCCGATGCAGTTAGGCGGAGCACGGTTGAGCTCCACAGATTGGAGGAAGAGACGCCAGACGGGTGAGTGTTTTGCATGTGGAAAGAAGGGACATTTTGCTGACGCATGCCCCTCTCGGGGAAACGACCAGGCCCGTCAGTAGCTGTGGGAGTACTGACGGGTGCGACCATGAACATTGCTCCCCATCTGAGTTGTTCTGCTAAGTTGGTTTTTCAATCTCACACTCACCAGTGCCGTGCATTAGTGGACTCTGGAGCTGAACAAAATTTTTTGGATGAATCGCTCGCTAGGCAGTTGGGCTTCCCCGCGGTTCCTCTCCGGGAGCCTCTTCAGGTTTCAGCTCTTAACGGCAGCCCGTTAGCGGCAATAACCCATCGCACTGTCGATCTGACTTTAGTTCTTTCTGGTAACCATGTTGAGAGAGTTTCCCTGTTTCTGTTTAAAGCCCCCGGCACCCCATTGGTCTTGGGGTTCCCATGGCTCAAACAGCACAATCCGCAGATTGACTGGGCTCAGGGACGCGTGATAGGCTGGAGCGAGTGGTGCCATGAACATTGTTTACGTGCAGCGGTGCCCAGTTTAGTGCCCCTAAATCCGGCAGCTCAGGTGAAGGCACCCGATCTCTCAGCCGTCCCTCCAGAGTACCACGACCTGGCTCAAGTATTCAGCAAAGACCTAGCAGTGTCTCTCCCGCCTCATCGCCCTTATGATTGCGGGATAGATCTGCACCCTGGCGCCCCATTACCCACCAGCCGGCTTTACAGCATCTCAAAGCCTGAACGTGAGACGATGGAGCGCTACATTACAGACTCTCTCGCTGCCGGCTTAATTCGCCCATCTACATCCCCTCTGGGGGCTGGATTCTTCTTTGTACAGAAGAAGGACAGGTCTCTCCGCCCCTGTATTGATTTTCGGGGCCTGAACAAGATCACCGTCAAGAACAGATATCCCCTCCCTCTTCTTGTCTCAGCGTTTGAACTACTCCAAGGGGCGACTATCTTCTCCAAACTCGATCTCCGTAATGCATACCACCTGGTTCGTGTTCGTGAGGGGGATGAATGGAAGACGGCGTTTAACACCCATTTGGGGCACTTCGAATATCTGGTCATGCCATTCGGACTCACCAACGCCCCCGCTGTCTTCCAAGCAATGGTTAATGATGTGCTGCGTGACTTTATTAATCATTTTGTGTTTGTCTATTTAGACGACATTCTCATCTTCTCTAAGACTCGAGCCGAACATGTGAAACAGGTGCGACTGGTGCTGCAGCGTCTGCTGGAAAATCGACTTTTCGTCAAGGGTGAGAAATGCCAGTTTCATGTTCAGTCTGTGCCGTTTTTGGGGTTTATTGTGGAGGAGGGGCGGCTACGAGCCGATCCTGCTAAGGTGAAGGCAGTGGTGGAGTGGCCCGAACCCAAGACGCGTCGAGAACTGCAAAGGTTTATTGGGTTCGCCAACTTTTACAGGAGGTTCATCAGGAACTTTAGCCAGGTGGTTTCTCCCCTCACACAACTCACTTCTCCCAAACTGCCCTTTCTATGGTCTAGTTCCGCGCAGCAGGCATTTGCTCGTTTGAAACAACTGTTTTCCTCTGCTCCCATTTTGATCCAGGCTGACCTCACCCGACCATTTGTGGTGGAGGTGGACGCATCGGATTCGGGGGTGGGGGCCGTTCTCTCCCAGCGGGTGGGTGGCAAGCTGCATCCATGTGCCTACTTCTCTCGACGGCTGACCCAAGCGGAACAGAATTACGACGTGGGCGATCGGGAGCTCCTCGCCATCAAGCTGGCCCTGGAGGAATGGAGGCACTGGTTGGAGGGAAGTGAACACCCCGTTGTGGTTTGGACTGACCATAAGAACTTGGCGTATATCCAGGCAGCTAAGCGTCTTAACGCACGTCAAGCCAGGTGGGCCCTGTTCTTTACATGTTTCAATATCACTATAACCTACAGACCAGGATCACGCAACACGAAACCCGATGCTCTCTCACGCCAATTTGCACCACACACGGATGACGGAGAGAAGCAGAGACCCATTCTGCCCGCCACATGCATCGTGGGAGCTATCACATGGGAGATCGAGAGGATGGTTAAAGAGGCCCAGCAACAGGAGCCGGACCCAGGGACGGGCCCTGACGGACGACTGTTCGTCCCCACAACGGTCCGGGGCAAGGTTATACACTGGGCCCATACAGCAAAGTTCTCCTGCCACCCTGGTAAGAACCGCACCGTGAGTTTCCTGCGACGTTTGTTTTGGTGGCCCTCTCTTCTCAGGGATGTTCGGGACTACGTTGCGGCCTGCCCTACCTGCGCTCGCAATAAGACCCCCAGTGCCCCCCAGGCCGGTCTCTTGCACCTTCTGCCAGTCCCCAAGCGCCCCTGGTCGCATGTTGCTTTGGATTTTGTCACTGGTCTACCGTCGTCATCAGGTAACACGACCATACTAACTGTTGTAGATCGTTTTTCCAAGGCGGCGCACTTTGTGGCGTTGCCCAAACTCCCGACTGCCTTAGAGACGGCTCGGCTCCTTACCGAGCATGTTTTTCGGTTACATGGGATTCCACAAGACATTGTTTCTGATCGGGGCCCCCAGTTTACTTCCCGGGTCTGGAGGGCGTTTTGTTCAGGACTAGGGGCCTGTGTGAGTTTGTCTTCAGGTTTTCATCCTCAGACGAACGGTCAGGCGGAGAGGGCGAATCAGGAGTTGGAAACCATGTTACGCTGTGTGGTTTCCTCGAACCAATCCACCTGGAGTGACCAGTTGGCTTGGATTGAGTACGCCCACAATTCCAGCACGTCGGCAGCCACTGGTGTGTCTCCGTTTGAAGCGTCGCTGGGGTACCAGCCACCATTACTTGCCATCACTGAAGGTGAGCTGGCCGTTCCCTCTGTTCAGCATCATATGAGACGCTGCAGGCGGGCGTGGCGCGCCACCAGGGCGGCTCTGTTGAGGACGACGGCGCAGAATAAGAGGTTGGCCGATCGTCGCCGCACTCCGGCCCCTGCCTATCGTGTTGGACAGCAGGTGTGGCTCTCTTCCAGGTATATTCCCTTACGAACTGAATCCAAGAAGTTGGCCCCGCGTTTTATTGGGCCCTTTTCGATCCAAGCTGTGTTGAATCCGGTGTCTGTTCGTTTGGCCCTTCCTCGCAACATGAGGATTCATAATGTGTTTCATGTTTCCCAGGTGAAACCGGTCCGGACCAGCCCTTTGTGCCCGCCTTCCAGGCCCCCGCCACCCGCCCGGGTTGTTGCCAGCGCTCCTGCTTATGCCATCACGCGGATTATGGATGCCAGGCGTCGCGGTAGGGGCTTCCAGTTTCTGGTGGATTGGGAGGGGTATGGTCCGGAAGAGCGTGCTTGGGTGCCGCGGTCTGCGATTCTGGATGATGCTATGGTGAAGGAATTCCGCCGCCGGCACCCTGACAAATTTGGTCGGTCGCCGGGAGGCTCCCGTTAATGGGGGGGTACTGTCATGGCTAGACGGTCCTCACTGATCGTCTTGCCAATTTGTTGTGGTGTTTGTGTGTACTGTGTCGTGTTCTCCTCTCCATCCTGGGCATGTGTTTTTCTGCTGGAACATGTACTTCCGGAAGCCGTGGCACGGAACGGCAGTTGACCGGAGGGGAGTGTCCTAAGCTAGAATCATCGCACCTGTGCAGAATTACCTTGCCAGCGCAGACCTATTTAACGGGGCGGTTGAGTCACAACCAACGCTGGAACGTTGAACTAAACCGGGTATCGTAGTCATGATTAGCATACCCGGTTTGTGAAGGAGAGGACGTTTTCGTTATTGAGCGTGTGTTTTTTCTCGTCTGCCTCCAGGGTTCAAGGATTGGAGGAGGAGCCGGCACCAGGAGTTGTTGTGGATTATTACTGCACTGTCACTGTGAGGAGAGGTCGCCGTATCACTGCACTGCCCTTTTTGGATTATAGACTCGAACTGTTAACTCACCTTTTCACTGTAAATAAATCCACTGTCATTCTGCAAGGAGTCTCGCACCTGAGTCCTTTAATCCAATTCACCATGACAATGAGTGTATGCACTCACTCCAAGAACCGTATAATTATAAATATGAGTGTGGTGAAAGTTGGGCAGCACGCTAACGTATTTTGTCCACTCTGTGTGCTCGTACGGGTCTAACCCTTTCACTCGATTGATTTTTTCCTCGTATCTTTTCTTTGACTTTTCATAAAGTCTGTCTTTGTACGGACCGGCATTGTTCTCCTTTGTTGTGTACATAACTTTTTTGGGGCACAAAGATAAAGCAAGACGGTATTGGAACCGGAGAATGAACGTTTTGCGGTGCTGCAAATGCTTGCGTTTGATGCGGTACTTGGATTGTTTTGCCACGAGTTCCCGGCATGCAATGCGCGAAAGTCACGTGGTCTGTCAAACTCTATGTATTAACGAGAAGTGAAAGAAGGAAAATGAGAAGAGAAGGGAAAAAAAAGGGGGGGCATGAATATATATATAGCCTGAGGCCGGAAGGGGCGTGAATGAGGCGTGGTCCCGCTCCTGAAATTGATGATGATAGGTGGTGGTTCAGGAGCATTCAGACCCGCACTAGCAGACACAGAGATAGTTTCTACCCACAAGCCATCAGGCTTTTGGACTGCTGACATTCTGCACACACTATTACACACTCACTACAACTACTGGACTCTACACACACTGTCACTTTAACCACTTTAAAATCCTCACTGCACAAGTTTTTTTTCACAAAATGTAAATACCAAATAACTGTCTTAAATTCTCTTAATATTTTATAGTTTAGTATTTTGTTATTTGTTGCTGTAGTTGTAGTTGTTGTCGCCTTGTTCATGTAAAGCTGAGGAGAATGAGCCAAAGAATTTCGTTACGGGTAAATGTGGCTACACTGTTTATCTGTATATGACAATAAAACTTGAAACTTATAATACTAGTACTGTTTGCAGGAGTTGATGTACGTTATGGTACCTGCATGGAGACGACTTGAGAGAAAATAGCCTCAGGAACAGCCAGCAGGACGGAAAGCAGCCAGATAGAAACAGCTTTCAGACACGTCCAGAAGACAGCGCTGGATGTCTGGATGTCCATGGGGTTTACTATGGCCTTATACCTGCAAGGGATGGGGGGAAATGTCAGTAAAACGTTTATGGAATAAAACAATAAGAACATGATAAAACACTTTACATGTACCCAGGTAACAAAAACAGTTAACTTATTTAAAATCTTATGTGAAAGAAAAACATTTACAGCCCAGTTCACACTTTAAAACGGGCACAAGCTGCTCTTCATTGTGGACACTGATGAAACATCAGGGTAACAGCAGCAAACTTAAAGTCTTACACTTTCTCCACAAGTAGCTCGCTCCCTCACTGCTCCTCTCCAGTCTTTTCATTCTTCCCATTTTCAGCTACCTGATTCCTCACACCTTCCAAACTCCCCTCATTCCAATGATGCAGTAATTGTCCATGTAATTGTAACATGCCCAGCCATCCAGCTAAGGAAATCGCACAAAGTTGATTCTGTTCATCTGGACGTAGCATTTTCAGCGGGAGAAACATTTTGTCTCTCATCCAAGTGACTTCTTCAGTCTCAAGACTGCAGAACACAACATTTTCAGTCATTTGTAGATTTATGTTTAGCATCAATAACTTTTAGATTTGTTTTCTGTGTGATTTTCAGTCCATCACATCACTGTGGACGAATTCAAGCTCACTTTTCTGTGGCATTATGTTAAAACACACCTAAACACTCCAGATCAGCAAACTGCAAAAACATTTACAGTTTTACTTATGCCTGTTAAGGATCAACTAACCAAATGCATTTACAGGTATTTGCTCCCTCCTTACAGTAAGGGTTTCTTTGTCTACACAGAGACAAAGAAACTGAAAACTGTTTTCACATAGCTGTATGTCTCAGTCTCTGCACACAGGGATGAAGAAACATGGAGATTTGCTTTTGTAGTCATAACAGCTAAAATATTCATACTTTAAGGCTTGTTTGAAGGGTGGGAATTTATTTAAATGACTGTAAACATCAACTAAATAATTCAGGGGTTAACTCTGTTTGCTGTGTAGCTGCTGGTTGGAGGAATGATGTCAAATGTTTAAGTTGGTGTTCATTTTATCCAACTTCCAAAGGACAATGTGAGACATCTGCAGGCGTTTTCATTGGCTTCTGGTGTCTGACAGCATTATCTCAATGATAATCACATACTCCTGGCTCTCTGTTATCATATACCTGCTGCAGCTTCGGTGTCCTTTCCTCTCTGATCAGCTGCCAGGTTTTGCCTCCCTGCCTGTTTCTTGACTTTTCTCCTGCCCTTTTGCTCCACTCCCTTCTGATTCCTGCCACTCTCACACTGACTGAAGCTCATCCACTCACTTTGCCCCTCGGTCATTTCTACCTGTTTTTAAAAGTAGTTTCAACTTCCTATCTGCCGCTGTCATGCATTTGATGACTGCACTGCACAGACAGATTAACATCCCAGTGAAACTGGAAGATAATAACGTTAAGAGAGATGCACCTCATCTGAACAATGAAATGAACTCTTATCAGTCTAAGATGCAAATAATATAATTTGACCTACTGTTCACTTCTAAATATTTACAACCCTCAGATAGATATAGATATATAGATATATATACTTTATTTTTTTACATTTCACACTTTCTACACATCAGTATTTACCTCTTCAACCTCTTTGATGAGAACATATTCATCAGAAAGAACTCATAGTGATAATTAAGATTAGCCACTGCAATATTGTTAGACCTCATCATTATAATGCTGAGGATGGTCAGGTCTCATATCAGGCACACTTTACAATTACTAACAATCTGTTTTAGAATGCAACACCAAAATCAAGAGTAAAACTGTGTTCCAATAAGGGCAACAAGATTACACCCGTTAGTGCTACAACACCTAGGCTCAGAGTTACAAATCATCTATGAATGAAGACAAATATGAACTCACAGTACTGAGTGAACAATCAGCTAAAGAAAATCCACACAGGAGCTCAAAAGACTACCAAAACAAAACAGGAAGTGAGGAACTATAACTAACCAGGACAGTGCAGACACATGAAAACACTTAACCCTCCTGCCATCCTTTAAAAAACTCACACCCATCACCCTAGGGACCATTCTCAGCCACGCCATAAAAAGACCATATATCCATATTTTATTCCACTTTAAATTAGCCAACCTTGTAAAACTACTTCTCCCTGAAATATTCATGTAAAGTTTTAATTATATTTTCGTTGTTTTAACCCTTCAAATCCCAGTGTTATTACATGAGCGCCCTGTGTTATAAGCCCCAAAAACCAAAAAAACGAAACTAAATATTTCCACAAAAAACCAGTTGAAGTAATATGTGATTGTCATTATAAGTAGGCCTTTAGATGGACCAAAGATTGGCACCAACATACATTTTGACCTGCCATTATTTTTTTTGCATTTTTTTTGCAATTTAAAAATTAAAACTTCAAGGCCCTGAGTCTTCATTGACATCCAAGAAAAGAAGAAAAAATAAAATCATATGATGATAATTTGGGGTTGAAAAATAGCGTTTATAATGGAAGTCAATGGGCAGAAAATGGTCCCCAGGGTGATGGGTGTGGGGATTTCTGCTGCTCAGCCATTTTAGGCTGATTTAAGGAATTCACACTGGAATATTAACATTGACAGGTAAAAACTATCCTGTGGCAAGTTTGGTTATATTCCACTGAACACAGTGGAAATGGCAGCCATTTAACACATAGCAGTGGCACAAAAAGGTCCCAAGAAGGCAGGAAGGTTAACATAGGCAAAATGACAGAATAGAGACACACAAAGAACTTGACACTTAAAGACAAAGAGTGCATCACAATCAAAAGCAAACACAAGCAACAAACACATAGGAGCATTAACACCACACCCATTAGAGACAGTTAAAATGTTAAAATATGTTCAACAAAGAGTGTATTTCTTTCCTTGGTATGTTTAATCAGAGTGTTATAGCTAAACATGTAATGAAGGCTAAAGAAAAAGGACAATAAACACAATGCTTTTTCATTTAAATGTATTTATATTCTCTATCCACTACTTTCATATGTGCATCAGATAAACTGTTGATGATGCTCCTTGTGTGACATTAAAACCTTCCACAAGAAGAGATCACTTAAAGAAAACATGTGCTCAACACAAATCTTGTAACTTTTGTTTTTATGCTTATCAAGATATTCCAGCTTTTCCACATCAGCAAAGCATTAAAACGTCTTTCATATTCTATTTGAAAATGGTCATAAAACAGCTGGAAACAGAGCTAATGCAAGCACAATGACGCATACTTCCTCCGTGCGGTGCCTGTAAAGAGTCTCCCTCTATTGAAGCAAACAATGCTGAAAAAAATGGGCTCATTGCTGAAGGTAAGCGGTACCCCCGACCCTGTTAGTCTTCATCAAACTCATACAAACACAGGTGAAGCACTTTGCAGCAGGTCTGAAGAGTACACCTCCAATGGTGTATTGCTTCCCTGTGCAGTAGAAGCAGTTTAGTCCAACCTGTGGCCGTGAGGAGGAAGTCCAACAGTGGATGCGAGGGACTGAAGGATTCAGCCCTGAAATGATTTTGTATTATTCTGCAAAATGAACAGAATACTAAAAAAAAAACTATTTAACTATTTCTATGAAAACACAATTTCAAATTAGACATCAAGGTCCTGCCACTGTGCAAAGACTAAAAATCATTACTGCATTAACCATTGATCACACTTCATATTTTCGCACTGAATGCAAACATAAATCATTTAATAACCACATCATTTTCTTTTGCTGGCATTAGTGGCTCCAGTCTCTTTGTTACTTAATGAGAAACCACATCATCCATCGGGTGGCAGGGGAGGGGACGCAATAGTACTTTGTCACACTAATCACAATTATTCTTTATGTGTAATCGTGGAGCTGAATTTTAAATTCCTCATTAGGCCAAGCAGATCAGTCATTCAGCTGACAGGGACACAGCAATTTTTTTTTTTGACACTGTAATTTTTATTGATAGTTTTGTCACAGTTTAAACATAAACATGTATTGCATTACAGGAGAAATAACCATGCAAGCACACAGTCAAAACAAACAGAACTAAAGCAAACAAAAGGTGTGGGTGCCAATTCTAATCAACTACCGTATGCATGCCTGCCTTTACTCCGCAGCATACATACTCCAGCTTATATACGTACTTTTATACGGGCATGCATCAATAGATATACAGAGTTATAGACCTTAAATGTTTTGTTCTTTTTCTTGGTGCCATAAAATGTCCACTTCTCCCACTTAGCAACGAAAATATCTTCCTTTAATCTGAAAATGTAAGTCATTTTTTCCATTGCATAGATTTCTCCAACAATATTTAACCAGTCTTTTGAAGAAGGCGGATCCAGTTTGTACGGGACACAGCAATTTATACCAGTGACCAACAGCCATGCGTTATTTCTCTCTAGCTGGATGAGGACGGCTGTTAGTTTTGATAGAGTTCTATGAGACTGCTGACTTTAGGTGGGGAAAATACAAATAAGCAAAACACATCTACAGAGAAACAAGAAGTGGAAGAAGTTCCACTTTATATCACCACGTTCTGTGCTTTCTCTGCATCAAAGAAACTTTTTTGTTTTTAACATGTGTTGATGATGCTATTTTGATAGCCCTTCTTGAAGCACAGGTTTGCATTAACTTTGCCACACTGAGTTGGTTTTAATTTTCATCATTATCTGAAATCTGTGGTGTACCCCAAGGTTCAATTTTTGATTGATTATTTTGATTTCTCTTGACACTAGTTGTCTTTGGAAATTGATCTAACATCCCATCGCATTCCCTGCTATGCAGAGGACAAAGGGATCCTTTTGTTTTAGCTTGTCCCTGGATTATCACCTGCTGAAATAGTGAAAAGAAATTGTGAAATGCTGTCTGAGGCATTTAGAGGTTATATCAGATGTCACTTTGATCTGTCCCATTAAGACCACCCTTGTCCACTAGTTTGATAGCATAAAGTTAAATAACAATTTTTTTAATAGTTTCATTTGACCTGAAAGGAGCTGCTCTGTCTTCCTTCCTCCAATTAAAAAACATTATCGATAAGTTGCTTTAACCCACCAAGGTGAAAAGAGTCAGCTTTTATTTTCTTGAGGTTACAATACTGCAGTTCATGCCACACATTTCCTGTAGGTTTTTAGAAACGATTTTCAGATTTTACTGATAACTTCTAAAGCATGTCTGAGTCCTGCCTAAAACTATAGGGCTAAAATGTTGAACCTGTGAACCAGTTTGCCTCAAATCAGTCTGGAATATTAGCAAGGTTGGTTAGCAATATCTATCAACTGAACACTTGCATCATACAGACAGACACTGGCACATTAATGCTACGTAACAGAAATAACATCCAGAAAATTCACTCATTAAAACTCCAGCAAGCAGTATTTGCCAAACAAACAGCATTAATACAGTACAGTGACTTCAATTAGCTAAATTAAACAGCCGCACCTGTTAGCTCAAACCTTAGACCTTAGCAAAAGTAAAATAAGAGATTTTTGTCATGATACGCTATGTAGCAGACAGGAAAGGATAGCTTAATTGCTAGAACTCACAGAAAATACAAAGCAAAACTGAGCCAGACATGCATCTTTTGAGCCAAAAGAAACACCCCCAGAGGAGTGCACCATGAAGAAAAACAAAGACCTTTGGAAAACTGAGGCATTAAATAGACACATGAGGTAGTTAGAAAGAAAGGACACACTGGGGAAAATGAGACACAGCTGAACAGAATCTAACAAGACAGGGGGACAAAATAAAACAGGGACACTTTACCTACTGAGCTATCCCTGTCCTTCACAGAAAGCCCACTGCAGCACATGAAAGAAAATGTTAAAAGACTTTCTGTAAAATAATAAAGAAATGACACAAGATATTTTTAGAAATGGTAAGAAATAGTGTGCAACAAGTAAATTCTTTGTTTTCCTTGTTTAATCACTGACTTTGTCTGCATCGGATTTACACTGATATTTATTTCCGAGTATCCGCAATTTAGACTTTTCCGCGGTGTATGATTCCAGCTTTTGGCGTACTGCTGTCATTCTGGAAATCATTGATTATTTTCTTAGTATTAATCACATTAAGGTCAACAAGTTTTCATTACACCACCTGAGCAGTGCAGGCAGAACACCACTATGACCTCACGGTGAACCCTGAAGAGGAGACTGCATGGCCATCAGAAAATGGCCAAGAAGTTTTGTATAAGCCGTGAGACCAGTTTTCCCGTGCTTCACTCGCGTACGTCAGTTTGAAGAGGAAAAAGAACTCCACGGGACTCCGATGTGAAAAGATGTAACAAAAAATTTTTTCCACAGTTTGCATCTTACAGGAGTGGTCAGGTTTAACTTATCCTCAACAAAATAACCTACTACGGTAGGAAAACCGTGTGGCTCTGTTCTACCCTGCTGCCGCCTATAGCTTATGCCGTGTTAACTCTTTTTCTCTCTCCCCCCTCCCGCACCACATGCCCTAATTTGCATACATCCGTGATGCCCGGATTTTACTATAAGCACGAGTCTTTAAGGCACATGTAATCATGGTACTACGTAACCAAACCAACACAGCAATAAAATAATTTTAGTTCCACCATAAACATGCATTTACTTCCTAAATTATTAATTACACAAACAAGCTTAACAACAGCGAAATATAAATACTAAAACATATGAACTATCTTAACTTGGCTCCCACAAGTTTGTAGCTATCCGTGTAGATCAGGGGTTGGGACCTCCAGGCCTCAAGAGCCAGTGTCCTGCAGGTTTTTAAACAACACCCTGGGTCAACACTCCTGAATCAAAATATTAGTTCATTACCAAGCCTCTGGAGAACTTCAAGGCATGCTGAGGAGGTCATTTAGCCATTTAAATCAGCTGTGTTGGATCAAGGACACATCTAAAATCTGCAGGACACCGGCCCTTGAGGCCTGGAGTTCCCCACCCCTGGTGTAGATGATAGAGGCAGAGGAGAAGGAACACAGGCTTGTGGAAAGCCACAGACAACCAGTTACAGAAACCTGCTGAATGCTATCAGTTAAAAAGTGTAATATATTCGATCCACAGGGGCTTTATCTGCAAATCAAAATGCTCATGTGAGATTTTGGTTTTCCAAGATGCTTATGTGCTCTGTCTAGAATGACAAACAAACTGCAGTGGATCTAATCTGACATCAATCATGAACAACCTCATCTTTTATGATTATGACTCATTCGAGGTGTGAGAGGCTCCCTCAGCCTGGAAACATTATTTAAGAAGTCGGATCTTTTTAAAAATGAGGAAAAAAAGAATTAAATGTGTTTGTCAGGTCAGCATCATCCACAGCATGTAAAGAAATGGATTCCCTTGTTTTACAAAAGCACTGGTTTATGGATGCCATTCATTTTATTCCCTGCCGAGCTGCTCTGCGCTCACCGCTAAAGTATCGTTTTTCAGTTTTATTTCGATATGGATTTTTGGCCTTTCTGGTTTCATTCCTCTCTTCTCTCAAGACAGGAGCAGGAGTATGAAAGAAAACTTTTTGGCTCCTCTCTGCAGTTAAAATCTGTCCGGGGGGGGGACTCTCTCCTGCTTCTGTACAAAATCATCTCTACAAAGATGCTGCACTAAGTCTCTGTCCTGCTGTTGCTTGTGTTAAACTGTCAGAATGTTAATAAAAAGCAGACTTTTTCCAGAGCTGGTGTCACTGTGACCCCGTCCAGTATGTCACAGATTTGCGTTGTGACTCGGTACAGTTTCATATTCAGGACTCAAACCTGGTCTCTCTCCCCTGCTGTACATTCAGTGACTGACAGACGGGCTCAGGGGGATTTTGGACTGGTCTGCACAAAGATTCATTCATGGACCTCACACTCACCCATAAATCTTACATCATATCACTGTAGCGCACTTCATGTTTTATTAATGCAATCATTTATTTTTTATTTATGTCATATAGGAGCTCAGAGTTTAAAGCCGTGTCCCCAGGCTGAATAAGCTGGATGGCAAAAAATGGATATAAAGTACAAGATGATGCAGATGTATTTAGGATGGTTAAAATGGGGGTGCACAGATGTAACCCAAACAGAAAACATAGTTTTAGTGTGAGAAGAAGTGAGAGAATCATCTTCTGCTCTCAGGGTAGATCGTGACACAAGTTGCCCTTTTTTGAAAGTCTTAATTTGGGTGTCCAAATACAACATTTTTGGGCCATATACGCAGACGCCGTGTGCTCTGTTAGGATGTGAAATTGAATCTAAAATCTTTATTTCTTGTCTCAGGGCAAGTTTGACATCCAACATGAAATCACAAAGTATTCGGTGCCAGAAATCAGCGTGAGACCCATCTGGAAGCTTTCCGGGCATGTCAGATCGTCAATGTGAGATCAGCCAAAATTAAATCATGTTTGGTTTTTGATTTCCGTTCTGAAGTCTCCTCCCACTCGTTTTCAAGTCTTCATGTGGGACGGTCTTTGTATTTTGTTCCTTATTCTGCTTTTCAGGATTAGCTTCCATTTAGGTTTTTCAATTTCTGTTTTCAAGAGTAAGACCTCATGTTTCTTGAATAATTACCATTATTTGAGTAATGCTGGCTCTATAGCGACAGCTCTATGTCCTCAGTTGTTATTCCAGCGTTCCCGTGGCTCTCTGTGTATTGTGTCTGAGTTTTCTTGTCCTTGTTAAGTTTGGTCCTCTTATTTCCTGTTTTACTTACTTTTACTTGTTGTCAATTTCTCCCATGCCCTGTCTTGATTTTTACTTTCTATCTATTCATTTCCTTGATTGTGTTCAGTTGCCCCTTGTTTCCCTGCTGTTTTCAACTCTCCTGATTAGCCCTCAGAGTGTATAAATAGTCCTGTCTCTTCTTGTTCTTTGTCAGAGCATCTGTTTACCTGCCTTCATCGGCGGCCTGGCTAATCACTGAAATGCTAGATTTTTCCTTGTTGCTTGACTTTCCATCAACTTAATAAAAGGTCCATTTTTTGTTACTTTCTGCCTGACTTTTAGAGTCCTGAGTTTGGGCCCTCAACCTGCAATTCACAACATCATCCCAGCAGGACAGATGCTTTTCTAAAGTCTGGCTTTTATCCAGTGACTGTGAACAACAGAAGCTGTCATCACAGGTCACCTGCAGCAAAGTTCAACTCAGCTAAAGATGATTCTCAGAGTTTCTGCTGGTGTTATTTTTCAGTTTCATGCAGAGGAGAATATGATAGTTTCACCTGAGTCTCACAAGTATACTGTGACTCAAAGAGATGTGAAGATCTATGGATATATCCATGCTGATGCAAAAAGATAATTACCAGACAGAAGAGTGGCTTCATTATCAGTGCAGTGTTTTAACATAGTTTATTTGTTTCATTTCCTCTCTCTATTAACACATCCCACCAAAACTGCCGTGCTTCTGCAGATTTAGTTTGTTGGGATCAGATCACTCTAATTAAAAATAAGTATATTTAGTGGCTGGACTACATATTTTTCTAGGTTATCCTCTGACAGGGGTCATCGTCCATAAAACCAATAAAACAGAGCTTTTAGTGGTAAATCATCTTTTCCTAAACCTTTAAAGAAGGATTGACTGTTGCATGCTCAGTCATTCAAGTAAAGAAACCCCATCAACGTCTAAAATGTCAGAGAACAAGACACCAATAAAGCAACTGTAGTGAGAACTGTGTTTGTTAACTTACTGAAACCTTTTGGAATAAACTTTTTGAAAAATCTCCAGAGAGCAGTTATGTGTCCCTCAAACACAGACCAAAACACCACAATGTAATTTCCAGGAAAACAGGTTGTGTAATTATGAGTCAACTCCACTGCAGAGTACAATATCAACAATGTCTGATTTAATTTCTGCTTTAGAAGATAAAAACAAACTGAGTGGGAACCTTCAGCATTTATCTCAGTTGTTTATACAGAACAAGTCTGAAGAGACTCTCACGCTACCAGCGACCTTCTGCTTCTGAAACCCTTCATTCATCACACCTGCTGGATTCATACCTGCTTCATGTTATTCTAAACTTTAATCTATTGAGATTGACACAATGCTTCACATTCATTTACGTCAGGAAGCTGTTGTTGGTAAGAGCAGTGTGGTGGTGCAGTTTCAAGTTGAGAAATGACTTGAGAGGCGCTCAGTGCATCACACTGTGAAGCAAACAGATTTTCAACAAGTCTGTCCAGCAGCCAGATTTTCTCTTGCTGGCTGACTGTTACTTGGCTCATTTCTACCTTCCCTCCACAGATGGATTCTGTAATCAGCTAAACATCTCCACGGTTGTGCATGGATACTGTATTTTAGCATTCTCACAACTAACAGAGGAGATGGCACATACGAAGCAAAATGTTGACAAGCTAATCTTGTCAAGTTTTTATTTGTTGCCGCTACATAGGCTGAACATCTCATTGCACCTCCTAGGCCAGAGTGGACTTGGAGGGAGAAAAAATCTTTGGAGAGATGAAACCAAGATGAACTGGGCAGAGAAAGTATGGAGAAGGAGAGAAGAATGTCACATCATCTGTCAAAGTCTCCTCCCACTCATTTTCAAGTCTTCATGTGTGACAGCCTATCATGCCAGAGCGTGTAAGGCTGTCACCAGAGCCAGTGGAGTCCAGTCATTAGTACCAATGTGACTGCTGATAGAAGCAGGGAAAGGTTATATTTAAGATATCTGGCCAATCAAAATCATCTGACTTTGGACTGCAGCGTTTTAGATAAGAGTAGTCATGTGACCTTTTTTTCCTATTTTATAAAGCTGTTTGTCACCAAACGTCATTAACCAGAGAAAGCACTCCAGTTCTAGAGTTTTACCTTTTCCCCTATCACTCATACAGTTAAGTCTTATTTCAGAACAGATTCAGTAACAGGACACATTAAAATAAACCTGTTATGAATATACGAAAGGAAAAATGTAGGAAATAAACACTGACAAGCTCTCAAGAATATTTTAAGAATAGACTAAAATATATATATTTAAAATATTCTCTTAGAAATTAGCTAAATTTAGAAGAGAACCTAAAAATTATTTAAATACCAGTAAATTCAGAATAAAATATGTTAATAATTTTTAAAGTCAGTTAAAAACCAAGATGTTATACTTCTAGTTCAGCTTTTGAAGAGATGGCTCCACACTTTCTTCAAGCACTTTGTTATGATGGAGAATTCAAAGCTCGGTCCCTCAGGGAGCAAAGCAACTTGAAACCAGAACATTTCCACCACTGCAGGTGCTACGAGGTTCTTGCATGAATAGATTTTCTGCTGTGAGGCTGCGAAACAACTGCACGAGGGAGAAGTTTTCTGACAGAAAAAACACAAAATATCCGCTAACAGCTTGAAAAGACTGTGAATGGTGGCCTGTCTTTGAGTTAGCCCTTTGACAGACTGACGACCTGTCCAGGGTGTAACCCGCCTCTTGCCCTATGGCAGCTGGGGTTGTATCCAACCCTTCCACGACCCTGAATGAGACAAGTGGAAGAAAAGGAAGTCAACAACTTCTAAAGGTAACGATGGATAACTAACTGTTGGTCTCACTTGGGCCCAAAGCCCTGACTCCTGGTTGAAAGTGCTTTATTTGACATCCATCTACTGAATACATACGCTTCACTACTGTTTCTCCCACTGTGGGATGAGCTACGTCTGTACTTTCCCAACGTCTTTTTCCCTCTGGATGCATGCTGTGACATCACATGCCTGTGATTAGAATAGCAATTCTGAAGCTGGAGTTAAAGTAAAAAGGGGTCAGCTGCCAAACATGTCTGCTATAACTGCGACCACACACATGATTCATCTGTCCAGAGGTCATTATCAAGATTATGGGCTTGCAAGACTGGAAAATTATACATAATCACAAAATTACATGTAAATGACATAATGCTATATATGACATGATTTCAGATTTCTCTTAGGTTAATATGGGTGATAATCATGCTGAAACAATGACGACTGCTCCTTTCATCTGTGGCAGTTGTGTCACAAACATTCAACAAAAAGGCAACTCCTCTGCGATTTGTTTCTCAGAAGCCCCTCAGAAATGTATCTCAAAGCCACAGGACACCAGCACGTTTAATCTTACCTTCAGATTCCTAATTAAACAACACTGAGCAATCCCAATTTGCGCCCTTTCAAAGTGCAGACATATGATAAATGGTAAATGGCCTGTATTCGTATAGTGCTTTACTTAGTCCCTATGGTCCCCAAAGACATATGATAAAACAGTTTTTCTTCAAGTCATGCCCCACAAAAATAATTTAATCTCTTAACTAAAAGCTTTGAGGGTCATGAGTAGATTTTAGAGGAAATGTTTGGCTCTGAATATAACCGATACACACAGCTCCAGACTTCGAAGACTTGACACTTTCCCTTAAAGTTCAAGTTTTAAAAATAGATCCTTTCTCAGCAGGATGAGCACACCTTCTGTCTGCAGCATGATGGATTTAAAATGAACACTTCCATGCCTGAATGACACTAAAAACACAATTATGGTCGACTCTGAGCGCCAAGCTTTGACTTTGAAATCATTCTGTTTGTTCTCGCACGACTTCATCTGCTGACCGCCGAGGACCATAGACGTCACCTGAAGCTCTTCTGTGTCTCTGCAGCAGATACACGGTTCTTTGTTCCATTAACAGTTCTTGACATCCATACATGGCCTTTACATGGCCCCTCCTACCAAAACACAAGTTACTACAGCAACTACACCAAGAACATCCACAAGTTATGTTTTTTTTTAAGGATTTGTTATGAAGCTATAATTGCATCCCAGAATACCTCCAACACTCTCAGCGTGTGAAGGAGGCAATTTCCTGGACTTTGCCGCCCCGCTGATAAAACCACAATGCTGGTCAGTCGTGAGTCATCCTGCGGCTGCATACACTGACCAGCTGCTGTGTGAATTTGTCCTCACACAACAGTAAATCATCCTCTTCAGACACATTTACACAACTGGAAATGCTTGTTGAGTTTAGTGCGGCGAGTCGCGTGACCTGGCTTCTGTGAAAGCAGTCTGCAGTTCGGGCTTTGCGGTTCAAGGTGCTGTGAAGGACCAAAGCTAAAGAAAAGGTGCTTTCACTGACACCGAAATAAAACTGTCAATAGTTTTACAGTCAGCAGAGGAAGACTGAAGACGTGGACTGGAAAATAAATAAATTGTTGTTTTGACTCGGGCAGCCTCAGAGAGAAGGGGGAAAAGTGTAAAGGCCCTTTGAGAGAAGCGAAGAAAGCAACACCTTAAAAAATAAATCAGTCAAGCCAGCATGGGTCCTCCCCCAGAAATGTCATTATTCAGCAACACAGTTGTTGACCAGCTGTGGGTTTTTGGTCCAACACAAGCTGCATGTCCTTGTCAGCTGCTCAGAAGTTCAAAAAGACATCAGACAGAATTAAAACCTCCCGTTCGGCTCCCAATCGATCATCTGTCCTCCATTTTAAAGGCATTTTTTTTTCTTTTTTTAGGGCTGCCATTGCTCGCATCCTTGTTTCAGCCCACTTTTCAACCAGTCAGCATTAAGCTGCACATAGCGTAGTCCACACTGAGCTACAGGCTGCTGGGGTTTTGGACAACTGCACACAAGCATGGTAGGGTAAGTTTGAAAGTGCCCTGCGTAGGCAAATACGTATACAAACTGATATGTATGCTGAGCCACGAGTCACAACAAGAAGGCAGCTCACGCGTAGATGTTGTACTGACTAAGCTTTTAGTTTAGTCCTGGGGTTAGTATCTTGCCCAAGGATATACGGCACGCAGACTCGAGCAGCCAGGGATCGAATCAACAACCTTCTGATTAGTAGGTGATCTGCCTCCTGGTGGCAGGTTAAAAATAAGATGTCAGACTTTCATTCGTGCATCTCTGGATGGATGTGAAGTGATGGATAAGGATAAGCTTTATTTGTCGGTTGCAGTTGCCTGCAACTGAGATGACAGACCTAGTCGACCATACATACAATATACAAACTTTACATTGGGGAGACAGGTCAGGCTAAGTAGCAAAAAAGGATAGACAATGAAATATGTGATACATATAACACAACAATTCAGGAGAAAAAAAGGATTTCTGCTCATAATGACTCAACAAGGAAGGAGGTCTGCTGAGGAGGAAATTTTAGTTTTACATTTTAAATTAAAATTTTATTTACATTTTCTTTTTTTTCCTTTTTTTTGGGGGGGGGGAGTATTTTTTGGGTGAAATGGCTGGAAGAAAAAGATTTCTCTTGCAAGCTGAAGATCACTTTAATCACTTCTTAAATACTCCACTTCAGCAGCATTTTGCTCTCCTGAGACCTTTTACCCTTCAGAATAAGTTACGTGATACTGTTGACCCACTTCATCAGATGATTTTATGATCACGTCACAAATCAGATCAGCAGATTTTCTCTTGTTGTTTTTTAATTCCACTTTTCAGGACTCCTGCTGCCGGTGCTTCGGTGGCAGGCGGTTGAAAGAAAAATCAAATCCACAAACAAAGGGTGAAAGAAATACTTTCTTCCTCTTCAGCTTAGCTTTGATTTCTTTCCCTGCCAATCCTTGATCACACAAACCCATCCTCCTGGGCTGCAGGGGCTGCTCTCTGTTATCAGGAGGCTATGACATTTGATTACTGACTTCTGCATTTGCTGCTCTTTATTTTCAGCTCAGAGTCACGCGCTCACCAAGAAACACAGACCATCATCTTCTGTCTACACACAAAAACGAAAGCTTGTTTATTGATGGCGCCTCTATGTAAGGGCTGCACAGCATCTAATAAAGGATTCTTTGGAATCCAGAATTCCTCCTGGAATCAAACTGGAAAACTGCACCATGGTTAGTTTTCAAGCAGCTTTCTTAATATTTTCATAGATGAGCTTTTTCTCGTGCTGTAATTATCACTGCATCATTACTGGAGCCAAACCTCGTGACACAGTCCTCATTTGCCCCTCAGTGCTGAATCAGGCTGATGTTGTTACACGTTAATTAGTCCCATCATGGTTTAAGTACTGAGTTTAAGTTACAGGACCACCAAAGAGAGACTGCAAACGCTTGCTAGGAATTCCTGGAGGGAGGAAACGGTGCCCTAGCACCCCATTCCCCCCCCAGTGTTCACTGTTTAGAAAGGGGCGGGGTAGTTTTTACCATTACATTCAGCATTAGATTCAATGGCTATGGGAGTTCATTGTTTCTGCTCACAGATGGATTTCCTCTGAGGTTCAGTTTCTTATATAAAACTTCATAAATGCATGAAATCCAGCTCCCTGTGTGCATTTGAAAACACAGCTAAACATCAAGTCTAATATTCTGTCATGGCTGTCCTGCTGAAGGTCAGCGATCTCTCCATTTTTTATGAGGGTCAGACCTGAAAAAAACTTTTTTTTTCCCACTCAGAGGATTTCTAGTTCCAACGTTATGGAATTTGCTTGTGTACATGACAAAAAATGAGGAGGCTGACCTGCCAGGTGAACACCTGTGAACTATTATGCATGCACACTCTGCATTTCCAGCTGACACATGGTATAGTTTCTCCAAAATCCACCACAGAACTTCACATTTATGTGCTAAAGGGGGGGGACCCTGAGAGCTCTGTAAACCAGTCAGATGTCAAAGACGTTCCTGCAGGAGTGCATGGACGTTTGGTAGGGTTGGATGTACACAGAGCTCTGTGGATGGCTGCTCGGTGAAGCCTTGACATTTCTTCAATCGTCCATGCTAAATGAAAGGTTGCCTGATAATGAGGACCTAAAACCAGCAAAGGTTTCTGCCTCTGAGTGTTGGCAACAGACAGGCTGAGGGAAAAAAAACAACTAGTTTTTAATGTGTTCTCACATACTGCGATGTTCAGAGCTTTACAGCCTCTGACCAGCTTTCTGTTGAAGGGTTTGGGCCCCCGGCACCGATCGCCTCATAGGTTTGAGGATTGAAGGGGGTACTTCTGTGCATCATCTTGACGGGAAACGATCTAGGCTCCAATAGCCACTCCAATCACCATGCCAATTATGCATTAGGCTTGTTATCCTCTTCAAGGACCTTCAGGCGAGTTAGGAGCCATTATGAGCTCGTTAGTGGCCTTTAGGCTCGTTAGGGGCTCATTAGAGGCCATCAGGGTCAGACACACAGCTGGATCGCTACTCGCAGCTGTGCGATCAGGAAATGAGTTTCCAGTTAACATGCTGATATCATGGTGTTTCAGAGGGACGACGACCGCGTCTGCTGGTAAATAAACGGGAACAGGAGCCCCTGCAGGGCTTCTGATTACAGAGGCTTCCTTTCACGTCATCGAAGGAAATTATTCATTCATTTAGTCCAAGTCACCTTCAGTTGTTTCAACAGTTTTTTAAAGAGAATATCCAAAACAGAGCGATCTGTGGTCAGTGAGATGATCACCACATTCTCCAAACCTAAACTAAACCATTTTTGTACCCACGCGTTTTAGGAAATTATTAATCACATCAGAAAACACCCATACTGCATGACAACCATTTCTAGGACCTAAAATATTCATAGATTTCATATAAAATCTGCCGTCTGCTTCACTCTGTCCCTATAGGCAAATTCTACACAAATGGACCTCATAGAGCTTATTATTGGACAGATGGATGGATGGATGGATGGATGGATGGATGGATGGATGGATTATTATTATTGGACCACATTATTTATGCCATTACTTTTAGATTTAAAGTGCAGTAACTGGAGTCTGTGTATAGCCAAATTATAGATTTTACTTATTTTATCACCATTATTGCTTCTATATTTAGGTTGAATTAAAAAAAACGTGATAAGTTCGTTAAGTAGTTAAGCAGTCCCTCTAAAGTGTACAATGCTGGTGTGATAGATGGTACAAACCCATAAACCATAGTAGGATGAAGGTACAATCAGGTAGTTGCATCTTTGGGTCTGCTGAGGTCATCATCAAACAACGAGTGGATGTCCACGTGCCTATCAGTTTTTTGCAGCTACACAGACTTGTCCAGAGAGCAGCTCTGCTCCTCAGGTGAACTGTCTGCATCTACAACAGAGTATAATCACCATTCAGTGCCTCAGTCACGAAGGCCTACAGAAAGTCTGGCAGTTATAGCAATCTGTTAGGGATGGCAGCAGTCACAGGGAGGCTTCCAGTGTAGCAGTGCATGCCTCTTTGCAACCAGTTTCATACAACGATTGCAGGATAGTCAGGCAAACACGCGTCTTTCCATTACAGTCGATGGTTGGAGACAGATAGGTCTCCTTGCCTGTGTGACTGAGGCCTGTGATACTCAATGAACAGTGCAACAAGATCTCAGTCTTCCTTGACTCGTGCATATTTGGCCTCCTGCACGCTTCTGTAGACATCTGTAGATATCCTGCAGATATCGGGAACAGCTGTGTGGATAGCTTCAGGTACCTTTGGGAAAGCATGAGCACAGCTTCAGAAACATTTACCAAAGTTTACACAGAAAAAAACAGAGGCTGAAGCAAGGTGTTGGAAATCCTTTTCTTTCCTTTTGATTATTAACGTTGGATGGATCCACAAAACATGCAAACACCAAAGTCAACAGATAAACAGAGAGTGAAGACAGACCTCCTCCGACAGCCTGATGCTGTATTAATGTACATCTGCTCCTGTTTCCTTTCTTCTTCTGAGTTTGCATGCAAAGGTCAAATGGATTTAAAGAGGATTCCAGCTGCATTACCATTCTGCAGACTTGATCTGGTCCCATGCATTTCACATAAAGTACTGACCTTTACCTTGACTGTACAAGACAAGCACACACAGACACGCATGCACTCGAGATCCGTGACCTTCAATCAGAGCAGAAGTATTTCTGTTTGTGCTTCAGTTTCTGCTGTTGGCTCGGGTCTTTAAAAGCATCACATATGCACACACAGCGTGATCAGACCAAATGCATAGCAGTTAAAACACAGGTTGCTGAAACTGCAAGTCAAGCTCATGATGCTGATGAAGAGCACAGAAATATTTTCCTAGATTTCCCTGAGAGACTAGTTTACCATTAAAGCTTTTTAAATGACTTGTGATGCACCTCATTTCAGTGGGACTGGAATGATGGATGCATCACAGGGTGAACCAGAAGACTATGGCTCACCTCATGCAGTTTGTTTTCTTCCTTCCATGTTTCTCTTTTCATCTATTGGTTATGTTTGGGAGAACATGGTGATTTGATTTAAATTATTTAACACCACCCTGCATGTTTAAGTGTCAGACCAATTGCATTATATGCATAAACCTAAGATCCTGAAAACACCCCTGCAAAGATCAGTCATGCTTGGTTAAAGAGGCACTAACTGTCTGTGAATGAGGGCCTGAACGTGCTTACTGTCGACCTCGATGCTGCTTTTGTGTATCTAAATCTATCATTAGTTAAGTGGCAGTAAATCAGCCGAGGCTGATAGAAAAAGTTCTAACGGTGATGCTAGAGCAAAAGCAAGTCACAGTTCTGCAGAACTGTGACACCGCCTCACGGCTTCGAATGAAACTTTTTAATGTCTCAGAGTAAATTTTGGACACTAAAAGCAAAGAAAGTGGTGAAAAATAAAAGTGCTGTGCAGAATATTAGGATGCTGATGTAAAACTAACCATCTGTTCTGAGCTCACAGTGAATAATTAAAACCAGAATAAGTTGTAAGTAGCAGCATATTTGAGCTGAAAGTTGACTTCATTCATCTGTTCAAGTGGCAATTTATGATCCCAGTTTGGACTGATGGCCACTTCTAAAGCAAACGCTGGTGTTTCCCTCTGTTCACTTTCACTTTCTCTCTGACTCACTCAGCGCTCAGCGCTGCCTTCATCTCATCAAGTGAAATGTAAGCTGGATTAAAAAGAATCCACTTTTTCACATACAGATGGCCTCGTGTGCACGGCTCGCAGAGTGTGACGTATGACACAGCATCAATTCATACATTTCCCACACTTTCCATTAACATTTAACCACCAAGCACATGATCGATTCATAACCTGTTTAACATACCTCAAAACCAAATGAAGATCCAGCAGGTGCGATGCCCGGACTCAAACCTGTCACCCGCACAGAGTGAGATTTTAGACAGAGGTGTGGGTCATAAAACAATTATTTCATAAGAGCCCCTGCAGTGTCACAGTATATGTAGCAGGTTATCACATTAGTGAGAGCACTCTGTCACTCCCAGCTCATCATTTTTTACTGTGTCACATCCAATCAAAAACGACCAAACAACAGGTTTTTGGCGGCTAAAACTAAAGTGAGGTCCAACGGTGAGAGTCTACAGCCGTCTGTGAGACAAGGTGGAGGCCCTGTCATGGTTTCAGCTGCATGTCAGTCAGTGGTGTTGGAGCTCTTTGATAAACTGATGAATCATGAACACATGAAAAGTACCATCAGATTTGAATCCACTATGCAGTAACATGTGAAAAGCATCTGATTGGTTGTGTTTCCATGTTTCAATAATTGCTGCGCCTGTTTCTGTTTTTCTTGCAAAATATAAAGAAATCATGGTGGTTCAAGACTTTTGCACAGTACTGTACCCCCCAAAAATGGACTTGAAAGGTCTGTAAAATGAGCACCTTGGTGAGGTGCAGTGTGATTAAAAAGGTGATAGGTGTGAATGAGAATTGATAAACTCTCACAGGTCCCAAATGAAACAACAAGTACGAGTTTGTCCACTAGACGAACTCTGATCAGCAGAGTGATGACCACTGCAAGACTGATGAACGTCATTCAATATCAAAAGCCTTTTATCAGTCTGCCAGTTCTCAGACAACTGGAAATGTGGGTTTACTGGATTTTAGAGGAGTTCACGTGCCAAGCTCTACAGAGCAAGATCCTGCTTGTTGTATCGATCTAAGACTACATTTTAACTTTATTCGCACTTATCTGAAAATCCAAGCTTCTCTCATACCTGCCTGCGGTCCAGCTCATACACTTTATTGGATGTTACGCTGCTTTATGTGGTTTATAAATGTCGTGGGCAAATTGAATTTCACTTCAGAAGCCCAGTAGTCCCTGTTGCGCCCGCAGGGAGATGTGGCTGTCAGCTTTGGTTTACGTCCCCAAACGCATCGTGGTTCTGGCGTTTTCTTGTTTGTTTCCAGACGGAGCTGACCTTGGATTCAAAGCACAGATAACTCTCTGCTTTATCTCATCACGGCGGGTTGAAGTTAGTCAGAGGGCAGAAGATTTCACAGAGAATTAGGCCGTTAGGAGATAATTAAAGGAGTGTTTCATGCATCATCAGATTGGTTTCTCTGCGTTGTTCAGGCTCGGAGTGATCGCTGGGCAGGAGTAATGAGATGACGAGCGGAAAGGAAATAACATGTTTCACGGTGAAAGGAAGCAGTGTTGGAGCCTGCATACACACACACACACACATGCACACACACACATATACGTCGCTGAGAGCATAAATTAAAAAGTTGTTCTCCTCTGAAGCGCAGGGACAGCAGCCGCATAGCTCCACCCGTCAGAGGACAGCCACGACAGGATTTACAGGGAGAGGAGGTGGTGTAGTAGCTACTGCTGAAGTATTTATCGATGAAAATGGAAATGCTTTTGAGAACTTCAGAAGGCCAGCTCTGTTTGCTCAGCTGTTTGCATTTGTCTAATATCTCATCACACTGCAGCGCTGCTGACAGCCGGGCTTTAAAGCAACTCATCATGACACACATTAAAGCTGCCATCCCTGCAAACCTCGATCTATAGTTTGCATACAGGGCAAACAGGTCGACAGAGGATGCCATAATAACAGCTCTTCACTCAACCCTCACACATCTAGACAGTAGTAACACCTATGTGAGAATGCTATTTGTGGATTTCAGCTCTGCCTTCAATACAGTTCAATCCCACAAACTGGTTAATAAACTAAGCAACTTAGGACTCAGCAGCTCACTGTGCAGCTGGACTTGGACTTACTGAGCAACAGACCCCAGGACGTCAGAATGGGAGCGCACACCTCCTCCACCCTCACTCTGCACGTAGGTGTCCCACAGGGGTGTGTCCTCAGTCCCCTCTTATACGCACTTTTCACCCATGAGTGTTTGACAACAACAATGAATCAGCCTACAGAGAGGAGGTTCAGCATCTGAAGCAATGGTGTGAAAACAACAACCTGCATCTGAATACAGCCAAGACCAAGGACTTCAGAAGAACAAAGCGATCTGAGCACTCTAGAAAACTTTAAGTTCCTCGGAGTCCACATCTCGGCCGACGTTACCTGGTCCACAAACATTTCCCACCAGGTAGGGACAGCACAACAAAGGCTGTACTTTCTCAGGAAACTGCGTCAGGCCCAGTTACCCCAGAGACTGCTAGTAAACTTCTACCACTCCACCATCGAGAGCCTTCTGACTTACTGTTGCACCACACTCTGGTTCAACTGCCCTACCTCCACCCTCAACTGCCCTACCTCCACCCTCAACTGCACTGCCAACACACATGGACATTACACTTTATTTATAAACTGTATTTCTATGTATACTTTAATGCAACCAACATCCCTACCTCTTTAAACTGTATTTATTATAGTTGCAACAGCACCCCCCTCCCCCCCGCCTCAATGTGCAATATCACCCCCCACACACACACTCGATGTGCAATATCACTGAGCACACTGCACCTCACAGTGCACCTGCTCCTCGAATGGCATGTATGTGTGTGTGTAAGCGTGTATGTGGAAATATGTGTGTGTACGTATGTACGCATGCATATATGTATGTATGTGCGTGTATGTATGCATGGGCGTATCCGTATGTATTCAGGTGTACGTATAACTTGTACATATCTTTCTTGTGTAAATGTAAATTTGCCTGTGTTATTGTGTAAATACTTATGTGACTGTGTACTTCAGACACATGGAGAGATGCCAAACTGCCTTTCATTGTTTTTGTAACAATGACAATAAAGAGCTATTCTTCTTCTTCTTCTCTTAAAAGCAGTGCTCCTGCTTATGTGACAGCAGATTTTTACGTATATTTTATGGAATCCAAGTAAACTGTAGCTCTCAGCAGATTTTCCAGTCTAGATCTCAAGAGCCTGTTTTCATTCCTGTGGCATGAGTTTGTCCAAACCTTCAGTACCTGATCACCATTCACTCCCGGCTCTTCCAGTGAGCCAAAGAGTGTTTGACCCCAAACCATAATCTGTTCCTGCAGCTGACCCAGTTTTCCCAACACAAAGCAAACACACTGTCATAATCCTGGGACTCTGACCCAGCGTTTTCAGTTTACATTTTGAGTTCTTAAGTTATTCCTTGAAATACGGTAAGTAATAGGATTAACATTTGGTTGCCTTAAGTCTAGTCTAGTTATCCTTCACTTAGGTCTTCTTCGTTAGTCTGTCATGTTTCTTTTCTTCCAGCTTGTGTTATCATGCCTACATCGTTCCATGCTGTTTTTTGAAAGTCTGTGTCCTGTGTCAGTGTAGTCAGCTTTGCTTCCTTTGTCTCGTTATGTCAGATTAGCCTCAGCTGTTTCCCCATGTGTTTCCACTTCTCCTGATCACCTCCTGTGTGTATTTAGTCTGTGTGTTTTCAGTCATTTCTTGTCAGATTGTCTGCTTCGTTTCCAGGTCATGAATTCATGTGAAGTCCTTATGGTTCAGTTTTCTCATATCAGGTTCTAGGTCCATGTTCTTGTTTTGGTTTTTTTTATTTAGCTCACCCAGTTTAGTTTATTGTTAGTCTTGCCTTTGCCTTTTGCTTTGTACCTTTGTCCAGCCTACAATAAACGGCTTGTTTTGAGTTCCCATTAGTTCCCATTAAGTTTGTTTCTATGCTTTGGTTTGTCTGCACCTGGGTCCACTATTCGCACTCCACACAATTTGCCTCTGCACACTGTGACAGCCAACTCCAACACACCTGAACCCTAGCCTCCACCTGCCCTACCTCCACCCATGTAACACAGCCTTTATACGCTTCATTACCTACACCTGTTCACCTGCTCATTAGTGCAAATATCTAATCAGCCAATAGGATGGCAGCAAATCAGTATATTCTGGCACATACAGGTGACCTGTTCAGACCCAGCAGCAGAAAGAGGAAAAAAGAGGAACTGAAGTCTAAGGTTGGATGAGAATGGCCAGACTGCTGCGAGCTGATAGGAAGGAAGAGGGAACTCAAAAACACTTGTTAAGACCAACGTATGCAGAAGGGCATCTGTGAATGCACAACATGTCAGACGTCAAAGCGGCAGAAGACCACACCAGGTGTCACTGCTGTCACCTAAGAGCAGGAAACTGAACAACACAAGACCGGAGTAATGTTGGTCTGATGAGCCTCCATTTCTGCTGTCGTGATCGGAAGGTGGGGTCAGGTGTAAACAGTGTGGATCCATTCTGCCTTGGATCGGTCGTTCCGGCTGATGGTGGTGTGATGGAGTCACTGAGACTTTTACAGCTGAGCATCATTTAAACACCACCGCCCGCCTGAGTGTTGTCAGTCACCACGCCCCTCCCTGTATGACCACAGTGATGGCTGCTTCCTGCAGGATAACACATCGTGTTGCAGATCATCTCAAACGGGTTTCCTGAACACGGAGATGAGTTCGCGGCACTCTGGTGTTCTCCACACTCACCGATCTCAGTCCAGCAGTAATGTTGCTGCTGCTCCTGATGGTCCTGATGCAAACCATTCCATGACTCCACCTGCAGGACGGATGAAGCTGGTGGGTTGTGTTGTTAACCTGTTAACTAAACCCACACTTACAGCTTGTGCTTGAACCCACAATACTTCCAAACATCTCAGCGTGAAGCCTGACATCTTACATGAAATCGCTCCACATGACAGACGCTGTGCGCTCTGGCTCTATGTCGTGTTGTTACCTGATTAAAATTTAATGCGGCACAATGCACTTAACCTTTGCTGGTTAAATTTTTATGAATGGCGAACATAAGAAATGTTCAACGTGGTGTAAATGTGCATTATGTCGAGTGGGAATATGTGTGGGAATAAACCCACACTCTGGCTGTTTCTGATGACCTCGATCTCATTTCCTTCTACGCTCTCTCTCACCTCATCTTTCCACCACATTCAGCTTTTTAACCAGACTTTTCTGATTCCTTCTTGTCAGCTGCTGCTCATCCCTGTCTCTCCTCCTTCTTATAAATCACACTAAACATGTACAACCCACACACACCTGTGCATAGACCTGAATAACAGGCTGGGCTCGGACCTTAAACGTGTCAGTGGTCATTCATATTTAATGTCCAGAATGAACCACTGTGAGGGGCAGAGCTGTTTCTGTGTGTGTGTGTATCCTCACTGCTGTAAGCTTCACTGTGATCTGAGCCAGCTCTGCCAGCAGCTGAAGACTGCCCAAACATCCCAGAGTCCTTATCGTATAGCAAACCATCAAGAATACACAAAAACGTATAGCCCAGCTGAGTCTGAAGGTACTGGCTGATTTAATAATAATAATGGATTGCATTTGTTAGCACTTTTCAAGACCCTGAAAGCACTTTACATTATAATTCCACCATTCATTCACACACTGGTGGAGGCAAGCTACAGTTGTGGCCACAGCTGCCCTGGGGCAGACTGACAGAAGCGAGGCTGCCATGTCGCACCATCGGCCCCTCTGGTCAACACCAGTAGGTGAAGCGTCTTACCCAAGGACACAACGACCAAGACAGACAGACAGAGATGAGGATCGAACCAGCAACCTTCCGATGACAAAATGAGCTTCCCAACCCCCTGAACCACGATTGCCCACGAAAGTCAAATATGTCAACCAAAAGATTTCCTTCACATTTGTTATGTGTGGTTATTTATGAGAAAATTTATTAATCCAGTTTAAGGTCAGTGTTTTGGTCGTTGTAATGTTGGACCCAAGAAACATAAGCCGGAGCGAATATTACGACAGCAGAACTTTTATTTAATACTGTGGTTTTGTACTGGGACACAGACACTCCCGCTCTGTCTCACTGCTGTCACGTCCGCTCTCCTCCTCCGACTGTCACTGCCAACATATAAAGAGAGACAATCACTGACAGATCCCCAGCACACCTGTTCACCCCGCCCCTGCACCGCCCCGGGAGCTCACTGCGTCACCCCTCCTCTGCAGCTGGCCAGAGACCACACCCACGCCACAGTCGTGTCTCAAGCATTTTAGGAAACGCCAGTGTCATGGCTGAAGGATGTTTCAGCATCTCTTCTTTACTTTTTTACTGTCGCTTATCAGCAATTATCAATGTAGTGTCTGCAAACAGTTAATATCAGCCAATATCATCACTATTAATATATCAGTCACATCACGTTTTGCAGAGAGAAGGACCAAATGCAGACTCTCGGGCAGGCAAACAGGTTAACTTAAAGCAAGTCAGTAAATGAATTTTTAAAATATCCAAACAGTCAAACATAAAGTTCAAAAACTGTAAATTAACTGAAACCTTAAACTTGAAAATACATGAGGGCTGGAAACCAGGAGAACAGCCAGCGACTGTGTACACACAGAGGGCCAATCAGGGAAGTGGAGACTAGTGGAAAAACGAAACACAGCTGAACTGAATCACAGAAGACGAGCCGAAGCAAAACTAAAGTAAAACAGGAAGTGTGATAACTAAACAGGGAAAAATCAAGAATTAAACTCTAAGCATTAAACAAACTCGGATTCCTATAGGAAATTTAAACGACCCAACGAGAAGGCCCAAAAACTCAAAAACACTGGATGAACTGACAGCTAAGGCTCTCCCAGAAACGTCCACACTTCCTAAAAACAAGTCTGACTCAATTACAACAAACCCCACAGAGTCTGAGTCTGCTGGGTTAATTCCACAGAGGGAGTAAAGAAATGAAGGTGAAAAGAAATTAAAGGGGAAAGGAGCTCAGAGTGCAACAGTGGAGATGGAAACATGCAGAAAATGAATGAGTTCAAGAAAACACTGAATGATATGAAACTGATTCTGAGGCAGCCAAGTATTCATCTCATCATTATCTTGTAATAATATTAAATTAATATAAAGAAACATAAGTAACCACCAACATGTCTTCAGTCTGGTCCAGACTGCAGGTTTTAAACGCTGAAGCCGCATCAGTCATGAGCTGCCTGTAATGTCTGGAGAGAGACTTAACGTGGGTCGATGCCACATCTCCAACACGCCAAGATCACGAGATGGAACTTGGAGAGAGAACCTGCTGCTCTGAGTCTGTGTCACATTCAGCTCTACGGTAAAACCACAATTACTGTGAGTTTTAAGGAGGAAGAGCACCGAATTATCAAAGATAACAAAACGTCTGGCCTTAAAAGTCAAACAGCAGTCACTGATTATTGATCCAGTCAGCCAAGCACACCCACCAAGCTTATCTGCAACACCTCAGAGTTTCTGAAAGTCTCAGTGAGAAACTCTGATGGTCTGATTTTAAACTGCTGACAGTGGTTTTCTGCACTTTGTCAAACAGTTTCATTCGCTGAGGGTGAAACTCATTAAAACTCATTAAAAGGTTAAGAGCGCCTCTTCCACGCCTCTCCGCTGCAGTCCTGCCAAGCTTTTTCTCATCCTCAGAGTTTCCTTCATTTCTCGGACATTATCTAACACTCATCAATGCTGTGCCACAAATCAGCTTAAAGCGGCTACATTCATGCACACAAGGCTCCAGAGGCTCTTTGTCTGCAGTTCCAGATAAATGGCACATTCACATGCAGTCATTTTACAGCAGTTTAATCTAATGACGTCTGCTCCCACAGAACATCATCGCTGAACATCGCAGGCTAATTAGATGACTCACTAATATTTTCCCACAATGAGAAAGTGTGCAATGCTTTTTCAGATTCATTCAGCTGCTGCACACTAATCAGGTTACATTGGAGAGCTGCACCTCATCCGTGCGATCACAGTCAGAGCACAGAGTCCTGCAGCAGCCGGCGGACCGATCCGCCCTAAAAGTGGAGATGACCGCGAGGCGATAGACGGCTGTCAGGGTTCTTACAGGGGTGTGAGGACATTGAAGCCAAAGTCTGAGAGAGCGCGCATGCTTTAAATCAATCAGCACATCTGGCAGTTTTCATCTCCTGTGAATCACATTTAAAAAGTTCAGTGTGTGGTTTTTCTGCCAGCTTCAACCGTGAGTGTGATGGATTCAATCTGACTGTGCGACCTTACCTCTGAAATATCGACCAAGCATGAAACAGAACATGTTTAATAACGTGCTACACCTTCCGCTCAGCCTGCTGGCGTTATATGCTCCGTAAAACTATCAGCTGTAACAGGTGCTTTCATTTTAACCTCCTCATTTTTCATTTGACACTAAAAACTGCTTCAAATTTGAATCATTGAGTTTAACAGTTTCACGCAGTGCCGTGAAGGACCAGAGTGGCACTGCTGGTGTCACACTGTAGCTCTGTGATTTTGGCCCCCGTGATTCTCCTACCTGTCAGCGCTGAGCGCAGTGAGCGTGAACACCGACACCCCGACCGAGGTGAGCTGGATGACGGGGATGAGTTTGCACGCCGCCTCTCCGAACACCCACTCCTCGGAGAAGTAGCGGAAGGCGTCCACGGGCACGCAGGTGACCAGCAGCAGCAGGTCTCCCGCCGCCAGGCTGGAGATGAAGATGTTGGGCACGCTCCTCATGGCGCTGTTCGTGATGAAGATCTTCACCAGCGTGATGTTGCCCAGCAGACCCACGACGATGATCAGAATATACACGGAGGTCATCACGCAGCGCACCACGAAGTGTACGGTCTCCGCGCCGTCCGCGGACGACCACGGGCCGGGTACCTCCGTGGAGTTGGGGCTCAGAGCCTCCGCGGGAAGGTTCGAGAGGAACTCGTCATCCATGAGTGCGCACGGAGGAGCACTCCACGCCAGGGTCGACAGCTTTTGCGCAAAGGGAAGCTCGCGCGTAAAGCCGCAGAGACAGCAGGGGTGTGTGTGTGACGGTGTTGGGGTGTGTGGGCGTAGGGGGGTCCACACCGGCACCAACGACCAGAGAGACGGAAAAGTTTTCCAATAGCTGCTCCTCCGAGAAGCTTCTGAAGGCAGAGAGGAAGCTGACGCGCGTAAAGAGGGGGGAGGCACCGCTGTCTCTCCCCCCCCCTCTCTCTCACACCCGCAGTCGGGGGGGGGCGAAAGTTTGAGGTGAGACCCGGGCTCATGTTTTAATCTTCCATTATCATTTTAGCGGGTTTTTTACGTTTGAAAATTTTCCCCCCAAGGATTTCTTCCTGAAAATTTGAGATTGATCTTTTTATTTCTACTAAGTTGATCTGGAATTTAAATGAAATCCATGAGTGCAGACAGCCTCAGATTTCACTCAAACGGAATCATTTTAATATTTTAGTTTTTAAGCCTGTTTTTAATTCACCTCAGTAAAAATATTCCTTCATATTAATCTCGTTTGTTTTGATTTCATAAGAATCTCAGCTCAGAGCAGGTTTATTTCACCGAGCTGCCAGGCTGGAAAAGACCAAACTGAAACATGTTTTATATTCAGTCCAGTTTTTATCTTTGCTTCATTTAAATGTTTCTCGCACCCAGTTTGAGCTTTTTGATGATAGCCTCAGTTCTTTTTCCATTTTTCTCACAAAGAAAAAGAAACAGTAAAGCAGTGAACATGTCACAGATTTAGAACAATGTATATCCGGTGGTTACACCGACTTTAGTTTCTCGTCCACCTCTTCTCTCCTCTTTCATCCCGTCATCACTTCGGTTTTATTCATCATCAATTGTCCATTTTCCTCTTCCTTGTTTCAGCCTTCCTCCATCTATGCCGGGGTCACTTCATCCTCTCGGTGATTGCAGGAGGGGAGATTCAGAGTTCAGATTTTTGTTTTTTCATTCCAGATTTGATTCCTTCTTTGAATTTCCCTCCAGCAGAACCTGCAGCTCGGTTGAGAAGTGCCTGCGGTGAATTTGAGAGAGGAGTGATGAATCACTCTGCCTGTTGATGCTGTTTATGATCTTATTTGTTCATTTGCTTTCAGAGTCATGTTCCCACTGACAACAGATCAAAAGCCGCATATAAGCGACGAACGAGGTTAACAAACATCCGGGTATGTTGTACCTTATCTTTGGCAAAAACCTACATCCAGTCTGTATGTAAAGAAAGAAGGAAAAGCAGCCTGTCTTCCTGTAGGTGGAAGCGTATACAGCATCACTGAACTATGTCAGAGCATCAGCGTCATCTATAATCGTGTCAAAAGCATTTTGTGTTTTTAGGTGTAAAACGTTTGACATCGGACCTATGCTGCATATTTAAAAAAAAACAAAGCTGTGTTCTATCTGTGCTCGTGCACAGGCAGAACAGAGCTCTGAGGTCAGCTCGTCTCCAGAAGTGCTTTAAAAAGTTGAAAGCTGGCGGAAGAACAAACAGCAGATCTGTGTATCAGGAGATATTCCCTGAACATGACCCGTGACTTCTTTAAGTTTTTTCCATCCTTCCTGCCGCTTTTCTAACTTCTGTCCTGGAGCTGCGAGGTTGCAGCTGAAGGCTGCCGTCTCTGCGTTCCATCATTCAAATGGACAAATTCACTTTAAAATTCGCTCTCGGCGGCTGAGCGTAGCTTTGTCTGTCACAGCCACAGATGGCCGAGTCAGAAGTGCTGCAGAGTCATTTGATCCGATGTGATTTTCTTTAAAAGAGCCAATCTGTCGTCTGATCGCTTTCATGTCAGGTTCGCATAATTACGAACTACGCGTGGGTGTAATTAGAACCCAGCCTTTTATCGACTGACTTATTTTCCTCTGAGATCACTTTTAAGAGCAGAAACTGTTAAAGATGCAGGTCATTCCTCCTCAGCTCTCTGTAGCTGTTACAAAAACGCAGCCAGCAGCACCTTCAGTCAAGCGGCGTCCCATCATTATTATTATTATTATTACTGTGATTGCAATGGAGGCATCATTTTGGGCTTCATTTTCCAGGGGTTCAAATTTCTGGGACCTTGCTGACCTGGTGACCTGATGAGCTTCTAGAATGACTCTTATCAGCTGAGAGCACACCTGGTGATGTCAGCCTGGTGCTTAACCTTTCGATGTTTAATCAGGAAGAGATTCTCTGAGTAAAATTATCTCTGTTCCCAACAGTCATCCAGGAATTATCTGTTCGTCTTCGCAAAAACACGGCAGCTGTAACCAAACACCTCTGGACTGAAGCTAAAGCGCCCAGATCTCAGCAGGTCCCAGTTCCACAGTGAAGGCTGTGAGCGACGAGGTCAGCGGCTGATGCGGACGCGCGTCTGCTGTTAGAACTCTGGAAAGCACTGAAAGCGGGCTGTCAGTCGTTCTGACAAACTTCTCTGCTGCAGAGGAAACCTGCAGTCTGCTGCCACAGTCGACTGTGGACGGGTTTCTCTCTTCCCCTCAGAGCGATGGTTCAGCATTACATCTCACTCTCTGCTCCCACAAACATCATTACACGATCTGTGCTTTGTGAATCAACGCCCCTAACCTCAAAAACCATGTCAATGTTTGAGTTAATCACGCCATCGATTCTTGTTACAATCAGTTTCATCTCAGCATCCGTCCACTCTACATTTATTATTATGATGATGATGATTATCATTATTATTTGACCAGGATGTCCCACTGAATCTCTAAGAATGGAGACCTGACCAATGTAACACTGCAAACACACAATATCAGCTGCATGACTGACAACGTGATATACACCACACACCTACAACATGAAACACCGTGACCTCCCAAGAAACACATCCACACCCCCTTCACTGCGTTCCTGCTTTTTCTTTCAGCAGTAGGCCGACAAACATATCAGCGCTACTCATAAAGAGGACGATATTGAGTGAGAGACTTTGCATTTGGAATAAAACATGGAGACGCAGGAGGTATTAAAACTGAGGAGGCACACCACCATCATCACAGGCAAAAAAGTGGCTTCAGCAGAATAAAAGTAAAGCTACATTTTTTATTCCATTTATTCTTATGAAACATTTTCCTTCACATAATTTTTGTGTTGTTTTTGTGGTTCTGGAGAAAAGAAAGAAGAATCCACTAAAGTCCATTGTCAGTTTTTATTGGGAAACAAAGTCTGAGTCGAACTTTTGGAGTTAAAATAAATAAATATTATTAACAATATTAACATCTTATTTCATGGTACATTAATTACTGGAGGTTTATTAAAATCTCTCAAATCTTTTAAACGTTTATATACAGAGCTTTTTTTTTATTATTAGAATGTTTGTATTGCGCATGCCCGGTACCAACAGTGGCTCACGCGCTTTTACGCACGGCGTCCTCCTCCAGGTATCACACCTGGCTGTGGAAAACTCACATAGTTAGGACGGGTAACGCCGGATACTCCAAGAACGGACCTTCAAATTAAAAGCACAACATCGCCAAAAAGACAATGCGGCATTAAAAAGTCTCCAAATATTTATTTAGCCTTTTTAAGCTTCACTCTTTGTGTATAAAGAAGAGCTTAGTTTGATTCTTTTTAATGTATTTTAGATTTTTTTTAATCATGCTAAATATAGTTTTTATTTATAAAGCATTGCTCTTTAGCTCTTTCTTTCTATTTTTGGTTTTTATTTTACTTATTTAGAAATTTTTTCTGTAAAGATTTTTTCTTTTTATATTTGCCCGTTTTTATTTAATGATGTATTTCAGACATATTCAAGTGTTTTATGAGGTTCTTGTGGTTTTATTTTTCATATACTCGCTCTGAATCGCAGTTATTTCACTCATATTTCTGACTAATCCTCAGGTGTTTGTTAATCCCTCTGTTCCCTCCGTGCACCTCTGGATGTGTTCAGAGCTGGGACCGGAAGTCGCGCAGGGTTATCCGTGTGGCTTGACTGCGCTCTCTGTCCCGCAAAATCCCGCAGCTGGCATGAGTTTAGGATCCGTGAGTGGAAAAAAGAGGGGGGAATGAACAACACGCCGCCAGGATTACGGTTGGTGTGTGGACTTTTATTTCACTTTGTCCGCTTTTGGTTTTGGGGGATTTGAACTTTGATCGGGTTTCTTTCTGTGTGGCTCGCTCGTGGCTCTTCATCGGACTGTATTTGGGACCACAGCCGCTCCGTGAATGCTCTTCCACAAGTATTTACAGTGCAGGGTGTGTTGTCATCACTCTTGTTTTCGACAAAATGTTTTCTCAGAGCTGATTAATCATGTGTCCATTTCAACTTTATGAAACCAAAAATGATGCTTTAGTTAAGTTCTATAAAGTCCATAATTCTATTTAATCTCATTAATACAACAGCCTGTGTGTGAAAATGTTACAGCTCAGTGGGTTTTCAAAATAAAGTTCCAGATCGTGAGCATGACCGTTAGAAAGTGTAAGTTCTGAGGTCCCGTGGAGCTCCCGGGTTCTTTAGCGCACTGTGTGCTTTGTATTTAGTTGCGTGTTTGCCATCTCTCTCTGCATTGTGTTGAACAGGGGAGTGTTTTTCGCTGACATAGTTCTGTAGGGATTATAATGCAGGGAGCACATGCCCTCATGGCCCATTGTTGGCCCCTCTGTCTCTGTTGTCTCTCTTTCTACTGAGCGAGTCAATTGATGGAGGGATAAAAGGCCAAAAATATGCACTGACATGGCTTTCAAGAGAGAGAGAGAGCGGGGCAGAGGCAGAGGGTCAGTGGCAGATTTGGTAGACCTACTGTTGGTGGCCTGTACCCAGAGCCGGCAGCAGACAGGCCATGAGGGCCCAGAGCAGTCCTACAATTAAACGGGGAACACCGAGAAGCAAGCCATGTCTTTAAATTACATCAAAAACTTCTACGAAGGATGCGTAAGTACATCACTCAGACTTATTGGAAGGCTCTTCCTCTAACCGGAGCCTGCCTCACCAAAGCTTTGACAGTTAGAGAGAAGCAGTGCTTAACACACGTCCCTCCCGTGGCTTAAAATGAAAAGACATTAAAAAAAAAAAATTAAAGTCAATCTTCATTTTGCTTCAGTCTTTATGTAGCTGAGCAACATATTTGTGAGCCAAGAGGCTCTCTGCTTTGTGTGAGTGCCATTTGGGCCCTTTTCTGATAAACATGAGATGGGAAATGTTTCCTCTCAGTGGGTTTTGTTTTAGCCTTCAGAGCTCAGGGCCTCCAAAGCAGCTGCTTTTATCTGGCTGACAAAAGATGTTTTTCCTCTTTATGTGTGTGTGTGTGTGTGTGTGTGTGTGTGTTCCAGCTCAGGCCTCCTACAGTGATAGGCCAGTTCCACACCTTGTTCTTCGGCTCCGTGCGGATGTTCTTCCTGGGCGTCCTTGGATTCGCCGTCTATGGGAATGAGGCGCTGCACTTCAGCTGCGACCCTGACCGCCGAGAACTCAACCTTTACTGCTACAACCAGTTTAGGCCCATAACACCGCAGGTAGGAGTCGTCATCCAAACTTTCATCCCTCTGATGTCACAAACCAAAGCAGAATGAGCTTTTAGAGGTGCCATCAGCTTTTATTAACACGAAGTAAATGCTACAAAACATCCGAACAATTCTAAATATCCCAAAATGTCTGTAAATGTTGACCACCATTACAGATCATATTGAGTTTGAGTTCTGAGAAATCGCATGTGTACAATGAAGAAAAGCAGTTGTGAATTATCAGTTTGGATAAATTCTGTTGAAGAATACAGTGTCATGCATGAATCAGGGAAGTTTCCAATATTCCAGCTGAGGCATGTTTGGGGACAGATGGTGATGTGTCCAATCCAATAAAAAGCATTTGCAGTCAGAAAACGGTCGCAGGTGGTTATCAGCATGAACGGCTTTTTTCCGTATTGGTGGAAAAGTCAATTTGGGAAAGAACATTTCAGCAAACATTGAACTGCAAATGACCAGATTCCCGCCTGCTGCTTTTCCAGAGACACAAATCCTATATTTCACTGATTTCCACCATCTGGAAGGCCAATTTAAAAGCAGTGTCTGAAGTCATGCACAATAAATGGACTTGTGTTCTTTTTACTTTGTTCTTTAACTTTCTATCCCTATTTAACCTTTTTCTCCTTCCCCCGATTTTCATCCTTGACTTGCTGCTCTTGTTGAAGTCCTCTTCCTGCTTCAATCCATCAACTTTACTTCCATGAGCTTTTCTCACTTCCCCTGCGTTGTTCCTCCCCTCTTCAGGTCTTCTGGGCATTACAGCTGGTAACAGTCCTAGTTCCTGGAGCAGTATTCCACCTTTATGCCGCCTGTAAGAACATAGACCAGGAGGAGATCCTCGAGCGACCCATCTACACAGTCTTCTACATCATTTCTGTTCTCCTGCGCATCATTTTGGAAGTCATCGCCTTCTGGCTACAAAGTCATCTCTTTGGCTTTCAGGTCAGTCGGTGAGAAATGTGACACGATAAATATTTTTATTCATATGTTCACCCATATTCACACCAAAGGATGGCAACAATGAGAACTGTGACTGTGTCTGGAATATAGTTTTTTTTTAAACATTTTATTTTGTATTAATACCCAATTTTAATAGTTATAACTGTTTAGAATGAAGATTTAAATTTATTATACATACCTACAATCTAAACAAACCTATTAGTCCATCTGACATAAAAATATTTAAACATCTGTCCAAAACAAATTCAGAAATTTAAAAATTATATTATTTATTGGGCAAATAATAAACTCGATTCACATTTGATATCCAAATTTAAACCAGCACACTGGACTCTTCTGAGAAGTCAGAAATGAATCAAACATGACATGCAAACACTACAATTAATTTTTCTCTTCAGGAATGTAGGTTTATTTATCATGTTTGTCTTCTGATAGAAAACAAATAATTTACATGTAAAGTAAAGTAAAGTGTGCGTGTTAGTCCCCATAGGGAAATAGTTCCTCTGCATTTAACCCATTCACCCAGTGAAGCAGTAGTGAATAGGAACCTTTAAACCTGACAGAAAAAGTGATTTGATTTATATTGTGATAGATGATGATATCCACTGATATGAGAAAAGATATTGGAGCCTATCCCAGCTGTCATAGGGCACACCCGAGGCAGGGCACACCCGAGGCAGGGCACACCCGAGGCAGGGCACACCCGAGGCAGGGCAGCAGACAGACAACCATTCACATTCATGGACTAGATGATGGAATCGAACTTGGGATTTTCTTGATGTGAGGCTACTGACCGCCCCACCATGCAAATATAATTGGTATATAAATGTCATTATTATGATGGCAGAAAGGTCAGATTTTGCTACCTGGTAAATTGACCTTTATTACAGTACAAGATAAGTCTCTTTAGGCATGACGTACCAGGGAAGTTTGCCGCTTTACTTTGATCATGGATCTGTTCCTGTGTGAAAACGTAGTAATTGTACTTTTTGACTCTGTTTTAAATGGTCCGGCACATAATAGGTACAGCCAGAGTAGATACATTGGCAATAATGCCGATCAAATTCCTGTCTTCATGAGTTGTAAGGTTTGAGCAGCCAGTGGCTAGAAGTTGAGATAAGAATGGAAGCTTCAGTGCCTCACATTTCTCTCTTTTTCCCCAGGTTCACCCACTGTACATGTGTGATGCCAGTGCTTTGGAAAAGGCTTTTAATGTGACAAAGTGCATGGTACCTGAACACTTTGAGAAAACCATCTTCCTCAGTGCCATGTACACCTTCACCGTAATCACCATACTTCTCTGTATTGCCGAGATATTTGAAATACTCTGCCGACGACTGGGCTATCTCAACAATCAGTGACACAAGTGCACAGATAAAATGACTTGTGGTAAACCTGTATGACACCTTATCTGCCAGTTATACCGGGCTCCTGCCGGCTACGGCTGGACCTTTATAAAACAGGGAGCGAACAGAAGACCAAAACCTCACCTGTGGTCAATCGTGAGTAAGTGGCACTAAGAAATTTGAGACAGTCCAACAATGTTAGAGCTGGCAAGTCTGAAATAACTTCCAGAGTTTAACCATAACTATAGAGTGATGATCCCTGGTTGTATATCAGATATCAGTGGGTCTGTACTGGTTGTGTCCAAAGGTGTTGTGTGGCCAATAGTTACCTCTTACTGAACACTTGGGGATGGACTAGAAAGACTTTTGGTTTTCTTTTTTTTCCTACAAGACATGGCTGAATGACAGACTTCATGGTGCTACTAAAAACTCTTTCCAGATGGATTACAGCCCAATGTCAAACACCTCAAAGGCCCATAACAATCTTTTCTTGGAGTTGTACCTCAGATCTGACTATACAGAAGAAACCCCAGAAGCATTAGCTGCACACATTTTTTTCTAAAGCGCTTTGAGTGCTCAGATGAGTAGAAAAGCGCTATATAAGAACCAGTCCATTTACCATTTAAAGGGCCTAACATGCACTAAATGCATCATGGTTCATCGAGCCAACTTGATGCATCCTCTGTGGACTCTGTTCACTTATGGAGTGCCAACCTAAACAGTTCTTCTTACGGTGCAAAAAGATCTGACTGGAAGGCGTAAGGTCTTCATGTAATGTAACTGTTAACAATGCAATTAACTGAAGAGCTAGTCACATTATTCTGTATAAAGTGCAGATGAACGTAACTGTCTAGCTTGCCTTTCAGGTGGCAACCACCAAACGTGACAGGCACATCGCAGAGCTGGCCACAGATTGTCACTCATGCCATGCATAAGAAACTGTCATCCAGTAACCTTACCCATGGGCGAGTGAATTGCAGGTGCCATTGCTTCTGACACTTGTATGTGTGACAGTTATCGCTTACAATGTGTGTCTGATGTTGCTCAAGGTCTGTTTTGACCTTCACTTCAATCAACACAAGCGCCACAACTTTGTTGTCATTTCATATAGGATGGTAGTTCTTAAACAACTTGATCATCAAGCTCATGTGCTGGTTGAGCCTAAACATATGCTTGAGTTTACCTCAGTGAGATTAAAAGGCATCTTCAGACCACCGATGCGTCTTACCAAAGATGCCATTGCTAAAATGGTTGCTATGTAGTGTTTTACTCTTCAAGGTAAAGATCTGCCCAAAGATGCAACTTATTATGAAATGGGTTTGATGCAATGAACTACGAAAAGGAAAACACCTTGTAATGTATATTTTAAAAAAACTTTATCAAAATCTATCACCTGAAAAATCTGAGTTAAAAAGTTACAATTACATTTGGCTGTAAAAATGTGTTGAAATGAAAAATTTTCAGTTATATAGTAGTACTAAAGTTGTAATGGTTTTGAAATTTCTGAAACAAAGCATCAAGCTCCATTTAGAACATTCATATGTTAATTTTTTGTTAATAGGTATTTAATAAAATCCTACTGGCAGATTTGTTGAAATCCAAGCTGGAGAAGGTTCAAGCCATTCATGGTTCTGAACGTTCTGGGACACCAGAAGAGGTGTCCTCAGTCCCCCGCCTTTGCTTCACCCTTTTTTCTTTGCTTGAAGTATTAATACTTTCTGTAATATTTTCCTTTGGTGTCATTGTCCATGTATTTTGAAAAAGATTACCTCTCATGTTTTGTAATGTTTTATTTTTAATCAGACATCCATCCAACTTTTGTTATGAAGTTTTCAGCAATCTGTTCATCATCTCAGGTACAAAATTGCATTACACGACAAAAGTGGATCAAACGCTCTTTCCGAACCCTTTTAAACCCTTAACCCTTTTCCTCTCTCTGTGTCATCACTCCAGTTGCAGGATTTAGAAGGGTTTGAACCAGGTATGTGACTCCTGTGATTTGGGTTTGTCTGCGTTCTGGTATCTGTGACTGGACGATGGTTTTAAATTTTGCCTCTAAAAGTTCTGTCACCAAGACTAAGGCCTGGTTTGTATGAAATTAACAACTGCAGATGAATTTGGCAGGATAAAAGGTTTCGAGGTGGTGCAAATAATGAACAAATCCAGGAATCTCACTGGATAAAATGGGATAAAACTAATTTAAGTCCATAGCAGTGGTCTATCTCAGTCTACTGCTCAGGTATACGAGGTGCTATCCAAAAAATTCAGAGACTAGGGTGATAAAAGTAAAACCCATACCTGATTTAAATGTAGCTACCGTCCCCTTCACAGTAGTCACCTGATACAACGATCCATAGTTTCGGCTCGTTAACCACACCTGGAACACTCCCCGAAAGTCCCATTTTTCTCATTGGTGCTGCTTCCGTTCAATGGTGCAAATCGTTTCTTTCTTCTTCTTTTTTTCACCTGCAAGGTAACACAGACTAGTGTAACATTCACCTAAGCTGCTTCTGGCACCTGTTGCATGTTAAGAAAAGAACTTCTGAGGGAGAAGTCAGTTTCTTTTACTAGACTGTACACATTTACTTTCTGGTTACCAGACAAGCTGGCTAGTTTACTTGCAGTTAGCAATGCAGCTACCTTAAACAGCTCATGCTTCTTTGTCCACTAGCTAGCAAGTTGCCAGAGCACATCACATTTCTATAGGTTTTAAGCCTCTGTTCATTTAGTGGGCTAGTTTCAGTCCTTGTGAAAGGTACTGTTTATAAGGTTGGGGAAATCTGTAGTCGAAACTGAAGAAGTCACCTGGATGAGTGGCGCAATGTTTCTCCCACTGAAAACGCTATGTTCAGATGAACAGAATCAACTTTTGGGGGTTTTAAGCCTCTAGTAATTTCAGAGGGTTGTGTCAATCTTTCTGGTGTGACCAAGCTAACAGGTTAGTTTCATGCTATCATCTGTAATTTTGAAAAACAAACCCAGGACATTTAAAATCCACAAGAAGAAAATGTTTTGCTCAGGTTGGCCAAAGTTCAGCGTTCACTTGTTAGCTTTTACCATAAGCTAATTTGGCAGGGTCAAACCTCGGGGCTAGTCTTGGTTAAGAGCTTAATCAAATTTGTACATGAAGCTGTGTTTATCTGTCTTTGAATGATTAACTTAGAAGAACTTGGAAAGCAGAGCTTGTTGTATTTTTGCAAGGCTGATTCACTGATAATTAACAGAACTGGAGAGATTGGAAATATTGGGGGGTATATGTGATATTAAACATATAATCTAGTTATTAAAAAGGTGGCCACAAATTCTCAGCTTGTTCTTTTAATGAACTCATGTAAAAGAAGTCAAAGCGTCAGCATAAAGTAGGGAGGTATATGGGTTATGTAGCACCACTGTAAGCTAATTTACTTCTTTTGGCCACTAGTATCAGGGTCATTTGTGGAAATTCAGGTATGGCACACAGAGTACACAACAATGCAAATTCATCTTTATTTTTTTTTATACATCTTTGATTTTTACCAGTGATATTATGTTAGTTGTTAAAATTGAGTTGAGGTTTATTACATTTTTGACCACTGTTTGACTCTATATGAAAATATTTTGTCAAAGAGGCAAAGTTTACAACCAGTGCATCCATATTAAAACAGAAATCTGTTTGCTACAGTTTACTGAAGGTGACCAGTAAATTCTGACTTGTTTTGTCTTGAGATGATTATTAAAAAGTCCTACAATTGTCTTTGTTTCATTGTTGATTGACTTGACTACAGAGTACTACAGACTACGGTATTTATAGAGAAAAGTGTGTATATATAAGGGGAATATACAGGGAGTGCAGAATTATTAGGCAAGTTGTATTTGTGAGGAATAATTTTATTATTGAACAACAACCATGTTCTCAATGAACCCAAAAAACTCATTAATATCAAAGCTGAATGTTTTTGGAAGTAGTTTTTAGTTTGTTTTTAGTTTTAGCTATTTTAGGGGGATATCTGTGTGTGCAGGTGACTATTACTGTGCATAATTATTAGACAACTTAACAAAAAACAAATATATACCCATTTCAATTATTTATTTTTACCAGTGAAACCAATATAACATCTCCACATTCACAAATATACATTTCTGACATTCAAAAACAAATCAGCGACCAATATAGCCACCTTTCTTTGCAAGGACACTCAAAAGCCTGCCATCCATGGATTCTGTCAGTGTTTTGATCTGTTCACCATCAACATTGCGTGCAGCAGCAACCACAGCCTCCCAGACACTGTTCAGAGAGGTGTACTGTTTTCCCTCCTTGTAAATCTCACATTTGATGATGGACCACAGGTTCTCAATGGGGTTCAGATCAGGTGAACAAGGAGGCCATGTCATTAGTTTTTCTTCTTTTATACCCTTTCTTGCCAGCCACGCTGTGGAGTACTTGGACGCGTGTGATGGAGCATTGTCCTGCATGAAACTCATGTTTTTCTTGAAGGATGCAGACTTCTTCCTGTACCACTGCTTGAAGAAGGTGTCTTCCAAAAACTGGCAGTAGGACTGGGAGTTGAGCTTGACTCCATCCTCAACCCGAAAAGGCCCCACAAGCTCATCTTTGATGATACCAGCCCAAACCAGTACTCCACCTCCACCTTGCTGGCGTCTGAGTCGGACTGGAGCTCTCTGCCCTTTACCAATCCAGCCACGGGCCCATCCATCTGGCCCATCAAGACTCACTCTCATTTCATCAGTCCATAAAACCTTAGAAAAACCAGTCTTGAGATATTTCTTGGCCCAGTCTTGACGTTTCAGCTTGTGTGTCTTGTTCAGTGGTGGTCGTCTTTCAGCCTTTCTTACCTTGGCCATGTCTCTGAGTATTGCACACCTTGTGCTTTTGGGCACTCCAGTGATGTTGCAGCTCTGAAATATGGCCAAACTGGTGGCAAGTGGCATCTTGGCAGCTGCACGCTTGACTTTTCTCAGTTCATGGGCAGTTATTTTGCGCCTTGGTTTTTCCACACGCTTCTTGCGACCCTGTTGACTATTTTGAATGAAACGCTTGATTGTTCGATGATCACGCTTCAGAAGCTTTGCAATTTTGAGACTGCTGCATCCCTCTGCAAGATATCTCACTATTTTTGACTTTTCTGAGCCTGTCAAGTCCTTCTTTTGACCCATTTTGCCAAAGGAAAGGACGTTGCCTAATAATTATGCACACCTGATATAGGGTGTTGATGTCATTAGACCACACCCCTTCTCATTATAGAGATGCACATCACCTAATATGCTTAATTGGTAGTAGGCTTTCGAGCCTATACAGCTTGGAGTAAGACAACATGCATGAAGAGAATGATGTGGACAAAATACTCATTTGCCTAATAATTCTGCACTCCCTATATATATTATGATGGATGGTTTTGGTTCACGTTGGTCCACCCGTTGAGGTGATGAGGTACATTCAGACATATACACATGCATACCCTACGATCATTATTGTAAGATTATTTTCCATTGATTCATTGTTTTTATGCTTATCGAACTCAGAGTCAGAGGTGACTGACCAGCTATTATATGGTAATGGTGATAGCATGTGGTATAAAAGATTTCTTGAATCTGTCCTTGTGGCAGTGAGCTGAGTCAGTCTGTTAGAGAAGGACTGCTGGCTATCCAGTGCGTAATGCAGAGGGTGGTCAGTTTGTTCAATTAATTTATCCAGACCACATCTTCAGAAGTGTCCAGCCAATCTCAAAGCCACCTTTCCTGATCAGTTTATTCATTCTATTGATGTCGACAGCTCCAACGGCGCTCCCCCAGCAGACCAGATTGAAGTACACTGCAGTCGCCACAGCTGACTGATAGAAAATCATAATTTTGCTGCACACATCAAAGGATCTCAGCTTTCTCAGGAAACAGAACCTGCTCATTGCCTTCTTGTATACAGTCTCTCCTTGTTAATATGTACTACCAGGTACTTGTATTCCACCACACCAGTATCCTATCACAGGACAGACACAGGGTCCCTCTGAAGCTGCTCCCCTTCTTTCTGGTCTTATTGATATTCAGAAGCAGATGATTCGAAATCTTCACCACACCATAAAGTCTAGTGCTCTGTACCTCACTTCCTGCCCATCACTAATGCATCCAACCACTGCAGGTGTGATGACCCAGGTTGATACTGAAAGTCAGAGGTGCAGAAGGTGAATCAGAGTGGAGACACTCCAGTGCCCCTGTGAAGCTCCTGTACCGTACTGTACATCTCCAAATCAAAGAGTCTCACACACTGGCCTGCCGGGTAGTCAGTGATCCACAAGAAAGTGGATCGCTGACATCCTTCTCTTTCAGCAGCAGTGGCTGCATCACATTTAATTTACTTGACAAATCAAATAAGGTGATCCTCACCATGCAGTTTTTTTCTGTCCACGTTAGTCCAAAATAAATTAACCCACTGATGGTTTGATTTGTAACCCCACCAAACATTTTCTTATGAGTTTACAAACTGAATTGTTACCGTCTTACTCGAAACATGATGTTCTTTTGTAAACTACGGCCTCACTAGAGTCAAAAAGTTCATGATTTGTGTCCAGAATTTTACCTGCTAGTCTGCATGCCGACTGTTCAGAACATATTTCGTGCATCCAGGGAGGCTGCAGATAATAAATACAGCTTTGCTCATCATCAATTACTACCGCCTCATCCAAATCCAAGCTACATTTGGATTCAAAGTCTGTTTGTGTGCAGCAGCCTTGCAGCTAAGCTCCTCAGTTCCCATGAATAAAAAAACCCCAATAAAATACAGTATAACCGGAGCCAAAAAGTGCAAAACTGAGTCATCAAGGGAGTGGGTGGGCTTGGACCAGAGTCGACCAGTCAGCCAACAGATTCTCACGACCTCATTACCCAAAGCCCTGACCACATTAGCATTCCAAACCTCATGGACTTCAGTCCAGCTCAAGGTTCGGTGGGAACTGGGCAGCATGAAGCTTAACACACCAAATTTAATCATACAACAGCATATGGACCAAAGAAAACCTGGTACCCAGCAGACATGCCTCAATAAGGTCAACACATGGCAGGCTTTGGGAGAAACCCGGAGAAGCTGTCATGCTGTTTCTTTGTTGAGCCTCCCAGGTCAAAGGATCATTTGACCACAAGAACCAAACAGATCCAAGCTCTCGTTTTTACCATGGCCCATAAACTCCCCTCACTGCAACGGACTTCTCTGCTCCAAGCCCACCCAATTTCCTGGAAATACATCATTGTTCCCTTTGATTTACACCGTTTATTATCAGACTTCATTTGCTTTGTTGCAAATATGCTTTGGCTCAATCGCCTGAATTCAGACTCAGTTTGTGGCTTTAACTTGACCTCAGTCCAAATATCCTAGGTGTAATACTATGCTGATTCTTTTTTAACATTCATTTGTTTTGATTGACTTTTGGGACAATATTGGAATATTAAAAAGAATTTAAACATGGAATTTATTATTTTGAATCTGTCTAACACACATGCACACACACAAATTGTGCCAAGTAACTAAAGCTTGTTTTTAAACACACGTTTGCCATGACTTTCTTCCAGTGGCCACTGTCTGGTGTCACATTTCTTAAAAGAAAATATGATCCCAACTGATTATTTATTTATTTATTTATATATATATATATATATATATATATATATATATATTCACTCATCCAAGTGACGTCTTCAGTTTTGGAGACTGAAGAGGTCACTTGGATGAGTGACGAAAAGTTTCTCCCACAAAACGCTACGTCCAGATGAACAGAATCAACTTTTGGATATTATATTGCTAGTTTTCTTCAGTTTATTGTTGTCCAAAATTCTTTGACATCTTCCACCAATAATATATTTTTATTCAGGCTCATAGAATATGTATTATATCATAGTTTCACCTGTAGTTCTTTGGTTTAATGAGCCTCACCTTGAGATTCAAACCCTCACCCAATACTTCAGCGAGATGGTGACGTCATCGTCCCGTCTGGGCGGCCGCTCCTATTGGACAAACACGCGGAAGTACGGAGGAACTCTTGCTAACAACAACAGTCCATTCTGGTGATTTGTTCGAGCTCGCTGGATCGGTTTTAACTCCACCATGGCTCTGCCGGTTCAGTTCAGAATCATCCAGCACCACCTGCGGACCGCGCAGGAACACGAGAAACGGGACCCGGTGGTGACTTATTACTGTAAGTGTGTGTTCTGATTGGCGTTAGCAGCTACTGTTGTTAGCATGACAGCTTTGTTTACCTGAGAGCTGACAGCCGCCTGAGCTTAGGACCCAAGCGTTTTATCCAGAGGGGAAGTTTAAAGTAAAAGTCCTTACAGATTGTGTGAGATGTTCAAGGAGTCGCCGAACTGCGGCGTTAAATCACTCCGCTCTTTGAACGTCTCACAGCGTTAGCTCTGACACCTCCAACTTCATTAGCCTCCTAACGTTCCCTTAGTAACAGGGACCATTTGGGAAATTCATAAACTGTTCCCCTCACTGACTCAGATAAAGAAAGTCCTCCAGATTCCGTTCTGTGAGGCTGTAAACCTGCTCTGCTTTCATCCTGCTAAATTTAGCTGAAGTTTGGAACAACCCAGAAACTGTCCAGGTAACCGTACCTGGCTAGCTGCCAGTGAGGTCTGGAGTTAGCAGACAGGAAGTACCGGCCAGAACGTTCCAGGGCTGCTTCAAAGTCTGACGTGAAGTCCTCGTCCAGCTAGTTTTTTTTTTCTTCTTCTTTGTCCTGCTGTGTGTCACAGAGTCATGAGCCTTCACAGTCAGCTGTGAACAATGGGCTCCACCCCACTGCCTGCATACTTCACCTCCACATGACTCATGAGTTTTTTTACCAGTCTGTCACTATGTTTCACACCAGTGCATACCTGCTGAAACCCAGTCGCACTTTCCTTACACAGTGGCAGTATT